>NC_045608.1:91393362-91703862 GCF_009762305.2 Zalophus californianus | reverse complement strand
AAAACAGAATTGTGGCTTTTTTTTTTCCACTGAAAACATGACTCAATTTATTCATCAAAATTATGTTAATAGTGGACAAAGGTAAGAACCAAAAGATAACAGCCATTTGAGATAAATTCCTTAAAAAGCCATACTAAACTTCCAGCCTGTTAGTAACACCTTCTGCCTCTGGGAAGGCGCTCACAACACGTGTGACCACGTCCTAAGAAAACCACGTGTGTCCAATGTTGTCATGGATGCGTCAGGGTCAGACCGTGAAGTGGCCTCAGACCCCGTGTCAGATACCTGAAGAGAAGCTCGTGCTTTTGTCTTGCACATGGAACTCTGCGGTACTTGTTTATTTACATGCCCCTCAAAGGGAACGCCCTGTTGTTTTCAGTGCTGCAGTCAAGATGCAAAGGGCCAAAGCCGTCCTGGAGGCTGAAAGCCTCAACGGCATCTCATGCCCAGAGGGAACTCCAGATGACAACGGCCACGGGCACCTGTGCTGTGCTCTGATCTAAAGGGCCACATAAAGTGGCACTTTCAAACACTGAGAGTTTTTGTTTTACTGTTTTTCTTAGAAGAGACATGGCTAATCGCAAAGTCATTTTTAGTTTCAATTCCTGGTGTGGCTTGAAGCCGGGCCTGGGAGTGACTCTGACCCTCAGGAGAATGTTGCCCTTTCAAGATGCAATCTCTTAACCAATGTTATACCGACGGGGTCAGTTCCATTATTATAACTCCTACCAGTGGAATGTGCAAACCTCCAAAAATACCTGCCTACCATCAAGGATTGAGTAGTTCAACGCAGAAAGAATCCCTTCCCATATCCAGGTTTATTCAAAGATGCCAAAGGTACCGGAGAACATAATACAAGTGACCTGCTCATATAAAACTAACCTCTGTGTATAACAGCTGACATCACATCCTTACACATTCAAAATTAGGAGCTCAACTTTTATTTCACAAATTCCTTGGAAAAAAATTTTAAATAAGGCACCAAATTACGCTAAAGAAAAGAAGTGTTCTCAGCCAGTTCTAAGACAGTAAGTGTAAAGAAGAGACAGAGATTAAGTCAGGAAAAGCGGAATGTTTGTGGTTTTTAAAGGACCACGAGTGCGTGACTCACAGTGGTCCTTACGCACAGCAGCTGCTCCAAGCCCCTCCCCCCGCCGCACAGAGAGACGCCTCCCCTGCAACGTGAGTCCTGTCACTAAGTGTGCAGGCGACGCAGACGCAGGAGGTGAGAGACCCCACATCTAACCAACCAGATGCCGCAGAGCCCCCAGAGCCCATGTGCTCTCCACCCTGAGCAGAACGAGCCCCACTTTCAACGAAGTCGCCTGCTGTGCCAGCAAACATCCAGGATCACCAAAGTAGCATAAAAAACCACTCCATTTAAATGAAAACACCAAAAATTCTCCTTCTTTCCATCCACTTGCCAAGCTCACTAAAGAGGTCAGGCAGGGCTTCCAAAGAGACGCACGATCCCACCCCTGCCAGCCAGGACGCGCCCCAGGGAAGCAGGCCGGCGAGGAGCCGGGACTCTGCTAACGTTCCAGAACGGAGTCGACGATAACCACACGCGCTGGCCCACGAAACACAGAGAGCACAGATGCAGTGGAAACTTCACGCGCCAGAAATGCAGCTGGGATCTGCCGACACAGGATTCAGACAAAGTCCTTAACCACGCAGGTGCCTGCGCACACGTTAGCAGACGAGAGCGGTGGACAGAAGTTCCTCCTCTGTGCCGAGGGGACCGTGCCCCCCTTGGACGTGCCAGCCCACCTCAGCTCACGGGCCTCTGTTCAGCGCCGCGCTGCCACACTCAGGATAGACGCCCCCGCTCTCACAGAAGCCGACCCCACCAGGTGAGTGCCCCGTGACCTCTGGCCTGCTCTCCTCTATCTGTCGTTACCGCCACAATTTTACAATGCTTTACAGATTCTTCAATGAAGTCCACTCCATCAGTTTCTAGGGTCCAAAATGCAAAGGGGCTATGTCTGTCCTGCTCAGTGTCACATTCCCAGATTCAGTACAATTCTGCCACACAATACACGTACAGTCTTTTGTTGAAGAAATGAATTACTGCATAAGAAAGCATTTCAAATAAGCATGAAAAAAAAGCCTTCCTGTAGCTACAAACATATCTAAATACTAAATTTTTTCTCAAAAAACGATAAAGTTGGAAAATTAGAAGGCTAAGAAATGAATAAAATCTCTATAAGATTAAAAAAAAGGAGACAGGCATGTCATCATAAACCACTGACGAGTCCTTGTGAATCTGTAACTTATTTTACTAGAGCTCATTTGCTTCTATTTATCAAAGTCTACACTTCAAAACCCTAGAAAGATGCCTTTTTAAAACTGCGTTCTCGTCGTGTGGGCTGGTGCCAGGAGAGTCTCGCTGTGGGGCATGAGGCCATGAGCTAGGCAGGTCCCTGCACAGGTGGCAGGGGGCAGCTTCGGGACAGAGTCCTCAACAAGCCCATGTGCATTAACACCCGGCACCTTGTCTATCTGAATGAGACGATTCGCTTTTACTCCTTAGTCAGCAGAACGACTAACTGGTGGGTAACTCTAGAGCAGAACTGTATCCTGGACGGAGGGACAAGCACCTGTCCCAGGTGACAGAACACACCGCTGACACACCAGTCAGGAAAGAAGACAGGCGCCTTCTCTCCTGCAACCGGGACACAGCCCTGCGACTGGCTCTCGGATCACGTCCCTGGTGCTGACGCGCTGGCTGCGTACCTGAGGAGTTCAGGGTCGCGCTCTGGGCGAGCAGCTGGTCACTGCTTATGGTTAGGGTGGCACCTGCAGACTGACCACTGGCAGCAGGAGCTGATAGCCTTATGCTTCCGTTCACTTCACTACTTCCATTAGCATTGTGCTGAATAAGATCTTGACCTAAATGGAAATTAATATTGTGATATCTGAAAGTAACACGTTAAGTCACATCCTGGCAAGCGGGTTAAACATGAAATAACATGCTATCAAAATGAAAGCTGTTTTATTTATAATAATACTTACAGAAAAGAATGAAAAGACCATGAAATACATTCATTTCCTCTAAATGCCAGTATTTGTTCACACTCTGTAAGCTGTGAAGCATTTTGAAGCGCTGCTCAAGTATTTTGAGCAGTATTTTGGCACTTTGCCTCAGTATTTAGGCACTTAAAATTACAAACTTTGTTGAATAGAACTTATGGCAAACGTGTGTTTAAATGCATCGTAGGGACACGACAAAATGATGCTAGACCCTCCCCTAACCTCCCACCGCCGGGGCTCGAGGAAGCAGCGATGCTGCGGCTCCTGGCTGAGGGTTCCCCACACCACGGCGCTCGGGGCTCACACGTGCCTGGGGTGCATGCCCACTGGGGGGCACTGGCCTTCGGTTCTAAACCTGTGCACTCCAGCTTCTGTAGCTGTAACGGTCACAAAAGCTGTGCTACTGTAGGGAAACATGCACATGGGAGAACTGGACAGTCTGCTGACATGTCAACAAAACCCACACTGAATGCTTTGGGAAGACTGGACACAAACAAGTCACCTTAAAAAAAAATCTACTGTCAAGTTAGGTTTAAGCAAGACAACTCTGCAAACTGGAGGGAAAAGCATCAAAAGACAGAAGGACGCTGACCTCGGCTGTTTCATCAGCAGCATCCTCACACCGCTCTACAGAAACAGAAAGGGGAAAGCAGCTGTGCGTGCCGGGCACAAGACAGAACTCTGATCAGCACAGCAGACCCGTCTTCAAAAGGCCTGTAGATGAAGGGTCAGAGTACGTGGGGTACCACTTTTTTGATTCTCTGCTGAAAACTAGCTGAGACATCAGATAAGAGGGCTTTGGTATAGAGGAACTAGATCGTTTGGGAGCCTGAGCACTATTTTTGCCTTTTACCCAATGTTCAGTTTCTTTCTCAAATGACCTCTGAACTGCTAAAAGTCCACAAAACTTCATTGAAGTAATAATCGCTTCCTAACATGGACAAGCATGTATAATTATACACACTAATGGAAAGAAGAACTTCCTACAAAATAACTGAAAATCCTACCTAAACGCTTTCAACAAGTGACCATAAATTGAAAGTTTTCCTACAGCCTTTTTAGCATGGAGTAAGGAAACACTGATGTGTGAGTTGCCAATTCCCATGAGCACAATAATGACGACTGAGAACAAGAAGTCTCAAGCCCAAGGTTTGGGCAAACCCCGTGTCATCAACTGGTTTAAAGATTTCTCCCAGGATAAACCTTTATAGCCAATTTTTTTTTAAAAATTGGTTAAATCTGTCTCCTTACTGTTTTGAAAATACTGATGAGTAATAAAATAACTTCATGATCAAGAACAGGAAAACACGGAAGAAAGAGTAGCACAATCCATACGCTAAGTAACACACAGTCTGAACGCTAAGCAGGAACCCTGCAGGACGGGCCTGTTGTGCAGGACTAGCACAGTGCCTCATACACTGAGGGCACTCAAGACAAGTGAACTCGCTCAACAAACAACTTCCTTAAAATAAAAAAAGTATTAAAACTCAGATATATACAAAGAAACGAGGAAGGTAATTGGATTATGTAAAATTGAAAGTTAATGTTTGCTGCCTAATAGCATCTAAAATCACTCCATGTCACTCCAAACCAAAACTCCATCCAAGAACGGGTTCAAGTTTGTCACATATAGTAAAAGAAATAAAGACACTCCCTAAAAAAGAAAGCTTTTGGTTTCCTTCTGAATAACTTTTCTATTGCACTCACAAATTTTGCAGAAATCTCCCTGAAACGCGACTCTATTAGCCTGGCCTGCTCCCCTGGCTGGGTCGGTCCAGGAATCTGCCCACCACTACTCCCAGTGTTTTAAGGGAAAATGCTCCCACGTCCACATGAAGCTCCCTCTTCCCCAGCGACAGTGTCCTGCCTCCTAGCAAAATGTTTTTCCTGTCTTTAACATCCACCTCATAAGGTTGCTATGAGGCCTAAATAAATTAGTATCAAATGCGTTAATATCTGTAAAAATACTAGAATAGTGCCTGGCACGTAAGGGCCACAAAAATTATTGCTTCATTTACCGAACAGCTAAGAGTCACGTGGGCAAAGCACACTGATAAAATACGCTGCAGGCTGAGCCAGAGGAGAACGTGCTGGGTGAATTAATGACACCAGAGGACAATCTGACCGCGGGCACAGCCGTCCTGGCACAGGGGCACCTCGCGTGGTGGCTGACACATAGGACTGGTTTGCCGAGTTCAAGTGACCTGCACACCGAGAGGGTATTTTCTGAGTCCCTACTCAGAAGTCCCACTGAGAGTAGGGACTTCTCAGTGCCCTACAGCACACTTAACACTGTCCTGCACAGTCTGTGCAGGATCCCGAGAAGGAGTGTAGGCATCTAGAATGCGCCTGCACACACGTCACCCCAGTCAGACGCCTCCAGTTTAATGGAGCAGGAAGATGGACGAAGAAGCTATGTAGCCTGCTCTCCGTGGACCAAATCAGTGTGAGAGGACAACAGACTCAAGCCGGAGGACATGAGTAACTCTCACTGCTGGTTTCTGGTATTAGATTTGAACTATGACACTATTTCACTAAACCTGAATTTCCCACATTTATTACAAATGCGTATTGAGCACTGGCTGTATGCAAAACTCTGTTCTGCAAAAAAAAAAAAAAAAAAAAAAAAAAAACATACATACACATACGAATAAGGTATACTCAAGTCGCAGGGAAAAGCAGGTTTAAAATGTGAAGTGACTAACCAGAGATGGTCAGGGTGATTTCCTGGGGAGACCCTGAGGACGACGCAGCGGTGGGCCCGGCAGCCTGTGCCAAGACCTGGCTCAGACTTGAGTTGTTAATGGTCAGGGTGATCTCGTGGGGGCCACTGGAGGTGGACACCAGGCCTTGAGATGTCATCACCTGAGAGAGGTCTTGAGTCCCTGGTCATCATTACAAAACAAAATAAAGCTGGGCTTAAAAAAAATAGTAATTTTCTCCTTTTTTATATTAAAAATGTTCAGTGAGACAGTTATTTCAAAAGAAGATTGAAAAGAAAACATCAGTCATCTCTGATCCCCTCCTGCAGAGACAGAGGAGAGGCTTATGGTGAAACCGGAAGCCAACAGGTCCACGGGAACAGGTGCGGGTAGCGATCTAGGAGCGTACGGTGATTACACATCACTTGTCGCTAGGGAAGCTTAGGTACTCTTGGGACATTTGATGTGTTTGCTGAGCTTCCCAAAGACAGAAGGGGCAGCGCAGTGTCCTCAGTGCCCACGGCGCTCACTTACCACTGCTGCTGGTGGTCATCACAGGGTCCTGCTCAGACAGCGGGCCGATGGTCAGACTGGCGGATGTCACGGTGGGCTGTAAGGACAGGCCAGGGATGGGCTGGATGACGACACTGGCTGGGACCGTGCTGTCCTGGGTCTGAAGAGAGGTGTTCTGTGAGGCCAGGCTGGGCTCCCCCGGCAGCTGCTGAGTAAGCAAGTTGCCCTGCTGTAACGTCTGCTGCAAAATACTCGGGTCAATCTGCAAAGCAACAGAGATACTCGTTGTGGAAAGTTCATGCTGACATGCGATTCTGACCACATCGAAGCCCAGGACACCATGGCACGTGTTGTACCTGCAGCGTGATGTTATTAATGCTGGAGGCATCGATTCCAGAGATCTGAACATTGGGGCCGACTAGGTTAGCGGCCAACTGTAACTGTATGCCCTCCAAGGTGGTCAGGCTCCCGTCCGTCAGGGACACTGTCCAATCACCGCCGGCTGCAAAGAGACACAACGTGGATGACTGCCTTTGGAAAAGCTCCTCCGACAGGAAAGAAGCTCATTCTCACGTAGGGCTTTTTATATACCCAAGTCCTACACCTCGCCAACATGATCTCGTCACAGGTACCAATAATTACCCCATGCCATACACGCACCTTAGCTGATTCAACGCAAAACAAATCCTCTGAAATAGATATTATCCATCTTAAACACACCCGGAAACTAGGCTCAAAGAGATGACGTTGATTAGCCCAAGATTTAAAACAGCAACGAATAATCGTGTTTTCTCAGACTTTAATCACTGCACGGGTCACATACACAGAAAGCCACAACACATGCCTGGTAGCTAGCCTCAGCCGCTCTGTCAATCCACAAAACCCATAAATGGCCAAAACGTATGCTTTTCAAGCACTAGGTGACCCAAGAGCAGTTAGCGAACTCTCCCATGTTACCTACACTGTGCATGAGGAGTTACCAAACACATCTCACTGTGAAGTCTGGGAGGATGCTGAGAAAAACACACATTTAAACCCAGTAAGAAAAAGCAGATGTCGTGCGAGGAGGAGGAACGGAAGGGAAGCCATCTGAACGATGGCACTTTAGTCTTCCCAGCTGCCCCCTGTGGGGAACTTCCAAGGAAGACACAAGTCGCCCTGCTCCCAGCAGTGCCCCCGAGCAGGCAGGCGGGGTGTGTCTGCGCTTCAGGAGCCCTCCCCTGTGCCCCGGGCTCACCTGAAACGGAGGCAGGAAGAATAGCCTGGCCCACCAGACCTTGCTGAAGCACGTTTTGATCGAACTGTCCCGTGAGAACAGAGTTGTTCATGATGAACACACTGGGGTCGGTGGACGCCGGAGTGAGCAGATTCACAGGCTGCGGCCCCTCCGAGGAGCTTCGCGTCACTGGTTTCCGCGCCTTCTTCGGGTCGGGCTTATAATGGAACTGCATGTGAGTCTTCCTACGCCCCGACGTGCGGAAGCGCAGCTCGCAGTGCGGACACTTGAAAGGCTTCGCTCCTGTATGCAGACGCATGTGCACCTTCAGGCTTCCCTTCGTCGAGAAGGCGTTGCTGCAGACGTGACAGCTGAAGAGCTTCTGACCTGTGGGGAGTCCAGCCAGGGGTCAGCAGGGGCCAGCGGGGTGCTGACCCCGGGGGGCCCGAGTGCTTGAAGGGAGCCCCGTGCTCCCACAGGACGCCATGCAAGGGACAGAGTGCTGCTACACAGACACCGAAGTGAGTAGGCGGTCTACAGTGTGAGCCCAGCGCTGTGCCCGTGCTCAGATGTCTGCAGCACATGGGCACCACTGCCCACCCTGAACCTCGGCGGAAGCAGAGGCCCACGTCCCTGAGCAGCTCAGCCCTGCGGCGCGGTCTCCTATGCCTCAGTGCACAAAGGGCACATGTGTGTCTCGGCACCTGTGTCTCACACCTGCACAAGGGGACAGCACCCTGGAGCCATAGGTGTGCATCACACGCTCAGCCCCTGGGTCTCTCGTGCTTTTCCTGTGCCCAGGGCATGATGAAGGCCGTGGAGCTGGGCCTGAGTGCCCTGTCACCCACCTACTCTGCCCCGGACAGGCTCTGGGAGGACAAAAGCATCCTGGTTTTCTGTTTCCCTCTACTGCTCCCAGAAAGCAATACTGACTCTTGTTTACCAGAGTGGGCACAGGGGGACTCACCCCAGAAGAGGGAGGCCTGCTGTCCCAACCCTGCTCGGGGGCCTCGAAGGTCACTCAAGGAGCCCAGCATGGAGCAGGAGGCCTGAAAGGTATTCCTCACAGAGACTTTTTGTTCTGTTCCTTATGTGTGGGGGCCAGCCCTGAATCCCGCATGTGCGAGTCATCCTGAACACCACTGGCACCGGCCATGCCAGCGACCACCCCCCGCCGGACCTGGGATGCCAAGCGGACCCCTCCTGGTCCTCAGCAGCTCACAGCGTCACACAAGAGAAACAGACACATGGCACCTAACAAAGTGACAGAAACACTGCCCACAGAAGAGACACACTACATTTACGTATCTACTTAATTCCGAATATTAACCTATCAGAAAAGAATCATACGGCTTTATATAAATGTGTGAAATTTCTTTTGTATATTTTTGGTCAATTCTGCTGGTAACCAAAAATTAAGAATATAAATTAGTTTGATAACCATAATCCTCTACCATTTCCTAAGAGTTCACCATGTGCCACTTTCTAAGCAATCACTGGAGGCTCAGAGAAGTGGCTCGGAAGTGGACACAGACCTCCAAACTGGCAGAGGTACAAAGCCTGCCCCCCTAACCACTGGGATGCCCTGTATACATCAAGAAGCAAAGCCTCAATATATTTTCATTAGGACAACTCACCTTCAGTTCCCTCAAAGGAGATGAGCGGGGAAAAAAATGGCCATTGAAAACTGGACATTAATATTTTTCCTTTAAAACATTTCCCCCCACATAACAAGAATTATTACCTGTGAACTGTAATGAGATTTGTTAAATCCCCAGATCTTGTAAAACCTCAACAAGCCAAATCTCTTTGGCCTAAATGAGACTAAGAAGTAATTTTCTTAACAAAGGTGTTCAAAACTGAATAAAAATACAAGACAACCTACAGCCTGGCATTTGAGATCAAGCTCCTTCTCCTCAGTGTTATCTGGGTCATATTCCCCAAGTCAGGAATCAAAAATTCTTATACACCCATTTCTTCGTGGCTCAGGATTTTTAAGCTTTCTATGATTTTGAAAGTATTTCTGTGGGCAAGATACACAGGAACAAATCTCAAACGCCATTGTAAGGCCCCTACGTATGACGCAGGCACTGTCCTTACCTGTGTGGGTCTTCACATGGCAGTCCAGAGTCGACTTAACAGTAAAGCTCTTCCCGCACTCGTCACATTTGTATGGCTTTTCTCCAGTATGGATCCGAACATGCCTAGCCAAAAAGCATTTGCAATTAGAAAGCATTTGCAATGAAGTGATTTTCAGTTCAATTTTACATACGTTTACAAACAACCTCATAACTATCCATATAAATGAAAATTATGTGTTAGTACAGGCTGAATACATTTGGCCAAATAAAACCTTTAATCTTCGCTCTACACAAAAAACCACAAACAAATCCAGAAGAAAACAAACAAACAAAAAAATCTGCAAGACCAGTGAAAACAGGGGTTTTCTTTAAAACCAAAGGGTGCTTATGAATTGGTAAGAAGATGAGAAATATCACAGTGGAAGAACGGGCAATGCACAACTTACAGAAGAAACACACATGGCCAAAGCCCCGTGAAAAGGTTTGGCCCATACTCAGCACTTAAAAGAGCAAATTAAAAGGATGAGATATCATTTCCCTCATCTGTGTGCTGAGGGCGCGGTCGGGGTGGTTGGGGAGCATTCAGAGACCAGCGGGCATAAGTGGTACAGCCCGTCTGAAGGCCAGCAAGCAGCATCTGCAACACTGGCCCCACACTCCCATGGATACACACAGAAACACACAGCGCGGTGCCCACGCGGTGCTCGTGCAGTACTCATTGGGGCTTGTATAGTACTCTGCAGCGCTCATGCGGTGCTCATGCAGTACTCGTACAGTACACTGCAGTACTTGTGCGGTGCTCATGCAGGACTCATATAGTACACTGCAGTACTCATGCAGTGCTCGTATAGTACTCTGCAGTGCTCGTGCAGTACTCGCAGAGTACGCTGCAGTACTCATGCAATACTCGTATAGTACGTTGCAGTACTCGTGCAGTGCTCATGCAATACTCGTATAGTACGCTGCAGTACTCATGCAGTACTCGTATAGTACGTTGCAGTACCCGTGTGGTGCTCGTATAGTGCTCTGCAGTGCTCGTGCAGTGCTCATGCAGTACTCGTATAGTACGCTGCAGTACTCATGCGGTGCTCGTATAGTACTCTCCAGTGCTCGTATAGTACTCTGCAGTCCTCACGTGGTGCTCATATAGTACTCTGCAGTGTTCATGCAGTATTCATGCAGTACTCGTATAGTACGTTGCAGTACTCGTGCGGTGCTCATATAGTACTCTGCAGTGCTCATGCAGTACTCGTATAGTATGCTGCAGTACTTGTGCAGTGCTCATACAGTACTCTGTAGTGCTTGTGCCGCACCTGTACGCTGCAGTACTCACGCAGTACTCGTATAGTACGTTGCAGTACTCGTGCAGTGCTCGTATAGTGCTCTGCAGTGCTCGTGCAGTACTCGCAGAGTACGCTGCAGTACTCATGCAATACTCGTATAGTACGTTGCAGTACTCGTGCAGTGCTCATGCAGTACTCGTATAGTACGCTGCAGTACTCATGCGGGGCTCATATAGTGCGCTGCAGTACTCGTGGGGTGCTCGTATAGTACTCTCCAGTGCTCGTATAGTACTCTGCAGTCCTCACGTGGTGCTCATATAGTACTCTGCAGTGTTCATGCAGTACCTGTAGAGTGCTCGTGCAGTGCTCATGCGTTGATCACGCAGTGCTCGTGCAGTACTCATGAGTGCTCATGTAGTACTTGTGCGGTGTTCATGTGTTACTCGTCCGGTGCTCTTGTAGTACTTGTGCAGTACTCGTGCAGTACTTGTATAGTGATCGTGCAGTGCTCGCACAGTACTCCCGTGGTACTTGTATTGTGCTCGCACAATACTTGTGTAATGCGGCACTCATCCGGTGCTCGTGTAGTGCTTGCACAGTACTCATGCAGTGCTCATGCAGTACTCGTGCAGTGCTTACACAGTACTCGTGCAGTACTCGCGTAATACTCGTGTAGTAATTGAACATGGAAAGCTAAATGCTCATACCAGT
Organism: Zalophus californianus; assembly: GCF_009762305.2. Classification (NCBI taxonomy): domain Eukaryota; kingdom Metazoa; phylum Chordata; class Mammalia; order Carnivora; family Otariidae; genus Zalophus; species Zalophus californianus. Next base: position 91,692,323 of record NC_045608.1, on the reverse strand, counting down.
GTGTTATGGGATAAATTTTAATATTCCCTGACAAGAGAACACTATGTCACCATTAACAGGAAAGTAATGGGTGTGCAGGTACTGACAAAGATATCTAAGACCCAATGATATGTAAAAATTATGCAACAAATAAAATTGCAGAACTTAACGCTGACATATATGTGGACATTTCTCAAAACCGTACCTAAGAAACTGCTGACTGGCTGTCTGTGGGGAGCAGGAAGGACTATTTTTCACCTGACGGCCTCCCATGCTATGCTTCTGTTTTGTTTTGCTTCCCTATGATCTCTGCCCAGTATCTAGCAGGACAGGCTGAGCTGCCCACGACTTTTAAATGCAGGACAGAACAAAAGGATCAATCAGCTGTGAGGCTCTCCAGCGCTTCTCGCTGTTAGGCACCACTCTCCATGTCGTGATGCAGATGCATTCATACGTGCCGACAACCAAGTGGTTTCTCGCCTCTGCCCTGTGTCTTGGCGGGCTACCCATCGGCACTGTCCAGAGGCCCACAGCCTTGCACGGGTCTGACGTGGGGTGTGGATCCCCGCAGTGCTGCCTCCATCACCTCCACGCTGGCAGCCCTGGCCCTCAGGGCATTCTCGTCGGGGATTCCCAACCAGCCCCTCACGCTGACCTGGCTCTTCCCACCAGCTGCCCCTTGTGCTCCCCTCCTGGCACCCCTCCTGCCTGGTTGCACTCCTACCTACAAAGCACCCCAATTCCTTCACCAAAGTGCCTAGTGCTCTCCTCGCCATATGCTTTGCTGTCTTACGCCCCGGCCTCGACTGTACCCCTCACCTCAGGGGGTGCCCGGGAGGGACACTGCCGGCTCCCTGTGGACTCACTCTAATCCCCACTCACCGACTTCACCATCACCCTCACTGGCATACTTCCCTTCCCATGTGGGAAGAAGAGTGCAGGCTAGCTGTCACCTTCTACAGACTCACTGGACACGCACTTCCAACACGGGAGCCACTCTGCCACCAGCCTCTGTCCCACCCACGTGGAGGGTCCTGAGAGCAGCCTGCTCCATCACCCACCACGAAATCCCAACTGCTCTTCCCTGCGCTATGCTGCCCTACACCTTCACCCATCAGCTCCCTCCTAGAGCAAACACTAAGTACCCGGTTTTGTACTGCAGGCAGGACAACGCTTTACCTCCCACTTCTTTCTCCCAGGCTCAGCCTCAGGGTCCTGGGTTCTAGTTCTTACCGTCCTGCTGGACTTGACCTCATGCCAGTCGCTGCTATCAGGCTGACTGGCCTTAATCACAGGCTGCCTCATGACACTGTCACCATCCACCCTGGCGTGTGCTTGTGCCCTCGCTCCCTACACAGACCAGCACTCCTGGGGTTAGCAGGTCCCTGATGTGGTCCGCAAACCTACACAGCTTAGCACCGTGTCATCCTCAATAAATAATTCATTTTCTTTCTTTCTTTCTTTCTTTTTTTTTACCTGCAGTAGTCCCCCTATCCACAGGAATATGTTCTGAGACCCCCAGGGGATGCCTGAAAGCACGGATGTACCAAACCCTATGTACACTGTTTCTCCTGTACCTACATGGTACTTCTCATGAGGTTGAATTTCTAAATTAGGCCTAGGTAAGAGACTAACTACAATGACTGATGATTAGGTAGAACGACCACAACACCACACTGTGATACACGTCAGGTGAATACGCTCTGTCCCTGTCACAGCACCGCACTGGACTCCCCCTCGCCGTCTTCCGGGGGGAAGAGATGACGAAACACGCGCGTGAGGCAGAGGTAGGCCACCACGACCTTGTCACAAAGGTCAGGAGGAGGACGGCCCACTCAGGGGATGGATGGACACCGCGGATAAAGGGCCCTGTTCCCAGCACAGCCGTTTAGACCTGCGTACAAGCCATCTACGGAGTGCACTGCTTTCTCACCAACATTCCGAATGAGCCTGAATGGAAGCCCCAGAATCTACACCGGCTTAAAACCGCTGCTGTAGAAACTGGCCAGCCTCTCAGGAGGCACCAGCCTCCGAAGCAGGCCTCCCTAGCCGCGGCGAAATGGTCGAGGCGCACACAGACGCTCCCGCAAACGCTGAGAAGGGCGCCAGCAGCCTCACCTCACCAGGTCGCTAGGCTTCTTGAAGCTCTTGGGGCAGTATGAGCAGCAGTTAGCGTACTTGGGCTCGGCCTCCAGCTCCGCCTGCCTGTCCTTCATCTCGCTGATGCGGTCCTTCTCGGCCGCCGACTGCACCAGGACCTGCTCGGAGACGGTCGCGCTTTCCTGCGGCCGAATCTTCGCTAACTGTGCTGTCTCCTCCTCTGTGAAAGTGATGACCTCGGGACGAGCTTTTCGAGATGCACTTCTTTCAGAATTCTCTTCCTCTTCCTCCATACACACATCTAAATAAAATACAGGAAACGGATCCAATCCTCATAAAAAATTAAGTTTTCACGAAACAAGTAAAATGAAACCAAACAATTCTGTAGGGTTTGAAGTGAGTTACTCGGTGAAGCTCTCTTTGGGACAAAGGAGTTTCCTTCACACTGCTAGTCCGTGGGGAAACCGAGATGGGTCCCCAGAAGGGAGATGCACTGTGGTCACCTCATCACAACAGTGCCTCCCTGAGGACCAGCCCGGCAGAAAGCTCCGAAATCAACAGCATCCACACACGACACCAGCATTCATAAACACAGATACTCGCTGACTAATACAGGCAAAAACAGAATTATCATCACATAAAGAAAATCCACAGCCCAAGACAGAAGACCAAGGTGATAAATTTGCAAAAAGGCCCTAATTAGTTACCAAAAAAACCCTTAAAATATATACATTTAAGTATTCTCTCAGTGAGACGTAAGAATATATTTACACTGATTGAAAACAAGAATAAGGTGCGATTAAAATCTAACAGAAGGAAAAAAAGTTGGCTGGGAGTGGGAGGTCAGAATGGCACAGATGACTAAAAACCAGAAGAATAAAACCTCGACAGAAACACCAACTAGCCAAATGGACACGGGCTAGCACCATATTAGTGACAAGAGCTACAGGGTGTTTCTGTTAGGATAAAGGGAGAACGATGGGAGGGAGGGAGAGGAGAGAAGGAAAGAGAGAGGGGCCGAGGTGGGAAGAGGGAAGGTGGGCTGTGGAGGAGAGAGTAACATCTGGAAAGATTTGGGGCCGTGGGGGTATAGACAGTGGCCCCACCAGCACGGATAATGAAAGGTGGAGAGAGAGTTCCAAGAACCCAATCAATATGGCGAAGCCACGGGAGGGCAAAAGGCAGTGAAACGGAGCACTATCCACAGAAGACACAGAACCCCATGAATCGGGCCACCCAGGCTCACTGTCCCAACACACGTGATGGGGTAAACCCTAGGGCGGGAAGCAGCGCATCAGCTGCTCTTCCTCAGGGACCCCAGAGAGGAAAACCCCACGAAAGACTGTGGGGAGCTAACATACAGGCCGCCACAGGAGCCCCCCCAGCCGACGAGAAGGAACAGGGGCTCAGACCCGGAGGCTGCTGCATCAGCTCCACACCACAGGGTGCCAGAAGCAGTACGTGGTGTCCTACGTTCTGTAACTCACTGCAAGGAGAAGAGCTATTATTCTCTCCTTGTACTTCACTCATCACATGACCGCAGTGCAACGATGAGACTGAAAAGCTGGCGCCACATCGTGACAAAGTCCAAGAGGTCGGAAACATCGACATTCAGAATGACCCACTGAAGAGCCCAGAGCAGCTGCTGCTCTGCTGTGGAGACGTCAGTCTTTACGTCTGTAGGTAGGTTAGGCACATTTTAAAGACGTTTTCCCCAAATATAAGAACAAGCTACAGGGCCGTCCCGTCAGCCGAGCGCAGGGGAGACTACCGTGACCTCGAGGCCAGGTGAGCACAGAGCACACGGGGGTAAGCAACTGGGGACAGAAGCCAACGAGCCGCCAGCCTTCTGATGGCTGCAAGCACGCCAACCAACACTCACACGCCAGCTGCGTCACGCTCACTCCACAAACATGCTGCACCAACCCCGTGCACACCGTCAGGCCTCACACTGTGGATGCACCGTCAGGTGACAGGGCTCAAATGCTGTGTGGTCCAAACAGACAACAGCACATTCCTAATCCTGGCATCTCACCCCCGGGATGTGCTAAAGAGAGATCACCTCATACACACACAGTGCTCTTCCCAGGAGGACGGCCCTTACTGGGAGCAAGGTGCGCTCATCGGCACGTCTGAACCTGAGCTAGCTACACGGTGCTTCGTGTCGACGAGCTGAGGTACTGCAGTGCACCCACAGGCCAGTGGAGGGGTGCAGCCCTCCCTAACTGCTGGCTCTTGCTGGCTCAGGGAGAGACCTGGACGGAAGGCACACGTCCATCCAGAGGGAATTACGGAACAGAATACGACGGGCTTCCACATAGCCCCTGGAGCTGACGTCCGCGACAGACACCAGCGGAGGGAAAACCGAGGGGATCGCAGCCACCATGTAAGCCCGAATCCCCGCTTGTCAAGAAATTAATGTCTCGACCACCACTCGCATCTGCACGGCTACGGCGCATGTTCTGGGCTGTGGTGACTGGTGAGGTGGTTTCCTTCTCTGCCCTGAGTCCTTTCCCAGAGAGCACACACTGCTGTCACAGTCAGAAAACAAGCTAGTTTTAACGATGACGTGTGCACTAATCCACCACTACACGAGCATCTGGCTACTGAGCCTCGAATCAACACGGGGCCGTACCTCCTCCTTCCGCCTCCCCCGTGGCGGACACAGCAGAGGGGACGGCCTGGTGCCTCTTCATGTGCTTCTTACAGTGCACTGTGGTCCGGAAGCCCTGCTCACAGAACGGACACTTGTAGGGCTTCATGCTCATGTGCGTGGCCATGTGCCGCGTGAGGCTGCCGTTGGTCGTGAACGAGGCGTTGCAAACACTGCAGCTGAAGGCCTTTACCCCTGTGGCAACGGGAACAAGAGCAAAACCCGCATTTCATTACCTTAAAGTATCAGCAGTCGAAAGCAAACAAACATACGTTCGAGAAGCCCCAAAACTGAAGACCATTTATTTGCCCTGGTCTTATTTTAGGAAATGGACACAGCGTGTCTTAGGACTAATGCGCTTGTGGAATTAAAGGCACAAGAACATTGCTCTAAACAAATGCCAAGCTCTCTCTTTGAGAGCTCCCACTTCCGTCTTTGACATTCCAGCTGGCAACATGTGGTGGATTCTGCCTTAGAAAGGTTTTCTCAAATCCATCTTCTTTCACCATTCCACAGCCAGTGACGCGAGAACTGCCTACAACACCTGAGTATAGCTTCACTTCCAAATCAGGCCTGCCAGGAAGGCCCTGTCCGTTCTGGACTGAAGACACAGAGGCACCTGACTGTCCAAGCACCTCGCTGACCGGCCACGGCTCCTTGTCCAAGTCGCATGGGCTCCTCTCTGCTACGGGGAGTGCTGACTCCTTAGCAGGGCCTTCCAACCGGCCTTCGCGGGACCTGCCCTCCGCCTGTCTTCCCAGGGCCTGTGACCACCAACTGTGACTACTCCTACAAAGCCTGTCCTTGCTCTGTCGGTATGTTTTTATGTTCAAATAAAGCCTTATAAAGAATACACTGATATTAAACAGATTCATTAATATATGAAATAAACATACTGAATTTATTAAACAGACAAAAGTAACATATGTAAAATATATTTAACTGCAAATCATATATCTGATAAAGACTATATTAAAAACTCTTTAAACAACTCAACAATAAGACTGCAAATAATCTAATTCAAAAATGACACAGGATTAGAAGAGCTGCTTCTCAACACACACATGAAAGGGAGCTCCGCATCCTTAGCCACTAGAGAAACGCAAATGAAGCCCAGGAATAGATACCATGGCACACTCTTAGGGATGGTCGTGGTGCAAGGGACAAACAACGCCAAGTACTGACCAAAGTGTGAAAGGGGCACCCTCGCTCATCGCTGGTGGACAAGTGAAACAGTGCAGCCACTTAGAGAAACAGTCTGATCAACTCAAAGGCTTAAACAGAGTTACCCCATGACCAAGCCATTCCAGTCTTAAATGGAGAAATGGAAACGCATCCATGTAAGCTGTACATGCATGTTCACAGCAGGATGATTCCCATGAGCCTAAAGATGGGAACTACTCCCACGTCCACAGCGGATGATGGAGGAAGGAGAGGGGGTCCACCTCCACCGTGGAATACTGTTCTGCTCCACAAGGGAGTGACGTGCTGCCTGTATCTGGAAGAAGCCCGGACACACACCCAGGAAAGGAAGCTGGAGCTGCGTGTTTGCACGCAGATGGAACGTCCAGAACGGGCTGACGCAGAGACGGCAGCAGACCCCTGGCTGCCTGGGGCAGGGGCCCGGAAGGAAAACGGGGAGTGAGCACTCACAGATACCGAGCTGCTTCTGGCTATGATGGGAATGGTCTAGAAGGGGTGGTGCTGACGGCCGCAGCCCGGCATCGACACCCTGGATCCCACAGAGCCCCGAGCGCGGCAGACAGCGACCTGTGTGTGTCTTCTCGTGCGACTTGAGGACCCCGGAAGAGACAAAGCCGCGTCCACAGAGCCTGCACTTGTAGGGCTTCTCCCCGGTGTGGGACCTCACGTGCTGCTTCAGGTGGCTGGACTTCTTAAAGCCTTTGCTGCAGTACTCACACCTATAAACAGCGCGGAGAGCAGACGCCGCGTCAGTTCACGGCACGAGAATGAGCGTGCCCTCTGAGACAGGAGAAGACAGTCGCCCCCATGATCACTAACAATCATGCGTGACCGTTGCACACAGGTGTGTGCTCCAACGTTTAAGAAATGATGAAATAGCAGCACTAATAATTTGTCAGATCAAATTCTGCTCAGAGTAGCTGTAATCTTAAACATATTTTATTATTTCATTACCAGTAAATCCTACAGCAATCCCCCAGGAGGCATACTACCTGATTAATCAGAAACTAACAGGAAAAAAATTTATTACAAACTATTTTCTTTACTAAGTCATACAAGACACTGTGAAACCTTCCACTGACTCAGGGTCAGAATCGCTCCTGAGTCCAGACACTTGGAAATGCCAATTCATATACTCTTTAGGTTTATAAGATACATGACAAAACAGATTTTCCTAGAGCTATTTTGAGTAATATGTAAATGTACAGTATCATTTTCCCCTAAGTTACAGAATATATTAAAATTACTTCAAGGATGAAATAATTATGAAATATTTCAAAATTCTTATTCACATATTATTAAAAACTAAAAAAAGGATTCGGAAACCTTTTCCACTTCCCCGTCTGAAGCTGTAGCAGGACGTTAGTCACATTCCAAACCACCGCCTCTGGGACCAGGTACCTGCACAGAGCAGCTAACAGTCTGCTAACGGCCATGCCGAACTGAAGACCGACAAACTGGAAACACATTTTGAAATCTCACTCCATGATACAAGCTTGGTTCAGTGAGGGTACCCATTAAAAAGAGAAAAGCAAGCCAACGGCACTCATCGACTGATTTGAGAAAGATAATGCTGCAGATGAAGCTGGGATTGGTTCTGGTACACACAGCAGCAGGAGAAAATCATCTATTTGCAGAACTGAGTGCATCAAACTAAACCATTTGATGTCTGCTGAGAATGGTGCTCTAGGGTTCACATCTATGAACTAAAAGCAACCAGCACTGCCAGGACAACACTACCAGTGCTGTGGAGACACAGCCACCCTCAGAGGACAGTCTGAAGCAAGACTGTCCCCACCTGGCCCCAGCCGGGCTCCCACCCAGGACCCTCCGTCCACAGAGACGGGGCCCTTCTCTGCCTCCAAAACGCTGCTTCCTTTCTCCTCACGGATGACCCTTGCCCGCTCTGCTCACCACGCAGCTATTCTCCCACAGTGTCCAAGGACAACCTAGATGACAGAAGCCAACCCTGAGGACTCACTCGCCCTGGGAGAGCCACCTCGCCGGGAGTACACACGGCCTTCAGGTGCTCCGTCGCAGTGCAGGGGCCGCGCAGGGAGGCGAGGGAACACCCCCAGCTGCCAGGGGCAGGGTCCACAGAAAGAGCTCCTCTGGAGCCATGGGTCCAGGAAGCACATCTCAGGGAGCTTTGCTATTCTCTATTTTGTCATAATAATGAGGCAAAAGGTAAAAAATATAATGAAATTATAGGCTGCCGGTTCCATGTTTCTTAATGTCTTGGGGGAGGAACCCTTGACCTCCTTGCGAGTCCTATGAAAGTGACACACCATCTCCAATAAGAAAACTATTAAAATACTATGAAGCCAAGACTATCTCAATAAAGACAATACGCATCTTGCTTCTTATATGACGCACAGAGTCGTATCCAGTTTTGTAAAACTACATGTATCTTAATCGCTGTGAATGTGCACAGCCTAGCGCGAGCGGGGGCAAGAGTCTGCCCTCGTCCGTGCGTCCGGAGCAGTGCAGGCACACTGAGCACACGCACTACATGCCACTGAACGTACAGGTGAATGAAGGATGAACAGGTGGACTTCAAAACTGTCTTTGCAATCATGGTGCACCTTGGTTGTTATGCATCAAGCCTACAAAGAACCTTGAACAACAGGCACATAGTAAATTTCAGTTATTTCTGAAAACATGGTAACAGGAAAGCCACGACAGAGCAGGTTAAACCTATAGGCTGCGGCCTCCCAACCTTGGTCCTGTCACTAACTAGCTGCAGAAATCTTAGCAGGTGAACCTCTTTTGTCTCAGATCCTTTAATCATCATAAAATGGGGATAAGAGAGGACCCGTTCACAGGGTTTCTGAGAGAGGCAGATCGCAGAGGCCCGGCAGGGGGAAGCACGCACTGGGCACAGCGGTCGGGCCAGCAGCGCCCCATGGCGTCGAGATGTGCAGACGGCTACCTGTAGGAGCGCCGGCTCTGGTCCTCCCTGTCCTCCAGGAATTGGGGACGCTGAGTCTGCAGCTCCAGTTCCTCTTGGGACGACTCCTGGATCAAACGCGTTGTCTAAAATTTAGCAGAAGTATAAAGCAGACTACCTGAATATCTATAAATAAATGCAAAACAACGAACAACTAAGGATAAGAAATTTATAAATGCAGATTCAAAGGAGAAACTCCACGTAGCTCATTGTAAGCATTTGGCTAGATTAATAATAAAAATCACTCATACCAATTTTATTAAATACTTATTTACTTTCTATTAATTTGCTTTAATACAAAATTTAGCCAACCATGAAACTGATCTGTCCACATTATTATGGATCTTAGTAAGAGATTACTCATCTGCTCTCGTCTTACTGAGAATGAACACAGTCCTACTACCTCGCTTGCCACAAAACCGCAGGGAGAGGAAACATCCCCCCCCCCACCCCGAGAGCAACAGCATATGCCCACGGGCAGCAGCCCGTCAGCACCACCCATTCCTGACACAGGTGCAGCAAGCCCGCTACCACAGCAGGAACCGAGCAGACCTGCCCGAGGATTTCCGACTACTGCAGAAAACCATGACGCTCACTGGACAGAGGTAAGCTGACCTTCAGGGACATGCAGAACAGGCACAGGACTGAACGGTGGACAGCCCACCCACGTGCGGCAACAGGCGGTCACCTGACTTCTCTGAGCAAAGCAGAGGGTCCCTCATCCGCTCCAAGTGCATCAGGCATGTAGCTGTATTCAGAGGGCTCTGGAGTAAAGGGCAAGCCACCATGGAAGAGTGTGCTCCCCACTGCCCAGACTCTACCCAGATTCAGCATCGGAACTACATGGTTTCTACGCTATGAAAAAGTGCTCTGAAATTTTCACTGGAGGGCCCAGGCCTACCACTTGGAGAAGCTCCCAACAGTGGCTCTGTTCTTTCTCAATGGCGGCTTGTAAAGAAAGAAAACAACTGATGGGCCGATCACGTCCATCACTAGTGAAAACTCTCCCAAAATGGGAAAACCAAAACCAAAACCAAAACTTAAATGTCTCCAACTAGACCGAGTAGAAATTTTAAATGATGCATTTAATATTTATTTTTAGTATGTCAGCATTCCTTATATTTTCGTTCTAAGGTGTAAGATTCCACATTTAAGATTCCACCATTAAAAACAGTTAGGTTGTGCCACTAAAGCCGCATAAGACCCTTCACATGTGATTACACGGCACTTTACTGACTTTTAACCCAAAGGTAAAATCCCCTATCACGGGATTGAAGTCTCTAAGTAAAATATAAATGTCTGACGGGAAAAGACGTGTACGTGGGCATCTCAGCCTCACAGGTGACGTAGTCATGTGGCCACAAGAAGCGAGCATGCCCTCCTAGGTAAGCTGAACGTGCATAAGTACAGCACAGAGGAAAACAGAATGTGCCCGCCACTGACACGCGCCCCTTTCGTGGACACTCACGACGTTCATCGCATCAGAGCTGGGGACCTGCAGTAAGTTCTGCTGATGGAAGCTGGTGGAGAGGGCCTGAGACTCCAGCGTGCTGGAGTCTTGTAGCTGCTGGACAGGGGCAAATGTGGGCTGTTGGCTGTACGAATCCGTCACGGTAAAGCCTGAAACAAATCAGAAAATATGAGCTCGACAAAAAATACTACAGTCACGCCAAAAAAGTGGCTTCACAAATAAAGATTTCTACCTTCTGAATTAGAATCAGGGTTAGCTTTTGCCAGCAGGCTCTAAGAACACCTGCGCACGGGCAGGAGGCTGCACCTAGCACACACCCTACCTTACCAGGCAGGCTCACAGACAAGCCATCAACACACGGCTGTCCCACCGTCCTGACTTCTACTCAGTCACCGTTTCTTGGCACAAACTACGTGCAGAATGGTCATCAAAGGTGCTTTTCAGACAACCTGAGCAGACCACAAATAGCACACCCGCATGCACGCACGTGCGCACACACACGCAATCCATGTGGAAAGTTACCGGGCTGGAAATCATAAATTTCAGAAGGGCCTTAAAACAAACACCTCAGGCCGTTGTAGAATTCTCCTGACCCGGGCAGAGCCCCTGAAATGCGCGCGCAGGACCCACCACTGACCCTGCGATAAGCCAGCCGGTTCGAAGGATGGCTGCGGAGGGGCCTGCTCGTCAAACTGGTCCATGTGCCCCTGGAGAGCGGGTGGCGGAGCCACGAACCTGTCTGAGATAAAAATACAGACGGGCGGGGAATTCATACATTTCGAAGATGCGCACATCCACCGATCTGTCCAAAAGGATACTCACATGAGGTTTCAAAACTTAGCCTCCTTACTTTGAAAAGACAGGATGGCAATTTTTATATATATATAGATAGATAATTATGTTTACATATTAACTTATTTGTTAAATATATATTATATATAAATTATATATTCATAAGTATATAAACACTTGTATGTTTATATGTGGGATATATATTTGTATATATTTATATAAATATATAATTTTATATAGTTGAGGCATTATCTTTGTACTTCCAGAATATCACTTCACAGTTCACCCTAAAACTGAGACAGTCTTCAAATAGGGAAATACCCTGAGGTATGTCATACAATGACACTCAAGGACTATTTAACACCTTTTTGGATGTGCATTGTTCCAGAACACAGAGGATAAAAAGCACAAAATCCTGCTCATCAACTAAATATACCTGGGGCTTCCATACTATCAGACCGTAAACTGGCCAGCAAACAGTCTGTTAGCGGGCCTGCCCGGGAGAAGCAGCCCGTGCCAGACACGCATCAGCCACATCCCCAAGCTCACTGTCTACAGCTGAGCTGACACCTTGTAGCAAGACTCCATCGATGAGGACAGCAATGGCTGGATCGCTGCAGGCCAAGGACAACGGCTCGCAGACTCGCGCTGGTGTGTGCGTCAGACTCTTGCTGCGCAGTAACAGGACACTAGTGATCAGACAGATGGGGTCTTACTGAAAACGAAAGCTACTCTCAACACAGGATGTGTTGAAGGTCCTATGTCTGTAATTCTCTATCACAGCAAACTCTCTCTCAGGCGTACACACAGCACAAATTGGGACTGAAAATGTCAGAGATGAGAGACACCCACACAGACCGGAGCGAGTATACATGGCTGCAAAAGTATGCGGATTGTTCTAAGAGTTAGAACTTGTGAAATATTTGCCTTCATCTGCTTCCAGAGGCTGATGCGTCAACTGCTGACCCAGTCCCGCGTCCTCCGTGCGCACGACCTGCTGAGGCTCCAGGTCCAGCATGGCCTCGGGGTTCGCAGGGCACGCCGTCGCCGCCGGCTGCAGCTGCTCGCTCTCAATCTCCACCTGCATGTGCGTTGAGACGTGCATGCTCTGCTGGTCCACGGCGCTGTCGTCCAGCGAGGCAGCTTGCTGATGCTGCTGGAGCTGCTGGGCAAGCTCGTATCTTCAAAACATCAACGACAATCCGCACAGTTAGGTGCTGTCAAAACCTACTCCCATGAAGAACTGCTGTGCGAGCCGCCAATCATGAGATAACATTTAAGAAAATTATTTCATTTTGAAGCCGTGGTGGCAATCCAGTTGAAATGAAATGCTATTAATAATTCTAAAGGAAAATCATGTTCCCTTGACTTTAAGTGATTTCACAGATGATAGGGACATGAAAGCAGCAAAGAGAGGATGAAGGACAACACACGCCAGAATATTTAAAATGTAAAAAGAAAATTAAAAAGATAACATATGTTCCAAGGTAAAACTGTCCCAGTTCAAAATTAAAATTAAAACTCGTTCTGCAATAAGTAAAAAAGAATTGAACAAAATAAGATAGGGCCTTTACAGACCGATCTCAGCAGTATAAACAAATGTGGTGCAGAGACCGGGGGCAGAGTCCCGCGACCTGCTGTCCCTTGCAGTCCGGGGCACAGACACCTTATTTGAGCAACAATCTATTGCGTGACAGAACACCCACTAGGAGGCATACACGTGGCTGCTCCTATTTTCTGCAAAACCGTGCTCATGTTAATATTGCTGTTACATATAGTAAATATATGAAGTACATTTCCATCCAGGTCAACAATTTATCTTTCAAAGAGAAAACTGAACAGTGAATTCAGTGAATGAATCAAAGAACTTAAAAAAAGCAGCTCAAACCTGATGAATAGGCTGCATTGTATCAGAGACATGACCGGTCTCTTCCCCTCTCCAAATTACCAGGGTCAGACACAAACACACTCCACCATTTGCCTGATTCCAGAATCTTATGAATCTGCCTACCTAGAACTCCATTCTAGTTCCAAACAAAATCTTTCTTCTTCATTTTCTAATATCAAAAATAGTCACCTCTCAACGACTTTCACTGAGGAAGAGGGAAAATGTCATAGAAATAGGCAGGTATGAAAACGTACACGGTGACACCTTCACTATGATGGTGACTCAGCAGTGCCAGGACGTTCACCCCGGGCCTCTCCACAACCCCCCACAGGGGAGCAAGTGTGCCTTGCATGGTAACTTTTTTTCTGTACTTTTAGTACTTTCTGCACGGTAACTTTTATTCTGTACTTTTACTACTTTCTATACTATTCTATACTGTTACCTTTTATACTTGTTTTTAATATAAGTGTATATGGTATTTTAGGAATTCCCAGCACTTCAAACGAAGGGATGAAACAGGGGAGCTCCTCGCTGCCTGCAGGTGGGATCAAGAGTCCGTACAATCTGTGGAAGGAGATCATCAGCTCTGCAGCATGACAGACCCACCAGTTTACACTGTTACCTCAAGCCACACACTCATCTCCTATAGTAACCGTGCCAGGTGTCCCTCAGCATAACCCATGACAATCAGCGGCCAGTGCAACACTCCACCTAATAGAGGCAACCCAGCCAAAACCAGCTGACCCACTTCCCAGAAATTCTACCCCTGGCTATCACATCCACCAACGAGGCCCGCAGCGTGGACTCCCACACCACCACGGCAAGTGCATGGACTTAAAAGAACCTGAATTCCTGACAGAAAAAGTCTTCTTCGAGTGCCACCAGGCCAGGTCCTGTCTAAGCTCTACCCTCCTGGCACATACTGCTCTCAGGCACCCGGGATAGTGACAGGGGGCACAGGATCCTGAACATCTAGGCACCATGAATTCCCCAGTTCAAATGCATGTGAAGCCCATCATTTCCTCCATAAAATGCAGGAAAGTATAAACTGGATATAAAATTGGTAAGAGTCCCCCACACTGACACCACCAACATCATATTCCAGCTATTAAACTTCTCAGCCAAGTAATCAACTGTGCCAAAATCAAAGAAGACAATTCTTCTTTGCCCTAAGTGCTTAGGCATCCATGTGCTTGGGCATCAGAGGGATAAAACCCAACACCTATTTCTCACAGTTAGCTTATTCTACCATTTGGGGTTTGGTTTTGTTGGTAATATCAGGCAGAGATATCTGGGTTAAAGTACTGCCTGAAAATAAATGTTCTGGGGCAGAAGGTTTACTATTCTTTGATGGTGGACCTAGTGACGCTTACTTTCAAAGTCTCCCGGGATGTGGTCACCTTATCCAGGCGTTTCATTACAACACAGACTACTGTGGCTTCCCAGAAGCACAGGTGAATGAGCTCCAGATACAGCCAGAAATGCATTCCTGCAAGGGCTTCCTGGCTCACCTCCATTTAGAGATGAGACAGCCCTCTAGTCAAATAAAAATGTAAGTAAGTTTTAATGATGGATTTATGTGATAACTAAAACATACATTCTGTTTAAGTCAACAACACAGAATCGAGACCGTTCAGATACACCGATGACATGCCTAGACATCACAGGGTTGGTTGACTAAGATTTTCCTTTTTGCAATCTTCATGACCTAATTATAGGATCAGCCATAGTTTAGCTAGCATTTCAGCTACTACTGCCTGTTTTAGGAGAGCTTACAAAGCATTCAGCCCAATATAGACTACTTCAATATTATATTAAAAATAAAAGCATTAACATTTTAGTCTGTGGCTCTTAACAACGACGTAAAAATTTCTTCAGCCCATACACCTCAAGCTAGACATAATACTACAGGAATCAAAGACAATTATTTCTTAAAAACACTCTCCACCACTATCTGGGAATTACAGATTACTAAAAAGTGACCATCAGAATTGTACCTACCTATGGGTTTTCATGTGCTTTTTGCAATTTAGTGAGGTCTTAAATGTTTTCTGGCAATAGGGACACATATAGGGACGAAGGTCATTATGGATACCCATATGTCGCCGTAAGCTCCCACCAGTAGTGAAAGCTCCGTTACATATCAGACACTTGAAAGATTTTAGTCCAGTGTGCGTTCGGACGTGTGCTTTGAGCACTCCTGCAGAAACAAAGCCTCTTCCACACTGAGAACATTTAAAAGGCTTTTCACCTGTATGTGATCTAAAAAGAATAAAAATTTTCATGAATAAGCTTCTTACAACTTTATAATGCTTTATCTCTAGAGTGCACTCGTACATTCTTTCACTTGAGCACCACTTTTTAAAGCTAAGCAGTGAGAAACCCGAGATTCAGAGAGCTCGAGTGACTTGCCTGAAGCCACACACACAGCTGGTGCACCGCGGAGACAATGCTGCATCAGCAGCCTGCCCCTACGTTCTAAGTGCTTTCATGACATTTCACCGTCTCTTGGGACCGAGTTTCTGCTTTCTTTTCACTGCTGCTAGCAGAAGCATTAATCTAAACGCTGACGAACACACCTGAAAAACTGCTCAAGTACGTAACTGTAATGCGACAGACCAAGTACTTGTTTGACACGTCCTAGAAATTGCAAATGCTGAAATATAAGAGGAATGCAAATAAAACTCAGTGACAATTTCTGGGCAAAATATTTTAGTCAAGACACTAAAGAATGAAGATATCAGTCACCAATAAATATTTTGGGGTCGAGTGCGACATTTTAAATACCCAAAGCTGACACTACCCTCCTTACTACTTCTCCACATCACCAGCTCACTACATCACTGCATTTCCTCTACATTTTCCATTTCCGAATCTGTTACCTTACCTGATGTGTTGTTTAAGGTGGCAAGATTTTTTATATGCACGATGACAGTAAAAACACTTGTACGGTCTATCTGCTTCGTTTACAAAATTATTATTAAAATAACTTTGAAAAAACTGGTTTCTTGGAATGGGCTGGATAAGACCTACAAACCAAAAGAAAATCAGGAATAATTCACTGTTAATGCTACTAAAAAAGTTAAATGTTAAAAAGCAACTGCTTTTCCCAGAAGATGAAAATTTTGAGGAGTTAAAGTATAGATTCCAGTGTTGCCGCTAAATGCTATCTTAATTGTGTTAGAAAAAGGCCCACTGGGAAACACTTACAAAGTTCATACAAGACAGAAACTTTCCAACATAGGGACTATCTGTACATCACAGCTACTCCCTTTGGCTCTAGAGCCAATTTTTAATGGATTCCTACATTTGTTGGCATGGAATCTAAATAAACTATATCCAAAATGTAGGTTAATCAGGACACTAAATCCCTTATTTATTCAGTATAAAGACTGCACCCTAACTACTTTAATAAACTCAAAACACAAATGATTCTAACATGATCTTCCGTTCTAAAAACAAGTCAGCATTTTCATAGAAATTTTACTGAAGGGTTATCTGTGAATAGCAAAACTGCTAACTTGAGTATTTCAGGTTTGACATACTTTCAATAAAGGAAGAATCCCCTTCGGATGACTATGTAATAATATGTCTTGATCAAGCTCTTGAGTTAAATATGCAATTCAGGACAAACATACACCTGAGCCTTCTGAATTACTCCGCATTCACCTGGAACATGAAGAGAAAGACCCCCACTGTCCACGCCCCTGGCTACTCCTCCTTCCCCCAGGACAGCACAGCTGTCCGCCAGGATCTGGGCCCGGCCCCCAACCTCCCTGCTCGCTTCACTGCGCCAGGATTCTCGGCAGGCACCTCTTAGGACTCTGTGGTCCCAACCTCCCCTGACATCCAGACTCCAGCTCGATTCTTTGCCCCAAAGCCTACCTCCCTCTCCCAACTCTCCTTGTACATGACAAACACCCCTCCTCCCGGTCATACGGGGCCAGGTATTTCAGAATTTCTGAGAACTCCCTTCCCTGTCTCGTTAAGTCACTGGCCAGTCCTGGGGATCTGACTTCTCCAATGCCTCGTAAACCTGTTGCCCCATTTCTATTCTGCTGCCACGAATCTCAAATAATGGAGAAAAAATAACAAAGCCGGAGAGAACTCAGTAGCTCAGCTAAGCCATGCCACTCCTATATCAGACTTAAGTCCTGAGGCTTGCATCGGAAGCCCATTTAGTTTTCAAAGAGAACTCAGAACCCTCCCTTGTGATCTATGTTCAATCCACACAGCACAAACCCTAAAGCTGCCAAGACGTTTCCCATTTCACAAGTGTCTTGGACTAGTGGAGCCGAATCAGGGCCATTCAGAGACATTCTCTCTCCAGCAGCTCCAACGCTGTTCTGTGCTCCCCGGCTTTTTCCTAGCAACTCAGCTCCCACTCAAAACAAACAGCTTGAGTCACCTTTCCCAGGACCCACATACTGAATCTGGTGGAGACACACCACGACGATGCTAGCCTCCAAAGCACTGTTCTGCTCAACCTTCTCCTGTCTCAACAGAGTGCACGCACGCCTTCAGTGGCTTCCTATCAAGTACTTAATCACCACAACTGCTCAGCGTGGCATTCCGACACCGGCTCGCTCACCATCTCCACCCTCCTGCCCTTCATCTTGCCCCTCCAGATCCCTACACTCTCACTCTTTTCTGGGCAAAGCCAGCACTTGTCACTGCTCCTTCTCCCAACTCTTTTCCCCACCCCACTGGCTGTAACTTGAGCAGGGGGACCCGTCCCAGGGACACAGCTTTGGGCCCATGACACCTGCCAAGGAGGACAGAATACGACCCAATAAATTAGGTGAAGAGAACAGAAAGCTCACGTGAATATTCTCCAAAAGGGCAACTGAGAAGAGGGAAGTTGCAGGTCACAACTCAGCTTAGGGAACTGTGACATTCAAATGCTTACATAGGAAGTCTCTTGGGGAAAACACAACAGCAACTCTCAGGCACAATTATTTGGGATTTTATGCAAATAGGCTCAATAACTATTAGCATAAAAGTACCACTTAATTCAAATTATAAACTCCAAATAAATAGTATCTGATAATCCACTTTCTTGTTCCTTGTTGAACTTAACAGAATGGTTTCTTTTTCTTTTTTAAAGATTTATCTATTTATTTTAGAGAGAGAACACGAGACAGCGGGAGGGGCAGAGGGGGAGAGAGAATTTCAAGCAGACTCCACAGAGCGTGGAGCCTGACTTGGGGCTCGATCCCAGGACCCTGACATCATGGCCTGAGCTGAAACCAAGGCTCGGACGCTCAACTGAGTCACCCAGGTGCCCCTGGAATGAATGATTTCTAAGAAAAACATCAATAAAAAAATTTTAAAGCTCACCCCACAACTAAAATGAACTGTACAAATATACAAATGTGATAAATTAATTTTATGTACTTTACTAGATAATATACACATTAAAAAGCAATGAGAAAGAAAAATATAGAAAGTGAAATAACTTTAAGCAACTAGTTATACAAATTACATAAATTTCTGGAAGTAAGTAAAATAAACAAAATTCACAGAGTCATTTTGAAAAAGTAAAATCCTCCAGTGGTTGTCTTCTATCTCTTTTATTGGGGGAGAAAGTAAGACACTTCACAAATAAGAAAACCAACTATTGCTTTTGCCATTTTGTCTACCAAAAAAGAATATGCCTCACAAAGAGGGGTGCGGAGAAGCTGTTCAAAAGCCTACCACCGAGTCAGACCTGAAATCCGTTAATGAAGGCAGAATGGCAGGTGAACGTCCTCCTAGAGCCCTGCACTGCAGACACAAAGCTCAGGAGCCGGCAAGCCTGCGTGGTTTCAATACAAGCAGTCGCCTGCGCCCCATCTCGCGCCGTGAGACGACACCGTACTGCCGGCCCACGGCACCCGCCCGGCCTTCGCTGACTGGCCGGACGCCAGAATCTGGCCAAGAGCCTTCACACGGGCCGTCCGCACCAGGCTTCCCAGCTCCCAGCCCTTCGGAGGCACACGCTGTGCCATGCCTACTCTACACAGGGTCCCCCTCCAGCCACCCACCTCTGCAGCAACCCCCAAGCACACAACTCTTTCTCCTGTGGCTTCTGGAACCTACGTTCTCCATCACAAACCACTTCACAGAATGTCTAGTTCCTCATTTGTTTTCCGTAACAGTGAGTCTACGGCCAACAGTGAGTCCCTTGAAGCTGGCACGCTCATTTCCAGCGACAGCTTCTGCTCTGAGTTGAGGAGGCCTGGCCTTGCGCCCGGGACTGGCTCGGGCCTCCCAATCTGCCATCACTTCCTTCCCAATCCTGCCTGTAGCTCCATGAGCCGGGGCCCCGTTTCCAACTCTCGGGCAGCCTACAATTGCTCTGGCCCCTTCTCAAATAATTAGGAAGCTCATAAAAAGAAAAACAAAAGAACCTGCACTCAGAGATAATCATAATTAACAGTTGTGTGTATTCTAACACAAGAGCTTGTTATACACAAACACAAGTGGATCAAACATACACACTGTTCTGGTTATACTTCGTATACATACATTTACTGTCTTTCCAAGTCAGTACATGGGACATCATCCTCATCATCCTTCTGATGTCTGCTAGGAATTCCACTGGACCAGTGTGTGCAGTTCACTTCATAAGAGTTTTGATGAATATTTCTAGTGCTTCTAACTGTACAGTGCCACAAAGTTGCCATAAACAATCTTGTCTACACAACTGTTTACCTTAGTGACTTCCCCCCTAGCCAAGGAATTACAAGCTCGAGGATGGTGTCCACGCATATGTATTTACAAACAGATCCCTCAATGATTCAGAGCCCTTTACAAGTGGGTGGCGGGGGCAGGGGTCCCCTACTTTGAGCTATTAAGGCAGTAAAATAACAGACCTCATTTTTCAGATGCTTTTTCGCTTCCAGTAATTTAACAAAGTTCTGTTACACAGTTAGGCTAATTACAAGGTCTCAATCTTTGAAGAAAAAAAATGAAGGGTGAACTAAACATACATAAATGTCCTAAGGTCTTAGTGATAATACGTCATTTCTACTAGATCATCAGTCCGTATATGTATACATATATACATATACTATTTTAAGGAGACTACTAATCTCAAAGAAAGGCATGAATAAATTCTACTTGATGAATTCTGTGTCTCAAAAACAAACTGGAAATGTCCTTAAAACTTCCTAAAATTCCAGGGCACTGGGAGGCTCAGTAGGTTAATTCTAATTCCTGGTTTTGGCTCAGATCAATGATTTCAGGGTCCTAAGATCAAGCCCCGCATCGGGCTCTGCACTCAGCATGGAATCTGCTTGAGATTCTCTCTCTCTCCCCCTCTGCCCCTCCCCTCTCTCACTCTCTAAATAAATACATACATACATAAAATATTTTTTAAAAAACTTTCTAAATTCCTTCCATGATAACAGAGGAGAAAGCTTTATCTTGTTAGTGTGTGGGGAAAATATATTTAAGTCTTAGAAGAGCTTTCTCATATTGTAAATAGTAAGAAAACGCAAATACAACAAAAAAACAAAATGATGACAAACATAACACACATTATGTATCATACATAACATAAAATAAATTTAATATATGAGATTAGACAAATGTGTTAAAAAAAAAAAAAAAAAGCAAGATGGGGGCGCCTGAGTGGCTCAGTCATTAAGTGTCTGCCTTCAGCATGGTCCCAGGGTCCTGGGATCGAGCCCCGCATCAGGCTCCCTGCTCAGCAGAAGCCTGCTTCTCCCTCTCCCATTCCCCCTGCTTGTGTTCCCTCTCTCGCTATCTCTCTCTCTGTCAAATAAAAAATAAATAAATAAAATCTTAAAAAAAAAAAGCAAGATAAATGCTCTAATATTGATATAATTAAAACATGAATATAAACTTGGGACAATCAATCATTACAGCCCTGAGGTTTAAAATAATGGATAACCAAAGCCTGGCTCACTTTCAGAGAAAAGTATTTCAAATATCTATGCTACACAAAATGAAAAAACAGTGATACACACACACACACACACACACGCAGAGAGTGATATATAGGGGAAAACAGTGATTTCTAAAGATATATATATATATATTTCTAATGATATATATATATCAATCTGTGATTTGAAAGTCGAGAAGCAACTACAGAATAGAATCCCTTCCTTATGTCTCGATTCCCCCAGTTTTACTGAGAAATAATTGGCGCACATCACTGTGGAAGTTTAAGGCATACAGCAGGATGGTCTGAGTTATGTCTACAGACACGGTTACCACAGCAGACTCAGCTAACACCCACCTTCTTGTAAAGATACAATTAAAGGAAAAGAAAGGAGGAAAACAGAAAACATTCTCCTTGTGATGGGAATTCCTCAGGATTTACTCTCTCCAGAACTCTTCCTGAGCATCACACAGCTGAGTCACCGTGGCGCACATCCCACCTCTAGCGCTCATTTATCTTACAGCTGGAAGTTGTACCTCTCGACCCCCTCCCTCCAATTCCCCCTCCTCCTCCCCGCTTCTGGCAACTACACGTCTGACCTATTGCTCTATGAGTTTCATTCTGTTTTGCTTCTTTCTAGATTGCACATAGAAGTGAGATCATACAATATTTGCCTTCCTGCCTGACTTGTTGCACTTAGCAAAACGGCTTCCAGGTCCGTCCATGTTGCTGCAAATGGTAGGACTGCCTCATTTTTTACGGATGAATAATATTCCAAAATTTCTTTACCCATTCATTCACCGATAGGTTGTTTTCATCTCTTGGCTACTGTAAATGATTCTGCCGTGAACAGAGGGGTGTGGTTATCTTTCTGAGTTAGCGTTTTCATTTCCTTTGGATATATTCCCACAAGTGGAATTGCTGGACCACATGGTAGTTTTATTTTTAATTTTTTGAGGATACTCTATACTGTTTTCCATTGCAGTTATACCTATTAACAACCCCACCAACAGTGCACGTCAACATCCATCATCTCTTGTCTTTTTGATAGTGGCCATTCCAATGGCTAGGAGATGACATCTCACTCTGGTTCTAATTTGCATTCCCTACTGACCAGAGATGTGGAGCATCTTCTCATGTACCTGTCGGCCTACTGACAATCTTCTTTGGCGAAAGGTCTATTCAGGTAGTTTACCCACTTTTTAATTTTTTTTTAATTTATTTATTGGTTTGGGTTTTTTTTTTTTTTCTTTTTTGCCATTGAGTTGTATGAGTTCTTTATATATTTTGGATATTAACACTATCAGATACATTGACTGCAATTTTTTTTTCCATTCCATAGGCTGTCTTTCCACATTATTGATGGTTTCTGTTGCTGTGCACAAACTTTTAGTTTTAGTCCCACTTATTTTTTTATTTTGTTGCTGGTGCTTTAGATGTCATATCCAAAACATCATTAACAAGACCTACATCAAGAAGCTTTGTTCCTATGTTTTCTTCTAGAACTTTTATGGTTTTAAGTCTTAAATTTAAGTCTTTAATCCATTTTGAGTTAACTTGTGTAAGTGGTGTGAAATAAGGGTCTAGTTTCATTCTTCTACGTGTGAATAATCTGTACCATTTGCTGAAGAGGTTGTCTTTTCTCCATTGAGTGTTCCTGGCTCCCTTGTCAAATATTAGTTAACCATATATGCTTGGGTTTATGTCCAGACTCCCAATTTTATTCCATTGTTCTCTTTGTTTTGATGCCAGTAACACACTGTATCAATGATGACAGCTTTACAGTATAGCTTGAAATCAGGAAGCACGATGTCTCCTGCTTCGTTCTTTCTCATGATTTCCATGGCTATTCAGGTTCTTTATGGTTCCGTAACAGTTTTAGGAGTGCTTTTTCTACTTCTGTAAAAAACACCAGTGGAATCTTGATAGGATTGCACTGAATCCATAGGTGGCTTTGACAGTATTGACATTTTAACATTGTTAATTCTTACAGTTCATGAACATGGGATACTTTTCCATTGATTTGTGTCTTCTTCAACTTCTTTCATCAGTGTCTTTTAGTTTTCAGGTACAGATTTTTTACCTCCTTTGTTAAATTTTTCCTAAGTATTTTACTGTTTTTGATGCTAATGCTCTAGTTAGGACTTCCAGCACTGTGTTGAATAGGAGTGGTGAGAATGGGCACCCTTGCCTTGTTTTGATCTTAGAGGAAAAGCCTTTACCCTTTCACCATCGAGTATATTGTTAGCAGTAGTCTTGTCATATACGGCCTTTATTATGTTGAGATATGTTCCTTCTTTGCCTAATTTGTTCACATTTTTTATCATGAATACATATCGAATTCTGTCAGATACTTTCTCTGCATCTATTGGGATCATATGAATTTTTTCTTTCATTCTGTTAATTTAACATACCACATTGACTGATTTGCATATGTTGAACCATCCTTGCATCCCTGTGATAAATCCCACCTAATTATGGTGAATGATTCTTTTAATGTGCTGCTGAAATTGGTTTAGCAGCATTTTATAGAGAATTTCTGCATTTATGTTCATCAGGGATATTGGCTTGTAAGTTTTCTTTTTTAGTAGTGTCCTTTCCTGGTTTTGGTATGATGATAACGCTGGGCTTGTAAAATGAGTTTGGGAATGTTCTTTCCTCCTTGAGTTTTTTAGAAGAGTTTGAGAAAGGCTGATGTTAATTCTTCTTTAATGTTTGGTAAAATTCACTAGTGAATGCATCTGGTCCTGGGCTTTTCTATGCTGGGAGACTTTTGACTATTATGAATTTGCTAAGACATTTTTTGTAGTCTAACATATGATCTAATCTAGAAAATGTCTAATGTGTGCTTGAGAATAATATGTATTCTGCTGTTGTTAGTTAGAATGTTCTGTATATGCCTGTTAGGTCCATTTGGTTTATAGTGTTGTTCAATTCTGCTGTTTCCTTATTGTTCTCCATCTGAATGATCTGTTCATTGTTGAGAGTCGGGTATTAGTGTCCTCAATGATTACTGTGTTACTGTTTATTTCTCCTTTTAGCTGTTATATATATTTATATATATATATATTTAGGTATTTATATATTTAGGTACTCCCATGTTGGGTGCACAAATATTTACAATTGTTATATCTTCTTGATGTATTGACCCCTTTATCATTATATAATGACCTCCTTTGTCTTTTTTTCATCATTTCCACTTTAAAGTCTATTTTGTCTAAAAAAATTAAAAATGGAAGGAAGGAAGGAAGGAAGTCTATTTTGTCTGATGCAAGTATAACTACCCCTGCCTTTTTTGGTTACCATCTGCTTGAAATGTCTTTTTCTATCCCTTCACTTTCAGACTATGTGTACCTTTTCGAAGCTAACATGAGCCTCTTGTAGGCAGCATATCACTGGGTCTTGTTCTGCTATACACTCAGAAATTCTATGTCCTTTAATTTGAGGATTTAATCCATTTACATTTAAAGTAATTATTGATAAGAACTTACTAATGCCATTTTGTTAATTGTTTTCTGGATCCAATGTTCCTTGTTTCTTATTCTGCTGTCTTTTTTGTACTTTGATGCCTTTTGGTATCAATATGTTTTAATTTCTTTATCATGCTCTTTTGTGCAATTACTATAGATTTTCCCTTATGGTCACCATGAGGCTTACATAGACTACCTTAAACTTGTAACACCCTATTTTAAACAGATAATAACTTCAATAGAATTAATAAATTTTATACTTTTACTTCTCCTCCCTCTCACACTTTAGGTTATTGCTGTTACAATTTATATTTTTTTATACTATGTAACAACAGATTATTATAGTTATGGTTATTTTTACTATCTTCTCTTTTTTTTAAACTTTTAAACAAGAGTTGTAAGTAAAGTGCACCACTATTACCATATTGCAGAATCTATGATTGCATATTTACCACTACCAATGAGATTTATGCTACTTTTTAATGTTTTATGGTGTTAATTATTGTTCTTTTACTTCCACTCCAAGAAATCCCTTTAGCATTTCTTGTAAGAAGATCTGGTGGTAATGAACTCTCTCAGGTTTTTATGATGGTAATAATGAACTCCCTCTGAATATTATGATCACCTTGACTCCAATACCTCCGCAGTCTGCACATAACTGTATTTAAAATTTAGCTCTTGAATTAGAAGAAAAAACATTTAGAGTATAAGACAGCATGTCTAGTGAAATATAATCCCTAACATGCAATAAATTTCACAATATTCAAGTTCAGTAAAAATTATTGGTGCTTGGGAAAATAAATTACTGGTGCTTGACACCAAGATACAATGACTACTTGAAATTCATATTGTGCTCTTCCACACTTCTGTGCCTGGGCATTCAATGGTAATGGGTATGCAGAGGAAGTGAATTTTACTGAACACAACTCTGGTCTAGAAATCAGAAGATCCAGATTCTAGTTCTACCATGAGTACAAACTAGTTGTATAACCTACAAATGAGGAATACAGAGAGGTTTTGGAATGACTATTTTTAAGTTCCTATACAGCTCTAAAAGTTTTTATGACCATATGGTACAATACCACCAACAGTGCTTCCTTAATACACAGACTAAATGATTTAGTCGTTTTAATGCATTCTAATACTTTCCTAAGTGACAGTCTTAGTCTAAATGACATACTGTGTTTTAAGTAACTAGGCTGAACTAGAACAGCTCATCTCCCAATGAAGTCAAATAATTGTAACTTATCTATGCTAAAAACCCTGTCATGTTTTTATCAAAATCTGTCCCCCAAAGATTATTAAAGCACGTCTTTTATATAGTACCCCAAGGAGCTCAGAGTCTGAAAGAGACAGACACAAATATAAATAACGAAGTTAAGCATGAAAATAAATATTTACAATATTTTACATTTTACAATGTGAAGCCACACTATGAATCATTTTCCTCATGTATCTCATTCAGCCTAGACCAAAGGAGAGTTCTGCTCCCACTAATTAGGTCCAAGTTTTGATTCACAAGCATCTGTGAAATCAACAAGTAAAATGTACCCCATTTGAACCTTGGAAAATGTCTGGAGTACTAGGACTGTAGTTTAACTCAACTAAGGGCTTACAAACTTTGAGTCAAGAAACCCACAGGTGTTTAATTTGATTAATGGCAAACTGAAAAAAACTGGTAATTTGAAGGTAACTCTCAAGCATGAAGGATAATTCTAGGGCCACTAAATAAATGTTGAATTTGTCCTGACTTTCAGAGATTTTTCTGCATTTCAGGTATAGCACAAACCATTAAGATTCTACAGTTTATAGTAAAGATTAAACACACATTAAGTAAAACTGTCTGCTGCTTTGCTTTGTGAGCTACCAAAAAGCGGACAAGGGCATCAAAGTATTCTAACCACCCATGGGAGCTTTGATCAGTTTCTTGGCTTTGAACAACTAATACCCCTAAGAATCATAGTTCCTTGGAAGCCTAGTAGATCTTAGACGTAAGATCATTAGAGAACGATACTTTGGGGAGGATGACCTTCTACTTGCTGTCTGTTTTGGAGTTTTCCACTTCTTCTATAGTCAATTACGGTAAGTACATTATTCTAGAAAAGGTCCATGTCAGCTAAATTTTCAAATGTGTTAGCTATTTGAACTATAACTAACACATTCACCTATGTTCTATTACGCTTTCACTGAACTATAATCAAAGATTGTGTCCTGCACAATGTCTACTTTGGAAAATTTAAAGTTCTTCTATATCCTAGGATTTGATCAACTTTTTATTTCATGTATATTTAAAAGAGTACGTACTATAGAGTAAAAGATTCTATAAAGCTATAAAATAATCCTTTTTATATGTGTACTTCAAATTCTCTTTTAGTTTCACTGTTTAGTTAAATCGATCTACTTGAGGATCTTTCACGATACTATAGAATTTGAATATTTCTCTTTTCTTCTACTTGTTCTTGGTTTATATATTTTATGCAATGCTCCTAAATATTCATGGTTGTTGATCATCTTATTAGCAGATTATAATTTATATTAATCTAAAATATCTCCCTTTATACCATTTAACCTTAATTTATTCAGTTATACTTTAATGTTAAGTTTGTTCATAGACTGGATTATCTTGCCTAAGACATAATGAAATACAGGAACTGCACAAAAATAAAAGTTTTAGCACAGAATTTAATGAAGTTTCTTTAATTTTGTTTAGCACTTACAAAAACATTTTTCTGAAGATTCTCATAAGCAGTGTTTTCTTTTAACAAAGTCGTACTTTACCTTGATTATAACACTGAGCCTAAAAAAAAAAAAAACCTTAAAAGCTGGCAATTTTTCTTTTCAAGTCCAAAGATTAAAGCAGCCATACAATAATCTGTTACATACTACACAGAGATCTTAATATAAAAATAATAAAAGGCACTCTGTATTTCACATAAAGAACACTTGTCCACTTTGATAGTTCTACTGAGGCAGAAATTTTTCTTCAATGAGAACTTACATACTAATACCTTCACCTGTATACATCATTTTTTCCTTAACCAAGAACGCAATTTGAGCAGTTTAGACAGAACTAGGATTTTCATTTTGATTGTGGAACATTCTAGGCCATAAAGCAAAAATGCCAAACAAAAACTTCATTAACACCATGCTTACAACTATGTAGGCCATAATATTTATATGATCCTTGTACGGTACAAAGGGGAAGGGAATCTTACCTACGTCAGTTATGAGAATCGGCTCCTGCAAAGGAATATCGGGGACCGGAACGTTGGCCTTGCCGACTCGAACCTTTGCCGGTTTGCGCTGGTGCCTCATCTTTCTTAATTCCGTGTGTTTAAAGTGAGAAGCAATGTGAGTCTTCCTATGGCCTGAGGTTCGAAACTTTTTGTCACAGTGAGGACAAGCAAAAGGTCTGACCCCTGATAAAAATAAAAAGATACTGTAGAATTATTTCAAGAAAACACATCTCAACAACTAATGCCAACACAAAAATCCAGTATTTTAATTCTGATTTGAATATTCATCATTTCATGCTTATAATTTCAGGGATATTACAAATTCAACTTCTTTTCCCTTGTTTGCAGACAGTGCATATTTAGATGCAATAAGAGCATTTTAAGTAAAAAAGAACATTTGTTAACTTTGCATTGTAAAATATTTAAACCTTAAAATATTTAAATATGCAGTCCTTAAGAATACTAGAGTGTGTGAGACTGCTCTCTCTCTCAAACCATCGTCTGCGAACTGGAATAACAGTGCCTGCCTCCAGGCTCGTTGCCAGGAGCGAACACACTCAGGTCGAAATAGCACTTAGCAGCTCTGAGCATTTAGCAAACAAGCAGTGAACAGTAGTTGTTATTAGTTGTATGTAATGCTGCTGCTGATTATGACAACGACAGTTAATAATTTCCTCTTAACAATTCTCCACTATCAATTCACTTTCCTGAAGGAAATTTCCTTCACTTACAGTTTCATTGATAAATGAAACTGGAGAGTCCTAAGAATGGCATATAACAAATCTGACTCATTTTAGCGTTTTCAAACCCTCATCCACATGGTCAGCTCGGCCCAGGAACCCCAGGTTCATAGGTGAGGTTACTGCTAATGGGTATGGGGTTTCTTCCACGGGGGAGGGGCAATAAAAATGTCGAAAATAGATAGTTGGGTGGGTTGTACAATTTCTGAACAAAGTGAATTCCGAATTCACTTGAAGAGTAAATTTTATGATCTGTGAATTATATCTCAATAAAACTATTACAAGGACGCCTGAGTGCCTCAGTTGGTTAAGCAACTGCCTTCCGCTCAGGTCATGATCCTGGAGTCCCGGGATCGAGCCCCACATCGGGCTCCCTGCTCAGCGGGGAGTCTGCTTCTCCCTCTGACCCTCCCCCCCCATGTGCTCGCTCTCTCTCTCTCAAATAAATAAATAAATAAAATCTTTAAAAATAAATAAATAAATAAATAAAACTATTACAAAATTACTGCCTAAATATGAACGTTTTCATGCCTTAATACTGATTACAAAATATCCGAAAGGTAGAGTAGGTGTTAGGTTTTCCTCGCTGCCCAAGGCCTCGGCACAAATGCCCCACCTGAGGCGTCTCTTCCATCGAAAGGCCCGCCTCCTCTACCTCCAAGTGTGGCTGCCCACGAGCACCATCTCTCGGCTCTTCCCTAAGCAGTACTGCTTCCTGCCTCCCTCATTAAGCCATCAGCTCCCTGAGAATCAAAGTCCCATCGGCTCTCTCTTCACTGGTAAACACACACCCGGAGCCTCGCCTCTAGAAGGTAATCATAAATACTTAGGCAAAGAAAGAAACACGAGCCCTCAAAGTGTTCCACTACTGTCCGCAGACCTTGTGACCCCATGTCCCCGGAGGGCCCCCGTGGCACCTGTGTGCAAGCGGATGTGCACTTTGAGGCTCCCCGAGGTGGAAAAGCTCTTCATGCAGTACTGGCACTTGAAGGCCTTAATGCCCGAGTGTGTTTTGATGTGAGCGGTCAGGGTGCTCTTCACGGCGAAGGCCCGGAAACACTGCGGACACTTGAAGGGCTTCTCGTGGGTGTGAATGCGGATGTGGCGCACCAGGTCACTAGGCTTCCGGAACTCCTTCGTGCAGTAGGGACACACATGCCACCGAACGCCATTCTCCTCGCGGATTGAACCTGCAGCCAAATGAAGAACACCAACAGCCCAGCTATGATACCAAATATGAAGGCACTTGAATGTCTTTCTAGGGTTAGATTAAAACAATATACCGTACCTATAAAAAGCTATATACGTTTTGCCACAGCAGAAGATAGATGATCAATTATGAAAAAAGTTGACATTTCCATGATCACTGAAATTATTGAAGACTATGATTTAATCTTGCAGAAAATCTGGACAGTCCCATGAGAACACAAATCATAGCCTGTGAGAGGTAAGAGCACTAAGTGGACAGGTAATATACATTAATAGTTGGAGGCCAAACTCAGTCCACTGTAAATGTGAATAAAAGCAATGTGAGCAAATGACCCCAAAATTAACTCAAAGAATACTAAGAGAAGGAAAGAAGTTGGAATAAGCATTGTTTGAATCTATCTGATGTCATGGAATAAAATGTAATACACATGCAAATAATTAGGAGATGGTGAATTTTCATGCTGTAAAAAGGCACTCAAATAGTTACGACAAAGAAACAGTACGTATGATATATACTAGTTCGTGATCAAATGTAAAAGATTCTTTTGTAACTTTAAATATTATTATTCAACTTTCAATCAGGTTTAAAACTATTCCTATCGAGAACAAAAATCACAAGCCTAATTTATGGAAATATAATAAATGATTTCTAAATTACAAAAATTTTAAAAACAAAATTCAGCAGGATCACTTTTTATCTTTCATAATTTTTTATTCGATTTACTCATCTGTAGTTAAACAGTCATCTACAATGACGTAAACAACCCAGTTGAAATTACACAGATTTTGGCCAAGTTAATGAAATTCATCAGAAAATATTAACTGTTTATTTAACTGTGTCTGTACAGACATAGCTTTATTGGGGGAAAATCTTTTATTTGCTTCTCTATTATTAGTAAATGCAAGGAATTTTCCTTATGTTAAGTGAATCTATAAGGAAAGAAAATGTATTTTCCTGAATACAATGCTCTTTTCAAGACTAATTAACATAGGAAATGAGGTTAGGTAAAAGAATAAAAAAGGGTATTTTTTTAGAAAACAGTCACACAATGGAAACCAGGACAAACCACAGGGAAAAAAGTAGGAAATAAGGGAAGTGGCTTTAAAAAGGAGAGAAAGACATTTATTTTATGGTGATCTTGTTCATATTACTGAAGTCTGAAATTTAAGACCGTGTAATACCAATAGATAAAAATTAAGTCATAAAAGTGTAATAATTATCTAATGGTCTTATGACAAATCAGAAAAGCAAGGTATAAAAAGGTGGGGGAACTATAGTACCTATTAGCTAAACTTGGGAAATTCCCACCCCATCAGGTTTTTTCCGGGCAAAAATGAAAACTTTATCTTTAATTACCCACGATGACATAACATAAAACTGTCATCAGGCTCTAATTATTTCTGGGAATGGACTGGAACAGATAGTAGACTAGCAGCCCTGCAGATGTCTCCAAAGGTGGCCCACATATGTTTTGTTTGGACCACATACTATTAGAAAAAAAATTAAATCCAGATATTCGACCCTTTGACAAATTGAAAGATCTGGAAAACCAGATCTGCATTCCTACACGGCAAATTTCCCTGGTGCTGGGCAACTGCCTTTCTGGTCCAACATATTAATAAATTTAAAAGTAAAAACGTATATTAGAATCATCTTCAAGATAAAAAGGCAAAAATTACTAAAATTTAACATCTAGTTTTAACTTTTAAAAAACTGTCTAAAAACAGGAGGAGCTGAATAAACATATCTCAATACAACATCTGACTGAATAGGAAAATAATAAAATCAGTCCTATTACAATCAGGAAAAAGTCCACTATCACTGCATTGAATTTATTGTATTCTAGTGATACAAGCCAATGAAATTGGATAAGATATAGAAATATACAGTATAAACTCTAAGGAAAAGGTAAAATCATTATTTGCAAATGATATGATTATATGCCTTTAAAAACCTAAAACTAAGAAATAGGCCCACATTTTAAGACCTGGAAATCAACATCATTCATATCTAACAAAATCCAGAAGAAAGTTTTAAACTACTATTAAAATACGAAAAAAATATAAAGATCTGAATAAATGGAAATACACACCCTATTCTTGGTACAAAGACTAAAAGTTATAAAGACATCAATTCTCACTGGTTAAATCACTTATTTACAAATACCAATAGGATTTTTTTAAAAACTAGGGCTCTGGAGCTTTAGCAGACAATTCTAAAGTACACATGAAAAAGTAAGTATGTGACAATCGTCAAAAATACACTTTGAAAACAGTGTAACTGGGGAGGACTAGCCCTGCTAGTTACAAAGGCATACATCAGAGCTACCAGAACACATGAATAAAAAGATTCATGCCCAGAACACAGTCCAGACAAGACCCATATAGAGCTGTGGGTATAAAGAATGGTATGGTGGCATGGTGTTTGGACAGAGGGGTGTCTGTCTGCAAAAAAAAATAAAACTGAGTCAAAGATTTAGTTTAAAATATGAAAGTAGGAAAGTGCTAGATAAAAGAGATTACTTTCCGGGCACCTGGGTGGCTCAGATGGTTAAGCCTTCGGCTCAGGTCATGATCCCAGGGTGCTGGGATCAAGCCCCACATCGGGCTCCTGGCTCAGCGGGGAGCCTGCTTCTCCCTCTCCCTCTGCCTCGCTCCCTGCTCATGCTCTCGCTCTCTCTCTCTATCTCTGTGTCTCAAATGAATAAATAAAAATTAAAAAAAAAAAAGAGGTTACTTTCCATAACGTCAGTTATCAAAGTCTAAGTATTATACAAGTCCAAAATCCGTGGAACATGGACAAATTTGGCTATGGAAATACAAAACATTTCTCCCTTTTAACTCAAAAAGACAAATTAGAAGAGAATATATGCTCTCAAAATACTGTCATCCTTAATATATTACAGCAAATAAAAGTCAAGAGTCAGCCAAACAGAATAATGCAGGTGGCTCTTTAACATGAAAAGCTCCTCAGCCTTTGACTTCTTTTAAGAGAAATGAAATTAAAACCACAGTAAGAAACCATTTTTAACCTATTGATGAGTAAAAGGGATCCCTAGATATGGACAAGAACCTGTTCAAAAGGCTCTGAGCAAACAGGCGCTCCACACAGTGCTACCAGGAACACAGACAGACACAACTGCACAGGAGGAAAATCAGCAATATTCACCACAACTTCTTAAGTACGCACGATTTTTTTTTTCCTTTTTATCAAGCACATTAGTGATACAAATAATGAAATCTGCATAAGATCTGTGGACTGGATCAATTTTAACACCCTGATGTTGATTACTGTCCTATGATTATCGAAGATAGTATATCTTGGCCTTAGGAAATACACACTAAAGTATTTAGACTCAAAGGGATTTTATATAAATTTATTATTGTTTGTATTAGCAAAAGACTGCAAATAACCTAAATAATTATTTATCCATACAAGGGAAAAATCCCCAGACATTTCGTAAAAGAAGGTACCAGGTAGCAAAAAAGTAAACTGCAAAAAATATATACATATACTGTATGCCCCCCATCCTGCTAAACACCAATAGATACACAATATATAGTAACATGCCCTTGCTCATTTAAAAACCACAGAGAGGCCACGAGCTGCCCAGGCCCTAGGGGTACATGGAGGACAAAGATGAACAGGGGGTTGTTCACCACACACAGTTTTAGATCTTTTGAATTATGTGACATGAGCCAGTTTCACCTATTTAAAAAAATAATTTTAAAATATACGTGTTCCTTCAAGCAGTTACCATGTATCAGGCACTATTCGAATGGCTTGCATGGATTTTCTCATTCGATTCTCTCCCATTTATTCTGTCACTGCCCCATTTCAAAGATGACAAAGCTGACATTTTATTTTGTTAAAAGATTTTATTTTTAAGTCATCTCTACATCCAACGTGGGGCTCGAGCTCACAATCCCGAGATCAAGAGTCACAGGTTCCACTGTCTGAGCCAACCAGGAGCCCCTAAAGCTGACATTTTAAAGGTTAGCTAACTTGCCCAAGGTCAGGCGCCAGTTAATGGAAAAGTCAGGGCACATACTGAAGTCTTTAATTCCAGAGTCTGAGTATAATTTTCTCACAAACATCTGTCCTCTGGCTCTACTTCAAGGAGAGCATTTACTGTGCCCCAGGTGCCACTGCAGGCAGACTCCTGCCCTTGAAGGGCCTCAGGTATGCAGACAGAGCTACACATGTGCTGAGACAGGAACCTGCACTCGTGTACATGGGCCAAGACCGTGTGGATTTGTCCCATAGGGTAAGAACACTCAAAAACGCCTGCATTCGAGGGGCACCTGGATGGCTCAGTTGGAAGAGCATGCGACTCTTGATCTCAGGGTTGTGAGTTTGAGCCCCACATTAGGTGAAGAAATTACTAAATAAATAAATAAATAAAATCTTAACCAAAAAACAAAAGTCTGCATTGGAAAGACAGCAGGGCCTGGACTACCAGGCAAAGAAGAAGCAAAAGCCAGGTATGAAGTTCCGGAAACGTCAAGTTCACAACGGCCAGAGCACGAGATGTCAGGTGCGGACGAGCAAGAGTCCAGCTTGGGGCAGACAGGGTAAGATGCCGGAAAACCTTCGTGCCACGGAAGATCTGCAGCAGAAGGAAAACAAACGTATCCAAGATGCGTCCTCCGCATTCTTCAACCAGGCTCCACACAAGAGCAGCTACCGGGAACGCAGCCAGCTCCGTCCTCAGCGCCAACTGTGGCCGTGCTGGAGAAAGGGGTGACAACGGGACAGGGACCCGGCCCTGCAGGTGGGAGGCAGGACTGAGTGACAGGAAGACACCTGTGGACTGTTCAGTGGGACCAGAGGGCACCCACTGTGCTCACAGAACTCTAAGTTCAGCGGTAGGGATGGAGAGAAAGGCTCTCCTGGGGCCACATCCAAGTGCGGGCTCAGACACCAGAAACAGGGTCCTGGCTGATTCCCAGCAACTAAAGATTTCCCCAGATGCCGCAGGTGCATGCAGAAGCTCCAGCCCAGGGAACAGGGGAGAGTCAGAGAAAGCTGTCCTGCTTTCAAGCAGCAAAACATCAAGTTAAATATAAATACTCAGACCTAACTCCTGTTCAACAGCAACTAATCAGGGAGATGCTCATATCCTGGGATTCAGGTTCAGATGCTGCATCTCCAAAGAGAGAGACCTTCGAATGAAGTAAAGCAGCCCAAGTCTCCCCTTACTCCCTGTCACAGAATATTTCACTACATGGCCCAAGTCTGGTTGTGGTTGTTGTTGGCATTCCGTCAGCAGTGGACAGAAGCCCTGAGGAGGAGGTCTGCACCCCTGAATCCTCAAGGCCATGGACTCAGCTGGTGGGTCATGGTGTGATGCACAGAACAGAAGAGGCTGCAGGAATACTTGAACGAAAGCTCGCTGCGGGAACCGTGCATTCCAAACTGGAGGAATCATGCTACCACATCTTACACATCCATCAGTGTGCGCACTCAGCAGTCACATGTCAGCGCCTTCAAGTGGGTGTCCCTCGCACAGCCAGTGATGGGGCAGATGGGCCATAGGCCAACAAATCGTGTACAGGAAAAGCCATGTGACCACTCACTTGAAATCATACACAAACCAAGAGACTCTGTTGACAAATGAGCCCAGCAGAATTGTGGTATCAAGTCCCACAGTCGCCTGCGTTTTTCAGCACTGATCGGGAGCATGCTGTTGACTTCTCTAAACCGGAAATGGAATGGGGCGGCACTGGTAGCTGGCTGGACTAAATGAAGAATGGGGAGAGACAACAGAAGGTACTGCAACAAGGGATGTTGGTGTCAGGTCAA
The DNA here is from genome assembly GCF_009762305.2 of Zalophus californianus. Lineage (NCBI taxonomy): Eukaryota > Metazoa > Chordata > Mammalia > Carnivora > Otariidae > Zalophus > Zalophus californianus. The sequence continues at coordinate 91,656,932 of NC_045608.1, read as the reverse complement.
GGCTCCCAACTCATGACGGTGATGGCATCTCCTCTAACATTATGGGTTTTTCAGGATTACTTCGCCTTTTGAAACTGCCTACAGTGCTCTGGGAGCAGCAAAAGCTAACAGAGGCCATCGTGCCGGCTGTTAGGAAAAACTGACTACTGATGAACTGAGTTTGGAAACGAGGGTGAAGGTGAAGCCACGTTTGTAGAGAATACAAGACAGCTGACGTCACCGCTGGGCACACTCCAGTCTCCCCAGAGTTACACTGGCTTCTACGGCTGAGCCTCAGTTGGACGCTGAGCGCGCGCAGGGGGGAGAGAGGTGCCCTACACGCTTTAGGCAAGTGAGGGTGGCAATATGGCTCTCTACAGGTTTCCAGAAGCTCTTCCAGCATCTTACGGCGCTCCCTTCTCAGACAGCGTTTCAAGAGCCACTGCTCCGAGATAGGACGGGAACTTGGGTAATGCCCGCGTTCGTTCTTCTTGGCGGAGATCCGAGTTCTCCGAAACTATTGCTCGATAGCAGTTCATGCCCTTTATCAACCCGACTGCAAGCAAAGGTAAGGCACAGGACTCCTTGTTGATACTACATATGGTCCTGCCCCTGCTTCATGCAATTCTGGAGTGCTGCTCTGTGGACAAATAGCCAGCCTGCTGCTTCAGAGAGGAGTTACCTCGCCTTCCCGCAAACAGTCGGTGGAATGAGCTGAAGTCAGAGCAGGCAAGGTGCAGAAGACGTGACCAAGGAACAGTCCAATATCCAGACCCTACTGCACAGAGAATGCACTCTATCACCCGCTCAAAGCTGGTACAGCTCCAGGGAGGCAAAGATGGACCAGTGGGGTCTGCTGATTTTGTTCCTATGTACAGCACCCCTGCGTGGTTCCCACACCTTCAGAACGCACCTCTGACCGGACAGACGCACGCAGTGCAGGCTTCACCTGCAGGTGCAGTGACCCTGGAAGGGAGCTCAAAGTGTTGGGTCTTCAAAAGGAACACCTACCCTCCCAGGTAGCTTCAGAAATAATTCCTCAGTTTGGGAAAGCGCTCCAGAAGCCTGACGCTAAAGTTCTTTAAAATGACTCAAAGGTGCCCCTCTGTCACAGCTGTTCTCCCTATGCGTGCCAGGGAGCTCAGTTAATGATTTATAAAAAAGGAATTTTTCTGTGCCATTCACACAGATCTTTTTAAACCTGCTTTGAGCTTCCTGCAGGATACGCATGATGACTTTTTATAAAATGGGCTTGATTCTCCCCAAATACAGATAAGTGACAAGAGAAGTTGCTTACATGCCAACTCAAATTGTTGCATATAAAAATGCTGTAGAAGTATGAGGGGAACATAATAACCAAAAGTAATGTTTTCTAGATAGCGTTTCTTTAAATTATTTTAACACCAGTATACATTCTATAAAACAATGGTTTTATAATTTAACTGATTTAAAAGTAACTGGTGTTATCCATTTTTTAATAAAAAAGTGTATTTTATTAAGTGAAATTGAAAAAAAGAATATTGGCCAAGCAAATTCAAAAATGTGTCATAAAGAAAAAATACAGGAAAAGAAGAGGGAGAGGGAAGGGAAAGAGAGAGAAACTAGAGTAACATGGAGGCCCAGATGGAAGACATGGTTTGCTTCCAATCAATTACTGTGATGTACCACCTCAGAGATTAAAATAGAAAAACATATGATCATAACAAAAGAGAAAGAAAAGGCATTTGATAATATTCAACATAAGGAAGAAAACAAAAAACCTCCTTGGTAAACCAGCAGTGGAAGGCAGCCTCCCAAATCTGAGAGGTTCTATGAAAAGCCAAGAGTAAAAAGCCAAATTCAACTGTGAAACATTAAAACCATCCCCTGTTCAAAGTTAAGATGGAAGCGGACCACTCTCCATACCTCTACACAACACTGTGGCGTAAGTCCAAGCCAATGTACCAAGCCAAGAAGAGGAAAACTGTCATTATTTATACACAATATAGTATCTGCATGGAAAATCCAACATAATGTCCAAAGTGCTACAATTAATAATAGAAGTTAATTGGTTGCTGGATTCATAATCAATATACAAAAGCCAATTATCTTTCTACATACCTATAACAAAAACTGCAACATAAAAATAGTTTACAGTGACAAAAGGATAAGGTAAAAGAATAAATCTGAGAAGACTTGCAAGAGCTTTATGTAACAAAAGACACCAATAGAAAGAGAAATACGTTCAGGGACATAAAAAACACTGTATTTTAAAGATACCAATTTTGTCGGGCGCCTGGGTGGCTCAGTTGGTTAAAGATACCAATTTTGTCAAATCAAAGACCAAGATAATACAAAAGAGAATGAAAAATAAAGACCCACCTTACAGATTTTAAGAGCTATTTTAAATAATGGAGACAGTGTATCGATCTCCACATAGACAAACAGAAGAGCGCAGCACAACTGAAAACCCAGAGCTTAGACACACACAGAGACAGAAACGAGATCCCTAACAAACCTGGTATCACATATCAGAGAAGAGACAGATTTTCTAATACATGGTGCTTGACAACTAGTTACCACACGGGAATAAAGATTTCAATCCCACCTCTTAGACGTAAAAATAAAGTCCAAAAAAATTAATGAAGTAAATGTGAAAAGAAAAGTTCTAATACTTTTGTTAGAACACATGGGAGAATTCAGGGGCGCCTGGATGGCTCAGTTGGTTAAGTGTCCGACTCTTGAACGCAGCTCAGGTCTTGATCTCAGGGTCGTGAGTTCAAGTCCTATCACTTAGTTAAAAAAAAACAAATACAGGAGAATTCAATGTAGGTAAGGAGAAATTTCTTACATGAAACACAGAACACACAAACTATAAATAGAAAGACTGAAGAAATAGAAATAGAAAGGCAACCATAGCATTGAACAATAATGAAATTCATAATGATGACTCTAAATCATCAAGAAAAGGCTAAGTTATGAAGATCACACTCTGGTCTAAGAAGATAAAATCTTTCTGACCTTTAGAAAGATTTTCATACAAAACAGTTATACCATCAAGACAACTGCATTAAAAGTACAAATTTCTATTCACCTATTCATCAAAAGACATCCTAATGAGAGTGAAAAGAGAAGCTATTTCTGGAAAAGGTATTTGAAACACATAAATGACAAAGAAATAAAATCTAGACTATGTACAGAACTTCAACAAATCAGTAAGAAAAAGACAGGATCTCTGTGGAGACAGTAAATGACCTTTCAGGCCCCTCCAAAGTCTCAAACGGGTTACAGGGGATCCTTCAGTTGTGCTCTTGTAACCTGTGGGTGGTGTTTTCTATGTGTGTGACTACAACCAAATACACCCTTATCTAAACGTTCGATTTGCATAAAATGTTAGTTATATATATCAACAGAATTTAATGCTAGGAATTTCTTAAATAACTGTTAATACAGAAAAACACACAAAATGAAACTGTTACAGTGATCCTTGGAGCAGAATGCTCTCCTGCCTCATGGGACTCTCACTCAACACTCATGTGCTTCCCTCCGTTCCCATGAGTCCTTGGTTCTTGTCCCTCCAACTCAGTGAAGCTCTTACTTTCTCACTGTGGCCCACCGACTTCTCCTATCTCAAACTCAGGGCACATCTTTAACTAACAATACGCCTCTATGGCCTCTCACCATTGTCTCTGCTGTGCGCTGCCCACGCACTGACCCTGTGCCGCACCATAAACACCTTGGAGCTAGCTGTCCTTCCTAATACTTCATACGGCAGTGTGTCCTTCCTAATACTTCATACGGCAGTGTGTCCTTCCTAATACTTCATACGGCAGTGTGTCCTTCCTAATACTTCATACGGCAGTGTGTCCTTCCTAATACTTCATAGGGCAGTGCGTTACATTTACTACTAATGCGTACTCAGCTCCAAACCAGACTACCACTAAAAAAAATTAAAGGCCTTAAGTAAAAATAATATTTATATTTAATTATAAATGACAATTCAAAACAAACCTAAAGAAAACCTCATAAACTCTATCAAAGAATTGTACACAAATGAGATAAATTATGGAATTTTCAAACTTAATCCAACTATACCCAAATGAATAATAGTCTTTTTAAAGTTTTCTATACTGTATTATATAAAAGCATAAAATCATACAAAATAACAAGTAATTTATCTGAACTATGAATACAGAAACCTTCTTTATTCACAATATAGACCCTCTAAAGAGAAAGCAAAGCAAAAATGGAAAGAAAATATCAGTCTCTTGAATTAGTCAAAGTAGGTATAAAAGTCCAAACCTGTTCATGCACTTTATTTTTAGAAAAACTACAAGGGTTGCAGAGGTCCTTACCAAGAATGAGTTCATACTTAATTCTTTTGCAACGATTAAGGTCATGATTTATCAGAGCCCTAGGCACTTACAGGTCCCCAGCAGCAGAGTAAGAAAGCAGGAGGAGAGCTGGTACAGAGACCTAGAACCAACACTAAAGGGGCAATCGACATCGCTTCCAAGGCCAGTGAACTAAAGCCCACGGACGGCACCCTGGAGCCCATGCCCGGCAGCAGGCCACGAGGATGCCGGCCTATCACTGCACAGAACAGGAGTCAAGCTCGGGCTACGTTTTCCCAGTCATACTCTGGCCTAAAAAGGTAAAATCTCTGTGGCCCTAAGAAAGAGTTCCACACAGAATAGCTATGCCATTGCCACCCTTCAAGGAGTAAGTCACCATCTTTCCAAAACACCTTTCCTTGTGATTTCTAGAGAGCCAATATTTTACTGCAATAAATTTTAAACTTTGTGAAGTTTTAATAATGATTTATATGTCAGTTATACGATAAATATAAAAGCATTTGTTAAATTTTGAATTAATACACAATATATCTCTAAAAATAACAAAACAAATTCGACTAAAACCTTCTCACACTAAACTACGGAAGCCGAATAGTGACAGCTTAAATGGCACAGTGTGAGCAACTTGGGACACGAGATTAAGGTGAATTCAAAGCTTCTAAGAAGAGCTTACGTTCACGGTCTCCTCGGGGCGCCAAACGGCCCTCAACTCCCCTTTTGCACAGCTACTTCCAGAAATAGTCACTACATTAAACATGTCCTGCTCCCTGAAAAGCTTTAATCAGAAGAAGTATCTTACTACAGAAACGCATCCCCAGTAATTCTATCATGACAAGTGAGGGACGACTAAGGAAAAAAAATGCTGGCTCTCAACTTGTACTGAGGATCACATTTGTCTAAAATTCACTAGAATTGCATAAACTTGCTCAGTAGTCTGTGCATGTATTTAATTTCTTCAGGCATTTCAAAAATAAACGGACATAACCTCTGCAAACTCTACAATCAGAATAGTCCATATTAAAATCATGTGTATGTTAACGGTAACCCGGTTTTGAAACCACCATCTATGCTCAGGACAGGAGACAAAGTGCAGCAGACCAGGATGGAGCATGCCTAACCCTAACCTAACCCCTAACCCTAACCCTATCCCCTAACCTTAACCCCTAACCCCTAACCCTAACCCCTAGTCCCTAACCTCTAACCTTAACCCCTAACCTTAACCCCTAACCCCTAACCCTAACCCCTAGCCCCTAACCCTAACCCTAGAAGGCGTCATATCGTGAATAAAAACATGTGGAAAGGATGCTTTTCCCCTTCTTTCGTCTCTGGATGATAAACCGCTTTGATTCCATCATCCCATGTTTCACTCGGGGATGAGGGGGCAGATCAAGGGGAAAAGGGGAGCAGAAGTGCCATGTTCTAGGGGCAGGAACAAGGACCTCACAACCACATGTCAACACTGAGAAGAGACATGCTCAGAAGAAGTGTTCACAGAGATGAGAGGGGTCATCATCCCATGCTTTGCAGCAAGAAATCATTTGCTCCCCAAGACACCTGGGAGAAGCAGTATAGTCAGTCACTTAGAAAACATTTCTAGAGAAACGCTCATGCCCAAAACACAGAAACTAATTTCATTTGGGAAAGATGTAGTGATACCTGGCCCCGTGCAAGAGGCCCATGGGGTATCCACAGACGAAGAGAATGTACTCGGCCATACACGGTGCACAGGAGGGTCAGAAACATTCCAAGTGCAGCGAGCACCAAGAAGTGGAAGGGCAGGGCCCAGAGTCTCCTCTAGGTGCTGCCCTCATTCTATGACCACAGGAGCTCTCCAAGACAGGGGGAGACAAGGGGAGAAGGAAGACACTCCGGCACAGAAAGCCCGTGGGAAGGGTGATCCTTGAGACGCGTGCCTGTTCGGACACTGTGGGAGCCCGGCCTCCCTGTGACGTCAGCTTGCATCCCCAAGTCCAGGGCAGGGCCTGGCCGTGCACACGGGGCAGGTGATGGAGAGCTCAACAGCCCAGACACCACGGAGCTGGAGGGGAGCGCAGGGGGAAACGGCTGAGGGTCCGCCAGGAGCCGCACTTACAAGTCAGGAGACAGCAGTGCGGTGGCAAAGGAAGGGACAAAAGTGGCCAGAACGACCCAGCAATGAGCCTGGAGGACTGTCAGGAGGAGACACCGATCACAGGGAGAAAGGCAGCCCAAAGTTTACGATGGTCGAGGTTTTTTTTATATATCAAACAAATAGGTTGATACTATCAGAACATTCAGCAACCACGTCGCCCTCAAAAGAAAAAATATGCAATATGCCCTCCAAAACGTGTAAACCTTAAAGCGTATTAAAATTACCAGGTAGAAATGGTGATTTCTTCTTTATAATTTTTTTTTCTTTTTTATCCAACTTCTCTGGGCTTTCTTGTTCTTTCTCCTGCTCTGCCTCTGTGGAGTGGGTCTGCTCACTCGAAGCGTGAGGAGCATCCGGATTCTGAACCTGAGCCGAGGGCATCCTGGTGTGGCTGGTGTCGTGAGCGTGTGCTGCAGCTGGAATTGAAGACAGCCCACTGTTTTCTAAGGCTTGCTGAGACAGAACAGAACTAACAGGTTAGGAGGTGGGAGGCCCAAATCTGCCTGCCAAAATCAATTACAGAGATGCAATAACCTTTGCCCACAGAACCCTAATTCTGCCCTACTAGCTATAAAAATCTGCACTGCCAACCATCATTTATAAGCTAGACTTCCAACTCTTTGAAGCTGAAATGTCCCTTCTGAAAACTAACAGCTCACCTCCACCCAAAATACGGTATGCTAAATTAAAAGGACTTGGAATTAATTAATTTGACATTTAGAAATTTTACCTGAGACCTCTCTGGTTATCTCTAAACCATCTGGGAATCACTGTGTTAAGTTACAGTGGGTTCACCCTTAAGACCTTGGCTGTCATGCACCCCGAGATCCTTTATACCAACTGGTCACCCCAAAGGTACACGTAGGTGACAGGTTAGTTTTCACAACTGGTCACTAAATCGGGAGGAGAAGGCAGGCCAGATCTGTTTGTAAATGAAAGATCTGAGGCTAAGGCTGGACCCGCGTAGGGAAATCAGAAAAGCGTGCTCTGCCCCACTTCCTTCTCCTCCTCTCCCACAGGGGCGTGGCCCGTTCACAAGCTGCTAAGAGAGGTGGCCTGACTCTCCCCAATAGTTACAGGAGATATAAGAAAGTTGTGAAAGGCCTATTCTTCTCAAGTAAATCGCTTAGAGAGAAAATTAAGTTTTAAACCTTTTTTTAAATTTATAGATTAATCATTTAGAATTCTGCACTGCCCATAAGCATATTTTGTTCCAACAGAATGTTTTCAATAAGGACGCATATTTAATGATGATTCCTTTATTTGGACAAGTCCTGCCTATTTATTTTTCAGTAACGGTACCCGGTCTCGGACAAGCACAGACGAGAGCAAGAAGGTACGCCTCACCTGCAAAATGTCCTGGTTGATGCCCACGGTGATGCTGAGCTGCTGGCCAGGCTGTGGGGGCTGGCTGGACTCCGCCGGCCCCGGCTCTGAGAGCTCCAGCAGCTGCTGGATGACATCGGTCACGGCCTGGGAATTCTGCTGGCTCGACGCAGACGTGACATGGACTTCCGTCGGCTGGAGAGGTAACGTCTGAAACAGCGTGGCCTGAAACGCAGCAGCATTGTCATTGAAAATGTAAGAAGTATGTTAATTTGTACTTCTCTTAAAAAAAAAAAAAAAGGAATAGGCACATCTTCCTTAGGAGCATTAAAATCTAACAATATCCCAAACACAAATTTTAAATAAAACGCCTCACTGATTTTTATGTTAGGCACAATATGGGCTCTTAAAGGAACATATTGAACGAACTGTCCCACTACACGTTTCAAAGGTTTCCTGAGTGACAGGGAGACGATCAGCTCAAGGTGGGGGTGTAAGCTCGCAGGCCTCACCTTCGCGCCTGTCCAGTAAAATACAGAAACAAAAGCGTTACAAAATAAAGAAAATAAGAGAGAAGAAACCACTGTGGCCAAGATAATTCAGGAAATTTCTGGAAAAGAGGGGCACTAGAGGCATAAATGCTCAGAAAAGCCAGAGCCAAGAACATCCAAGGAGAGAGCGCTCTGATTGCCCAGACACGCAGGAGCCTGAAACGCCACGTGGAAAAGACGGTGGAAGTCAGACCCAGCATTCTGTGTGGTGCATGAAGGTGGATCCAGGACGTACAACACAGGGTTGGCCTAACGCGTGGGGATTCCTGATCAGGAGTTAGGTGAGGAACCATCCCGAGCTGCCAATATTTTGAGAAAAGAGAACAAAACACAAACCGTAAATGTGAACATAAAGCCCAGGAACCAAGCGCTAACGAGTTTCCATGCTGGTGGAGGCAGACGCTGACAGCACAAACCACCAACAAGCCAGCTCACGAGTGCTAACACATGGTGCGCTGCCCCGCGCTCAGACTCAGCCACTCCCTACCAGCTGCGAGAGGAAAGAGGTAACAGACCTAGGCAGGGCTCAAGACTCCCACCAGAACCCGAACACAAGCGTGGGAGCGAGTGTCATCCAATTTTACACAATTTAGTTTCACAGAAGGCCACATCCTCAGGAAAAAATTACCACTGTCCCATCAGACATGGAGAAATACTATTTTACAATGGTTAACTGATTCTTAAGTCATCACACAGGGATAAAGAATAGTCAATAGTAATCATCAATAGCACCGTAAGAATTACCATTTCATAAATTAATGATTGCATTTTGCATGCTTTTCACTGGTTCAGGTGACAGTTCTTAAATCAGGATCATCTGATACTAATCTGAAGTTTAAAAAGACTGATTTTCTTTCACTAATTAAAAAAATAAGAAAGCACTCTTACCTCCTTATAGAAAACTTTCGTAGCACCTTTGTGGTACTAAATAATATTCCATTTTAAAGGTCACAATTAAGATGACCAATTTTGGTAAAAGATTATCCCCCTATCAAGCAGCTTGCTAGACTCACCGTTAAAACATGAGCGGTCTCTGTAGAGCTTGCTGGATTCTGTGGTCCGCCCATGTGCATCTTGCTGATATGAGTGTTCAAGCTACCTAGACTTTTAAATACACAACTACATTCTGTACAATTATAGGTAGGGCCATTCTTGACCTTAAAGAACAAAAGAGAAAAAACTGTTTTTTACAATTAACTATTAGACAAAAATATTTAAATTATAGCAAGTCATAATTTACCATTCCATTAAAAATGGCAGAAACAATCTAACCATTTAACATTACTTTTTCTTTCAAACTGGATAGTTCTAAAATCAATGACCCAACTCTTGCATTGACCTTGCCAGTGTGAAATTAATTGAAATTTCATAGTCTTTTCCATAAATAAGAACAGATTCGGAAGTAAGAAGACATAGTTTCCAGTTATTGTAATTTGGTGAAAATAAGATACCTGACTTACAGTCTCAGTTTCTTCGGTGGTTACGCACAGTGTAACACAGGTGTGAGCAGCACTCTAACTAAGCCTTTGGTGCGTTACGATACACAGGCTGGGAAGGAGGGCTGCACACCGTGTAAGCTTCCATCACCAATCCCAATACTCCATGTCAGCAACTACTTTGTACACAGTTATGATAAAGCCAACAGGGGACCCTGGAGGGGAGGGAAATGAAGCAGAACCTCCGGGTACACAGAAAGCATCTCAACTATTCCTTCGCCATTATTTAAGCCCAGCGGTAGTTATTCTTGTAATTACGAAGGCTGGTTTGAAAACGGACCGGCCTTCTCTGCACACGGATATTCTGTTCCATTTCTAGCACCTTGTTAAGAACCAAATTTAAGGTTCGTCACAGGACTGGATAATATTTACAAACCAACCCTTTGAGGTCATTTCTGGAACACAGCCATCTGCCCCACCACAGGACCCAGGGGCTCTCAGGCCAGGAGCCAAGCAAGCCCCCAGAGGGGTCTCGTTGACCTCAGGAGCACCGGTGGGCATCTCAGCAGGCTGCCAGCGGGGGGAGGGGAATGAGGTCTCTCTGGGTGCCACACGAGTAAGCAGCCATCCCGAAGCAATCGTCTGCACACAGAGGCAGCACCCCCAGAATAACTGGTACAGGTCACTTCTATTCTTCTGAGATCTAAAGGAAACCTCACTCCACATTATCACTGCCTCACTAGTATTTAGGTGTTCCTCCTCAGGTGTCTGGGTCTTAGAAAATAAAACTTAGTTTTAAAAAGTAACTCACATATGGAAGGCTGAATATGTTTATAAACTATGTGAAGGGTGGAGGGGTTTTTTTTTTATTTCAGTGATACTTAAAGCATCAAGGAAAAAATAAAAAGATACACATTTGCTTTTAAAGAATATGAGTCTTCATTCTGCAAAACAGTTATACATAAAATAAAATGATCTATGACAAAAGTGTTTCTGTCACTTGAGCATTAATTTATATTCTACAATTAGACTATAAATCAAACACCAAATCAGGAAAGAGCAAAGGTTAACCTGCTTAAGAGAAATACTTCCAGACATTTTACAAATCAGTATGATCTGCAGACAACAAGAAATGGTGAACAACAGTCTCACTGAAATAATTCACATGGAGGGAAACACACAGACCAGGGCTCTGGCTGATAAAAAACGTGAATGAGGCCATGGGTGAGTTTAGCAATAACGATAGTAATAAGAAAAATACTTTTTTCCTCTCAATTTATTTCTTGTCTTTCTTCTTAGACTTGATAGTGTCTGTTTCAAATTTGCCAAAGGGATGAAATGTTAACAACCAGACCGATGGATTGTAACTAACAAAGGTATTATGATTATCTTCAAACATTTATTCATCAAAGCTATAATAGCATCCATAAGGCCACAAAAAGATATTTTCTATCTCTCCACACGGAAGTCAGTAAGGTGTCCACACAGACGTGTACCTATGTGCTTGTTTAAAATGAGGTCTGCTCTGCACAAACTCTAAACCTGTATTTTAAAAGTAGAAAAGAGGGGCGCCTGGGTGGCTCAGTCGTTAAGTGTCTGCCTTCGGCTCAAGTCATGGTCCCAGGGTCCTGGGATGGAGCCCTGCATCAGGCTCCCTGAGCCCCGCATCGGGCTCCCTGCTCTGCGGGAAGCCTGCTTCTCCCTCTCCCACTCCCCCTGCTTGTGTTCCCTCCCTCGCTGTGTCTCTCTCTGTCAAATAAATAAATAAATAATCTTTTTAATAAATAAATAAATAAATAAAAGTAGAAAAGAATTTCTCAGGCTCACTCATTAACTCCAGAGCCATCTACCGCACCCCCACGAGCACCACACAGACCCGAGTTCGATGTTTACCTCTGAGTGAACTCTCTGCACGTGGGACTGGAGATTCCCTTTTTGAGAAAAGGCAGCAGGACAAAAGGCACAGGCATGGGGTTTTTCACCTGTATGCTTAATCATGTGAGTTTGCAATGCCCCCTTCTGGTTAAAAGCTTTCCCACACTCACTACATTTAAATGGCCTTTCACCTAGAGAGGGAGAAAAATGATCAAAATATAATTCCACATGTGTAAGCATCTGATGAATTAAAAGAGAAATACATTACCCCCAAACCCAAGACCCCAAACCTATCTGTCCAGACAGAACATCACCCCATACTGTAGACACATGCATCCAACTGACTACTCAAAATCTCAAAGTAAAGACCAAGGTCACAGAGCAAAGGACAGAAAAGCCAACATTACCATCCAGTTCTAGCTAGCTCTAACACACGTTCTTTCCTCTAAGCTGTATCATAAATCACCCAAAAGTGAATGTATTTCATACCTGTGTGTATCCTAATATGCCGAGTTAACTGACTTGGCTTTTGAAATGTCTTTCCACAGTGCGGGCATGAATATGTGAATCCACTCCTGTCGATGTTCCGGTTATAAGACCTTGTACTTGATACCCTGGTATAACACGGGGGGAAAATATTCATGAAGTCGTCGCCTCTGTATTACAATTTCACAATTAAAATGCTACCAGCAAGTGTGGACGACTGGTGGTCAGAACATGCTTTAATGAGAAATCAATCACATGTAAGTGTGTGTCTCCACAAACAGATACACACAGACATGCAGTTGTTTGGTAGTGTTCATTACCATAAAATTCATTTTTCCCTATCTAATGAAAAGATAAACCTGGCTTTCTTTTCTTGGAGGGGAGAGGTGAGAATGTCCCTTCTGGACACAGCTGTACCTGTGGTGCTCAGACGTAAAGACGTGAGTGGGTACGATCCCTACACTGCCAAGTCCTGCTTTGTCCTCCAGTCTCCTTGCTCTCAGCACCACCCACGGGCTGACGACCTCCAAGTTCTCCGTCCAGCACCCCTGACACCAATCCCAGACGTCTCCCTCTCCGCCTGACGTCTCTGCGCTCGGCTGCCTGGTGGCTGCGAGCTAGTGTGAGCCAAACAGGATTCTGTTCATCCCCCTCCTGCTGCTACCCCACCCAGGAAACAGCAGCTCCCAGTTGGGCAAGGTTAAACCTTAGGAGTCGCTCCCGATTCTCCCTCTCGCCCCTGACTTCAAGTCCATCTTCAAAAGCTACCGGTTTCACTCAAAACACCTCCAAAGATGCTCAGACCTCCCCACTTTTCAGTTATCAGACCACCACCGTCCGCTGCGATGGTTCACCGGCCTCTCTGCCTCAACACCACCCCCCACAGCCACCCCACAGGGGAAGTTGGGGGCAGACTTCCCCTACCCTTGGGATACAATCCTCATTCCCAGCATGGCCTCCTGAGGCCCTCAGCCCCGGGGCCCGCCTCCTTCATACCCAGCGCCAGCAAGCTCCCCTCCACGGTGGGCTCCCAAGCGCCAGCCTCCTTTCTGCGTTCCAGTGCAGAGAAAACTCACTGCAGCTGAGGTGTGGCAACTGCTCTCCCCTTCCTGGCCCGCATGGCCCTCCTCATTTCAGACACCCTCCCTCAGCGTGGCCCGCCTCGACAGCCCGCTCACCACCCTGCCCACCTTCCCAGCACTGCCCCAGAGCAACCCAGTTTTCTTCCCTTCTCCACACAAGCACTATCTGAAAGCGTCACACTGACTCATCTCCCTGATAAATGCACATTCCATGAGGATGAGGCTGTCTGTCTGGCCCGTCCCTCCATCCCAGAAGGGCCAGAAGCCAGCGCAGCCGACTGCATGCTGACCGCCTAGACACCCTTCGTCATCTCTCCAAAACCCTCGGAGACACACCAAACCTGCCTCTGTTAAAGCTTCATCCAAATAAAAACCTAGCGTGATGGGGCACATGCAGCATGCTCGGGGCCCCCATTAGTCGACAAAAGGCAAAGTGGAGGGCGTGGGAAGGGTAAGGCGGTGCGGGCCCTGTGGGGTGTGCTGTCCACGCCACTAAAACACAGCGCCTAAGAGGGTGAACAAATCCGACAAAGTCTTCACACAGTATATACCCTTTATTAACTGGTGTGGACACTGCTGTAGTGGTTGTAGTTGTTACTAGGAAGTACACACATACACATACACATAACTCCTCAGCTCGCTCCACAAGTGTGACAACTGAGCACGGCTGTCAGCCTACTAATTAAGCCACTATTATGAGCTCGAAAACCAGGCAATTAGGGTTTAAATCCTTGATGCTTGAAGCCTCCGAGCTGTAAAACCATATGGGAAAGTAACTCGGTCCTGTATCTAGAGCTTCTCACCCACAAAGTGGGGACGTAAAGTCTCCGGGTCTGACAGGGCTGCTTGCAATGATTAAGTTTTATTCACACATGTTTAAATGCACACTAAGTGCAAGTGTCAGGAACACAGAAGTTCTAAACAGGTAGTATGAATAAATCTGTTATAAAGGGTGCTGATCTGGCCCTTGTGGATCTACCATACATACCTCATTATTTACCTATGAAAACGTTCTGTCAGTACCCTGTCCCACAACTTTTAACACTATAATACTTGCTAAATATTTCGACTCCTGCAGCCTGATGACTGCTTTAAATTTTTGAGCTTCTCTTTCTTACCGTACACGGGACTAGGACTTACACGTTTTAAAAGCTATCCTGACACCATTCCAGATTAGCCGCTGTGTTGCTGCTTCTAAAGTAGACAATATTTTTAAGCAATCATAGCAAAGTACACCCATTTTTAATATGTTGTATAGATTTCTTTTTTTGGCAAGCCCAAGGAAAGGCTCATACCTAATTTTATAATGAGTCTTCATGTGCTCCTTCAGCTGGGAGGATGTCTCGAACTCTTTCCTGCAGGCCTTACAGGCATGAAGCCGGCCCCCAGCCAGCTCCTGGCGGTGCTCCTCCATGTGTATGGCCAACTGGCTCTGCAGGGTGAACTCATCCCCACACTCAGAGCAGATGAGATTCTGCAAAAGCAAAGACCATCCGTGAGCAGAGCGAACATTTCAAAACCATGACGTCTTAAAAGAACTGGAAATGCAAATGGTGATACACAAATTACACTTTCCTCTGGAAAAAACACGATTTTCACCGTCAAAAACTGTGTCATTATGTCCAAATATGCATATATAAAAATCATCTTGGCTAGAAGAAAAGGAAACCCAGAGAAGCAGATGAGAGAACAGTGCCATTTTTGAGCAAAGACTGGCTGTCGGGTACCTGGCATTTCGAACACCTGTGCTGAGGAAACATTAAAGAAGCAGAAGGACTTCACCGCCACAGAAGGGTCAGGACAGAACTCAGATTAAGATTAGAGTTTAACAGACTACCTTAAAACAAAGTGACAGCTGATATTTTTGAATGGAAACACTTATCACTGTTTCACAGGCAGACTCTCACAGAGAGAGGTCACGGGCTCCATTCAGACAGGGCTTGCCCAGCACCTGAAACAGGTGGGGTCTGAACAGCATGGTGCGAAAAGCACGAAATACACACAGGATTTCAAAGACTTACTGCGAAAAGCCAAGAACGTAAAACAGCTCAATTTTAACATGTGAATAATATTTTAGATGTATTTTCAAAATAAAATATATTAAAATAAAATTTACTTCATCTGGTTTGTTTCTTTTTCTTTTTTTTTTTAACTCTTTTAATATGGGTACTATAAATTTTAAATGACTCCTCTGTCCTTTAGGTAACAGTGGTACATGTGGCCTGGAGTTGGGCTGGTTCACCACTAGCTACGTGGCATCGGGGTGTTAACCACAGGGATGTCATAGCACCTGCCGCCCAGGTGTAAGATGCTCGACAGAGAGCAGGGCACAGAGGGAGAACTCAGCCCAGCTCTCGGCAGGAGTAATCGCTGGCTGAGGACGAAGTTGGATGAGCAGACTCAAGAGTTCCGTCGTACAGGTTTTTAAACCATCCTCAACATAGACTGTCCAAACACGGGGAGAAAATGAGTATAACCTGTCAATGAGCAGACACTGTTATTTCCAAATAACAGCAGCAACAACAACAAACATAAAATAAATTTTACTTTGATATATTTTAGTTTGAAAATATATACGAAATATTTTTCACATATTAAAAGTTATTGAGCTAGTTCTTCCATCAGACTTTCTTCTAATTTCTATACATAACAGCCCTGTAAGTGTGAGTAAACCCCATTAAAATGAGTAGTTCATTGATACTGAGAGCATCCTCGGCAAAAAAAGATGAGCTGAAGGGAATATTCTGAGCAATCCAATAATGATTTCAACTTAAGTAACATTAAGTTAGTATTATTACATAATAATGTAAGGAAATAATGAGCTACAAGATGTCAGCATCTTGTTGATAATAAAGAAAATTCTTTTCAGGAAATTGTCAAAAAGAAAAAAAATACCTAACAAAATTGGCTGCATCTCTTAAAAAAAAAAAAATTCCTAAATTTATATGGCAAAACACTCATTTTTGCTCGGGGCTGCCCCAGGTGTCCCTTCCTGTAATTGTGAAATACAACTTGGCTCTCCCAACCTGTCCCATCCTCACTTTATTCTTTTAATGAGCAGATTAGTATATTTCAGGGGCTATCTACACTTGTTCGATCTCGGAACATAGCTCCCTCATTTAGCAAAAGCCAGGGCAAGTGCCCCGGGGCCAGGGGCAGAACCCAGCATGTGGTGGAGAGTGTCATCTTGCCTCTGCTTCACACCCAGAAAGCCCCAGGAGCCAGGACGCGCCTCCCACCCGCTCCCATCAGCTGGCCACACTTGAGGAAGCCCTAGCAGGGAGCCCCATACCTTGCTTCCTCGCCAACCGCTAAGGGACATTCCCCTGTCCTGCATTCTCCATATTCAGAGCTGCCAGCAATCCTCCAGGCTAGAAGTAGTGACTGCTTTGTCCCCTAGAAACAGACCCTTCTGGGTAATTTCCATCCTGGACGAGTGACAAGCAGAACTCGTCAAGGGAAATGCATGGCATTCTGATCAGCCCTCATCTTGCTGACGGTCTAATTTTTACAGGTCAGAGTATAAAATATGATAAGTACTAACCGCCTTGCAGCCGCTCTCCCTGTAACGGCTGCCCTTCTAGGTCCCCGCCAGGGGCCACCGCATGACCCTTCCCTGTGGCCCCATCTCTCAGACCATCACTCACACCCTCCACACTCCAGTATGGAATGTCCTCTCCCTGCCCTGGGCTTCATCGGGAGGCTCCGGGTTCCCCATTCCACTGCCAAGCCCTTCAGCTGAGTTCTTTATGTTCACTGCATTTTTCACTGTAATTTCCCTTTGGTTCTTCTCTCTTCTATTCAATTTTTTCATTTGTTTCAAAACAATTGTTAAAGCAATTTTAGGATGACTGCTTTAAAATCTTTGCCAAATAATTTCATCGGGTTCCCTTCAGTGTTAGAATATGCTGTCTTTTCTCATTACGTTAGAGTTGGAGCTATCACGGTTCTGGGTCTGTTGAGTGATTTTCCACTGTATCCTGGACACTCTGGGTGTCAGGCTGTGAGACTCTAGATCTCTGCTTATCTTTTATCAGGCAGTCACTCCGCCTAGATGCAGCAGAGGAGCACGTCAGGGGTGAAGGCTCACTACAGGGTCCCGCCAACCCCAGGGGTAGAAAGCACAGTGCAGACTAGTCCATCCTGCACCCTCATATCTCACTGCTGTCAGGTGCAGTGAGGCTCAGCTCCCCACTGACCCACCGGCACTACTCTGGCAGAGAATCACAACACTGCCTGCTTCTGCTGGGCAGAGTATGAGAGGTCAGCTTCCAGCCTGGCTCTGCTAACACCATCGGGTGGGGGAGCCTGGGTACCACCTCCTTCTGCCAGAGAGAGATGCAAGATTACCTCTGTACTTGATCCCAGGCGGTCACGGGATCAGAGGGCCAGATGGCCCTCTGGTTTAGGTTTAGGAACCGGGACAGGATGGGGTAGATCATCACTCACAACCTTGCTGAGCAATTTCTCAGTTGGTATTTGGCTGGAGCAGGGTGGGCATCGTCAAAAAATTTTCTATTGGTAAACCAGTCTTTTGTTGCCAGTTTTAACTTAGGGGAACCAGCTTTCCTTGAAGCGTATTTTCATCTGTGCCTGTTGGCAGAAGGCTACAGGCTTCTCCAGCAACCTGCCCAGGTGTATGGGAGTAAAAGAAGAAGCCAAAGGAGCTCACTGTCGTACTGTTCCTCAGGTCCCGAAGTCCCTCAGCGGCCAGCCTTCTTCCCGCCTTCCACAGCCCTCGATCAGCGGGTTATGTGCCCACTGGGTGGTGTCAGTTGTGGCGGGGGAGGGGGGCTGGGATCGAAAGAAAGGCTTCTCCACGGGGCGCCCGGTGGCTCAGTCGGTTCAGCGACTGCCTTCGGCTCAGGTCAGGACCCTGGAGTCCCGGGATCGAGTCCCGCCTCGGGCTCCCTGCTCGGCGGGGAGTCTGCTTCTCCCTCTGACCCTCTTCCCTCTCGTGCTCTCTCTCTCTCTCTCTCTCAAATAAAATGAAAAAAATCTTTAAAAAAAAAAAAAAAGGAAGGCTTCTCCATGCTGGCTGGATCCTTACAGGTTATTTTTGCATGTGACTAAAAGTCAGGACGTCTTCCTGTATTACTAATACCATATTCATACCGAGTCACTGAGAATAAAAACATGCCAAAAAGGAAAAGGTAGCCAGAAATGTATTGTTTGAACATATGTGGGAAAGACTGATAATTGTGTTCCGATATCTATTCTTCTTTCCTTACACTAATAGAGCTCCTCACCGAGCACAGGGCTCTGACTAGAAACTACTCGCCACCACTGTGCGTGGGGACTGTGTTCTCTCGCGTGCAGACCGGGCCTCTCCCTCCTCCTCGTCCTCGAGCCACGTGACAAGAGGTAGGCTTGGGGGGGGCGGCGCTGGACAGCCTCGGAGGGTACAGCGGCCCTACCAACTCCAAACCGCACAAGGCCACACAGGGGACAGAGGAAAACTCCAAACCTAACACCGCCCTTTAAGAAAAGAGCGCCCATTTTTCACACAAGGCCAACGCATTTTCCCACCTGAAACAAGCACTTCTTTTTGCTTCTGCCCAGGGAGGACCCTCGCCAGGAGCTCCTGCCCGGCGTGGGGTGACCAGGCCAGGTGACTGAGTCTCTCTCCGCGGCAGACACAGTGGCTCTGGGCCACGACCGGCATCCACATTCGCGCCGCCACCTGCCGCGGGCCCTGGGCCCCAGCGCCACCACAGCCTCTCCCTCCCCCAGGACCGTGGGTGGCTTGAGGGACTCAAGAGGAGACACACAAGACAGGACAGCAACGGGAACAGAAACGCAGAGTCTACTCATCTCAGCAGATACACGTTCCTCCAAGGCCTTTTTAAGAAAAAAAGGAGTCCGAAACGAGGGCGCGCTGACGTTGTCACGACCATGACAGCGAAAGGCAAAGACAGCTGGGCTGTCTCCGAGGACACTGAGGGTCAGGCGGGCTTCGGGGACCTGCCGTCCCAGCACAGCTACAAACCACAGGGCCCGCCTCCAGCAAAGGAAGGGACACGGGATACAGCCCTCAGAGCCAAGGACGGTGAGCTCCATCTGGAGGAACAACATGGGAAAAGACGTGGACAAAGCGCGTGGAAAAGAAGAGACAACGAAGGCAAGATTTTGAAACCAATGTCCAAGAAACTAAGACTGTCTGGAAACGATCAATTACTGTTATCGCCCTTTCCCACCACGGAGAAAGTCAAAGTCGATTTCAGACGGCAGCGCTGAAGAAGCAGTGCAGTGGGGACGCAGCGAGGCGCAGGGTCCCGCGAGGGGACAGCCCTCGGTGCCACCGCCACCCTCGGCGGGCGCCCTGCTCACACACAAGCACCACGTGCCCCAACCATCCTCACCGCCCCCCGGGGGCCCTGCGAGAGCACCCACAGCTGCAGCCCCGGCTCACGTCGTCGCCGTCGCAGCCCGGAGCCCGTGTCCCCACTGTCCTGACGCCTTCCCTCGGGCCATCCCGCGGGCTTCCCACAGGCCCAGCTGGCTGCGGCCGCCTGGGCTCCTTCTCGGCAGCGACCACGCGTCCCACGTATACGGCCCGTGTGCCGCGCTCTGATCAGGCTCTGCTCCCCTGTCCCCAGGCAGGCTCCCCGCGCCCATGGCCAGCCGCCTGCTGCCTTGCCTCAGGAAGACAGAGCAGCGCCTCCACTTCACAGAGACAAACGGGGGGGGCTCCCAGGCCGCCCCAGGCTCCGGGCCCGGCGCCCAGCGGCACCAGGCCCGGCTCAGGGGCCCTCTCCAGGGCGACGCAGCCCAGGCGGACGCCGAGCTCCACGCTGCCCTTGTGAAGGTGGGTTTCGGGAGCTGCCACAGGTAAAGGCAGGCACCGAGCCGGAATTGGTGTGGAATGGGAAATCCCGGGTTCGAAAAGCTGTGCGGGGCCCAATTCACCAACAGTAGCTTTTCACGGGACTGCTAAGCTAGTAAGGCAAATCCTGGGCTGCGGGGAGCGAAGCGCTGGATAAAAACAGAAAGCCACCCCTGGGCCTGGGCCTGAGCGGAAAAGCTGACGGATGGGGCGCGGGAACTCCGCTGCGGCCCAGCAGGAGCGGCCTCCCTGGTCCAGGCCTGCACCCCCCCCCACCTCCCCCTGCATCTGTTCCCGGCCTCGCCTGCAGGCCTAAGGAAGAGCTGTCCTCCCTTCACACTCACCTCCGGCAAGACCTCATCCCTTGCCACCCAGGTGAGGGCCCCTGAGGACAAACAACTGTAGCAACGGTAACTCTTGGGTCTGAGATGGGTTTTGTGAGCAGGAGGAAAAGCACATACTAAAGTGTTTAGAGGTGAAGCGGTAACAGGACGATGGGGTGAAGTGGCAGGGGTGGTGTCTGGCAAATTTTAATAACTGGTCAATCCAGGTAAAGGATTCACTGTTCTTGAGTATTCATTGTACCAATCTTTCAAGTGTGAAATTTCTCAAAATAAAAAGTTAGGGGAAATGCGATCACTACATATTATGATGACTTATACTGATCAACAGGTGATTTTATTCTAGACACCCCCCAACATACTAGTGAAAACAAAACACCTTATTAACCAATTATTATTTGCAGATGAGCCTATAGAGATGAAAACCCAAAGAGAATCTCGTAGGATGGCAGGCTACAAAACTGAAACACAAAACACACTCCTTTCCTACGGACAAATGACAAAAACGTAACAGAAAGACCCCCAAATGATTAATAAAAATCCTAGAACACTTTAGAATTTAAACGTACTGAACCCATATGAACAAAACGTCACTGAGATGTTTTTTTGTTTTTTGGTTATTTTTTGGTGGCAGCAAAGGAAGGTTTATCAAGCGATAGCAAAGTGATAGTACAGAGCTCCCGAGGAGAGAGGGGACCTGAGAGGGTTGCCGCTGGAGTCCCTAAGTCTGGGGGTTTACGGGCTGTTGTAATCTGACCAACCCCTCCTGTGCTGGTCGTCCAGTCAGGTTTTTGTCACCTACCTCCCACGTGGGAAAGGGTGGAAGGCCACTGAGATGTTCTGACAATACAGATTCAAACCCGTAAACATGTTCAATTTTCCCCTGTAACAATCTAAAAATTTAAGTCTATCTACGTAAAAGTACCAACTGATTTTTAACGAGGCAAAATTCTAACGTTCACATTAATAATAAACCAGAAAAGGAAAACAGGAAGCATATGAACATTTGCTTATCATGACAGCGAAACACAGCAAAGACAAAGGTGAAACTCGAGAAGGTGGTAGTGCCCCGGGGACCCTGGGAGGACCAGGCAGAGGGTACAGGAGGCGGCGGCTCTTCTGATGCCCCTTGTTCATGTCACTGTGACTTGTAATAGTAAGTTACCATCCAGATATTGAAACCGACCCCCGCCCCACCCTCAACCCCTACTCTGCTTTGGATCGTCTTTGTGGTCACACCAACTAGACCCATGTCAAGGGCAGTTAGGGCGCACGGGAAAGGGGTGGGCCTACAACAGGACGTGGACTGAACCCAAGAGCCCTGCACGTCCCTCAGCCCCTAGACCATGTTCACAGACTGACTTACAGTGGGCCGAGCCAGGCTAGACCATGTTCACAGGCTGACTTACAGTGGGCCGAGCCAGGCTACTGCGAAGCTGTTTCAGAGCCAATGACAGGACAGGGCAAAGGAGTGGCGAGTGTGCCCTTGCAGGAGCCTGGGTCCCCATGGTGGAGGATGGGAGGGAGAGACTGGAGGTGGAGGGATCGGCGTGACCTCCCAGGCTGTGCGATGCACGTGTGTGCTGTGCAATGCGGTGGGACTTGGGAAGTACTTCCCAGCAAGTCACAAGAACCAGAATCTGTAGATGAGCAGACTGCTCATTGTAGCTTTGTCTGTCTGTACAGACACAAGGCTGGAAACCACCCACGTCATCTGCCAGGGGCGACCTGCCGACTGTTCGTGTGTACACACGTGTCTGCCAGGGGCGACCTGCGACTGTTCGCGTGTACACAACGTGTCTGCCAGGGGCGACCTGCGACTGTTCGTGTGTACACACGTGTCTGCCAGGGGCGACCTGCCAACTGTACGTGTGTACGCAACGTTAAGGCCATGTGCTGTTGAGAAGAACGGGACCGCTCCACGATACACGGACACGCCACAAGAGCTGAGGTGCCGTCCACCGAAGACAAAAGGCACAGAATGGATGGCCTGGATTAAAGGGGCTGCAGAAGAAATCTGTATGCGCCCAGAATGCCCAGGAAGGACACAGAAGCTGCTTCCAGCAAAACAGGAAATCATCCTCCACGCCATCCCCTACTCTCATCTCTTACTGTGCGCGTGTACAACTCAGCCCAGAACACTTTAATGTACCATTTAACACAGGCACTTTCTGCTTTTCAAAAAAAAACAAAAGCAAAAACAAAAAAGCAATGGGTGAGACAAGGAAGACCTACACTCTGCAGGAGAAGGGACAAGGCTGCACGGCTTTCTAGAACATAATGTGGCATTCTATAAAGAACCTGAAAAAGTAGTATTAATTCAGTAAACCCAACTGCAGGAATCTATCCTAATGAAATAATTAAAGATACATATAATGATGCATTAGGAGTAATATTTAAAAAGTATAAATAAATGTTAAATCACAAAAGAAATGATTGCATATCATCATGCTATGTCCAGATGCAGGAGACTAATAAAGTAATTTAAAATACTGACATAGGGGAACAATCATAATACAGTAAGTGAAAATGGAGAAAGATATATTTACAACATATTAAGGAAAAAGGGCAGGTTAAAAAAAAGTAGCATAAATACTTTTGAATTAAAAAACTATCCTTAAATAAACTATTATGGAAAGTATGTATAGCAAAAAAAAAAAAAAGTCTGAAAGACTATGCATGCATTCTCTCCAAATGTCGTGATTCTTGGTTCTTCTAATAATGTTACTCTTGTTAATCTTTAGTTTCTAATTTTTTTCCAAAATAAACACACATTATTTATATAATAACTTTTAAAAAGATAAAAATAAATTAGTTTATATTAAAAAGTAAAGACATATATAAAAAGAAGAGACAAACGTATATAGAAAGTATGAACTCAATTTTTATATATGCAATTTAAATACTGTTATTTGTTTTTCTGTCTCAGGAAGAAAATATACCAAACGGTTTTTTATAACCCATCCCTGGACAGTAGAATTAAAGGTAAGGTGACTTTTATTTTCTCTTTTACTGTTTGCATTTTCCTAATTTTACACAATAATAATCAGGGACATGGGGCTTTAATTTTTTAAAGCAATAGCCCTTTGTACTTTAAATCAGGCCCACCCACCCCAGCAACAGGAAGCCCCCGTTCACACATCAGCAGTGTGGCCCTGTCATCCTCAATGCAGCCCCAAGAGGACAGCTGTGGGCCTTTCAGAATTGCTCACTTTGCTGCATAAACTGCTTTGGGGCATCAAGAATTTCTTCTCCTCTCCCAAAATCCCACACGTCAGGGGATCCAGAGGCCAAGTGAGGAGATACTACCGTCTTTAGAGACCGAACATTTACTTGTGACCACTGCAGAATCCTATGTGGGCACAAGTGGATCCTCCAAAGATACGACACACTGAAGTGTCTACCCTGAGATACTGACAGGCCAGAAAATAAAACGTTTTGTCAGTGAAGTAGAGAATTAGGCAAGGCACACTGAATGATAATTAACTCCTAGAAATCTATACGAAAGGCTTCTTAAACTAGTTGATACTTAAAATCCCCCTAAGGATTAGATGCATTTTAAAAATCCATGAACAAAGTATAGGCCAAAATAATTACCTCTTCCTTTTCATGTAGCATAATATGCGCTTTGAGACTAGCCACTCTGGAGAATTTCTTGTTACACACAGGACAGGTAGGATCTTCCCCATTGTGGGTGCATTTATGAAGTGTCAGGTTGAATTCAACATTAAATGTTTGGGGGCACTGGTCACATCGATGTGGCTATTTGGAGAGAAAAGTCAAGAAGCCACTGAAATACAATGTTTCCACAATAAATGCCATTCAAATATTAACACGTACCATAATCTACAGACAATCTAAGGAACTTCTGAAGTCTCTTCTGGACCTGAAGTCAATAAATCTAAAATGGACACAGCAAAGCTCCTTACAGAATTTCTCAAAGGATTATAAGGACGACAACACATCAATGCAGAAAAAAGCCTGAATAAAAAATGCTGCATATAAACGTATCAGGATATAGTCTCTATGAAAATAAACATGAGAAACTTCAACTCCCTGGGATAGATTTTTCCCTTCTTTTCTGACCAACTCCATTGCTCTAAACAGAATCACTTCAAGTAAAATCAGGAATCATAAAAACTTTTACTACATTTTAAGAGAGCTGCTTATCACAGTCTAAAATTTTCCCCAAATGAAAGGTATTCTGCCATTTACTTGTAGAAAGATAAAGTAACCACTGGTATTTCTCTCTGAGTATCAAGACACTAGAGTCAGTATTTTCAGATTTTCAACTTAGGAGGGTAATACCAGCTGACAGCAGTACCAGTGATATCATGTGTCATCATATATATTATACATCAGATTCACACTGAAAACAAAGCCGGAGTTAGTCATGTCGTTCCCTAGACAAGAGATCCCTGGCATGCTCCTGACCTCAAAAGGCTCACTGGTGTATGTTCTCCCAAACTAGGAAAAGTCAACTGATCATTTTTTAAAGGTAGTTTTAACTGCCACTTTCTGTCAGGCAGCTCATTCCATTAAGGCACTAATACTCTTAGCCTAGCCCACAGGGGCCCTGCAAAAAAAAAGGATCCCAGTCTCGAAGACAGTGTTGCTTCCTGCTGAAATGCATCTAAAATCTCTGGAACACCATTTTAAAACGCAAGACCACCTCGGGATAACACTCCCTGCTGGAGAAAAACACACCAAGATATACCAAGTCTGCGTTCAGTCACACAGAAACCGAACCACAGAAAGTCCTGTTTTGAGATGATTTCTTTGTCCACAGATAAAGAACTTCAACACAGAGATTCACGAGACCAGCTCTCACTTGATCTCATTAACCATATAAGGGTTAGGAATACACTACAGCTAAGCACAAAACATCAAGGGATATACTCATGTAAGATAAAATGCCCCACAATTTAGCAATCTAAATTACAAGAAAAATTTGTATTTGACATGCTGATTTTTACAATACCTCCAGTTTCAACGCTCACATTTCTGACATCCCTCTTGAGAATACATACCTTGTCATTTCGCTCGTGATCCCTCATGTGGCGTTGAAACTGGGACTCTTTTGGAAAAGATAGCAGACAGATTTCACACTTATGGAAGTTTGGAACTTGATAGGCATAATTAGTGCTCTCCGCATTCAATGTTAAAACTCCATCTATAAAATTGCATAAGTATAGACAATAAATACCAGTTGTTATTCTCATCACATAAATAAAACTAAATTATTTGGTTATTGTTTAGAAACCAAATTATGGCAGAGACTTACGAGAGAATTTAGAAGAAATTAATATATCTTAAATTTTTCGAAAGGACATGATTTTAAGTCAGAAATGAGAAATGCTGGGAAGCCTGAGGCACAGGACAATGGGCTTATAAGCACCTGCTGGTAGAATTTTTAGAAACCTGAAACTAAACTCCGGAGTTGACATCCACCCAAAGACACATAAAAGCCATGACGTCTCTTAGCCTTCATGCTTAATATGGCTTCAATGTCACTAGAAATCAAAGAGGCATTTCGTCTCTAAGTCGCTTTGAGAATCCATCAGTAACCCACATTGTTCATCTTAAGTCGCTCAGCAAACAAAACTCAAGTAGAAGCATAAAAGCTAATTCACTAATTCAATCTACCTCTGAAAACTGCTGCAGAGCGAGATTAAGTCAGAGAGGAAAAACTTCTGTTCTCCCATATGGTTAGGGTTTAGGAAGACCTTTGTCCGCAGTGCTTTGGACAATCCTTAGGCTTCATGATGCGCTTCTATAGACCCACGTAGGTCAACAGCTATAAACATAAAAGTATTTTCAAATAAAAATATGTAATAATCACAAAAATTTGTCAAGAATCTCAGAAAATAAAGATGTCCTAAACCTCTACAATTCTTTAAAATAATAAATTCCAAGTCTTATAATTTAGGCACAAATATATAACACATATTAATGATACAAAGACTAGAAATACATCACATACAATTCTTTGTATCAAATTTGACTCAAAAATATTGAAATTTAGAAATCTATAAGTAAAGTAGGGTTGATTTTAAGACTCAAGTGAGCTCCAGAGAGTCTTCTATTTCTCAAACATCCATGTGGTAAACAACGGCATCCCAAACTTTCAATAGACCTTTAAATCCCTCCTTTGAGAAAACAGCCTGCAGTCCAGCTTTGGCCAGAAGTCCCCCTCCCCTACACGGGCATCTGTGGTAAACAAGAAATGAGAAATTCTCCAGATGGGAGGGGGAGGAGGCCTCGGAGGAGGTGGGAGTAGTGGGGCATGGAGAAGGCTGGTAACACCTTCAGGAATTCTTCCAGCAGATCCTTGAGTAAAGCAGATTCCAGTTTCAAGAGACACTAATATGATAGAAAAACTTCATCCAGAAACAGAATGGGCCTACCACAGGAAAGATACACATAACTTCTATTCTATTTATTCATTATATCCACATTCTACTCAAAGACCATGTATTCAAAATGTCTACTTTAATTAAATTAGTAACAAAATGTTTTATGCTCTCCAGGGCCAAATAAAATGATTGCTGGAACCATGTCAATTGACATATGATTCCCTTTGGGAAAGTTTATACTATGGAAAGAAACAGAAGTTGGGAACGTTCAAGTAAAGTTTCTGTTGAAAATTGTGTCTTAAAAACTCAGTAGCCAGTGTTCCCACCTAATGGCTAAATGCAGTCATGAGGGAGCTCCTCCCCACCCGAGAAAGCAAAATTAAAAGGCTATTTCAGGATGTAGAACGAAACAATGTTCACAGCCTCTAAGCTGAAACTGCTTGTTACCACAAAATGAGAAAGGATGTAATTAACTGCAACTGATAGATAAGACCCTAAGAGATAAGAAACTATCCATTTGAAACCCAAAATGACATTGTTTTGCTTATGAATTAAGACTTTTCCAGAAAAGATTTTTATCTTAAGAAGCAAGATTTCCCTCTTTCACAAAGCTCAAAACATAATAAAATCACATTTTTCACTAAGTCCCTTCCCCCAGTGATAATACAATATTAATCTGGTTCATAGACAAAACAACGCCAATTCAAATTAAAGCATAACTAAAAGGGAAAAACATGCTTTAGTTGCACATTGAGCATAATTTTAAAATCCACAGCATTGGGGCACCGGGGTGGCTCAGTCGGTAAGCGTCTGCCTTCGGCTCAGGGCATGATCCCAGGGTCCTGGGACTGAGCCCCACATCGGGCTCCCTGCTCCGCGGGAAGCCTGCTTCTCCCTCTGCCGCTCCCCCTGCTTGTTTCTGCTCTCGCTAACTCTCTCTGTCAAATACATAAAATATTTTTTAAAAATAAATAAATAATAAAAATAAAATAAAATAAAATCCACAGCATGTCCGGACCTTCACTTTGCTTTGGGGGAACACATTTAGTAACCGCGCCATTTCCGCACCGAGAAAAGCACAAGCCTTTCTCCCAGGGCCAGGCGGGCTCTCTCACCCACACTTTGCTTTCTGCCTGGGTAGTGTCCAAGGCCTTAGGATAACCCCTTCTGCCTCTCCCCTCTTCAAGCTCATTCAAATTTCTGGTCCCCAGAGTATGTGTTTTCCAGAAAGAAGCCCATGCAATTGATGTATCCTTAGGACATGCAGATACTCCACGTCCATGCCTTTGCCCATCGTTAGGGCGGGGTGAAAACTCCGGGCCACACAGGCCACCAGACTTTTTGAGGGGCCAGGGATCTAAGTAAGGTTCGGCCAAATGAATGGCAGCCTCTGAGTGTCAGCCTCCTGAGCACCGCTGCATTTTTTAGAAGCAGCTGGAGGACCTTCCCGTGAGATTTTGGCACCACACATTCCTCACGTCTCCCAAATCAGAACAGGTATTCTCTGTAGCCCATCCCCCCACACACACACAACAGAAGCACGGATCTGCGTGCACTGCGCAGTGCTCAAATCTACGAGTTCATCCAGTACGGGATTCTGCCCATCCCCTGCCCCCAGGAGGCAGGGGATGGATCACTGTGCGGTTCCAGAAGGCAGGGAGACTCAGTGGGCTGATTCCAGCCGGTTTAGGTCACCTTACACACATGCATGCGCACGACCACATTCTCTTCAACTGCTCACCCTTCCTGTTACCAAAAACTCAAATTCACTGTCAAATGTAAACACAAACTGATTGCAAAGATCAGAAACTGTTTGAGCAGCTTTGTTTTCCTTGAAAAAAGCAGCTTTGTTTTCCTTGGAAAAATGTGAAGACTAGTCTCAAAATCAATTTAACTCTCAATAGTATATAATAACTATTTATCAACCAGCCACCCACATAATAAAGTCTACCTCAGTGTTGTACAGATTAAATAAAATAATGCTTCCTGACACTACTGAGACAGAGCCTATCAATGATTTAGGAACACGGCCACCTCTTTAATGCTCATCCTTGCCACCCGATGCCCTCGCCGGCCCTCCATAACCATACTCTGCCACAGCCACATTCAGGCCTGGTCCATAAGGGGGACTGGACAAGCCGACAAACTGCTCTTCTCCCAAGACCGGGCACAGCAAATCAGCCCAGTCAGCTAAATCTTAATGGCAAAGGTCTGTCCTTATCTCTGATCTAAAGAGCTAAGATGATTTTTTTTTTTAATTTTAAGTGATCTCTACACCCAATGTGGGGCTCGAACTCACAAACCCAAGATTAAGAGTCGCCTGCTCCACTGACTGAACTACCCAGGTGCCCTGCTAAGTTGATCTCTTATACAAATTGCCTCTCTATGATATGATGGTTCAACAAAACCTACTGCATTTATAGCATTCCATTGATTTAACTCCAGTTTGCATCTCCTGACTTAAATCCTTAAGCACTATGCATTGAAGATCTCAGCTATCCATAAATCCTGCTGAGGCATTTTTAATATTAAAATGAGATCCACCAGAGGGCACCTGGGTGGCTCAGTCGTTAAGCGTCTGCCTTCGGCTCAGGTCATGATCCCAGGGTCCTGGGATCCAGTCCCACATCGGGCTCCCTGCTCGGCAGGAGGCCTGCTTCTCCCTCTCCCACTCCCCCTGCTTGTGTTGCCTCTCTCGCTGTGCCTGTGTCTCTGTCAAATAAATAAATAAAATATTTAAAAAAATAAAAAAATAAAAAAATAAAATGAGATCCACCAGATTCATTTTCTAAACTAATTGAGCTAACCCCCAAACTTTGTTTTTATTTTTGTTTTGAATAAAAAGTTTCCGAAAAGTAGTTGACATCTCTACTGCTCTCAACAGGCCCGTCTTCCAACATTTTTTTAAACATTTTATTTATTTATTTGAGAGAGAAGAGAGTGAGCAGAGGGAGAGGGAGCAGCAGAGCCCCGCTGAGCAGGAAGCCTCACGTGGAGCTGGATCCCAGGACCCTGGAATTATGAACTGAGCGGAAGGCAGACGCTTAACGGGCTGAACTCCCCAGGCGCCCCCGTCTTCCAACATCTTGTCCCCGAAAGCCCAGCTCTCTAACCATGGAGGCATCTTCTCTGCTCTTCACTCTGACATTAGGATGCTTTCCGAGGTCACCAAACAGGCCCTGGAGAAGTCTGACAGCTGTCGCCCCCATTTCAGGTGGGGCCCCACTTCCAGCTACCATGCTTTCTCCTCTCTACTTTCGTGTGTGTGTGTGTGTGTGTTATTTTTACTGTTTTCTAGTTTCTTCTTTTCTCCTTTCTCCTGTTTTCTCCTGTTCCTCTCACACTGGTCAGCATTCAGGTCTGAGCACGGCTGGACTTTTTCAGATAAAACTCTGCAGTGCTTGGGCCCGTGAGCCCTTTCTACTTGGTCACTGTACCTCCAAAGGCTTGCACCCTGGCACATCCTGAGTGCCTAGCAAATATTTGCTAAATAGAGATAAGAAGAAAGCTAATGACTCTTTTGGTCTCTACCCAGTTGTCCAAAGTGCCTAAGACCAGCATATCTAATCTCCACTTGTAGCCTGACTCACATCCTTCACCTCAAAGTTACCTTAGTATTCTTCCAGCTTGTTATGTGTCCTCTGACTATTCTTATTTTGTACATTTCCTTAGCCATTTGGTTGTTCCTAGGAGCTAGGTGAAATGCATCTACATTATTTTCTCCATAGAATCTGTCAGAAAAGAAAGTGCTTGAGTTCACAGCACCAGCCATAAGCACCTGCTTCCTTCTAAGAAGGAACAGGGGCACCTGGGTGGCTCAGTCGGTTAAGCATCTGCCTTCGGCTCAGGTCATGATCCCGGGGTCCTGGGATCGAGCCCCGCATCGGGCTCCCTGCTCAGCGGGGAGTCTACTTCTCTCTCTCTCCCTCTGCATGCCTCTCTGCCTACTTATGCTTGCATGCTCTCTGTCAAATAAATAAATAAAATCTTTAAAAAAAAAAAAAGGAACAAGCATCTGTCAACTCAAAAGTGCCTGCACCAAGAGAGGTGGGCATTACCAGGGAAGACTCTGGCACTTTTTGAATTTCACCCATTATTTATTCAATGTATTTGCTATTAAGTAAATATTCATTTGGAAATGAAATGTACTCATATAAAAAAATAATCCTCAAAATGTAGTCAATGAAAAAAACCTGTATGTTCTAGGTGCTATCGCTTCTTTAAAAAGGGGAGGGTGGGGCAGATACACCACATATTTGCTTGTGTGTGCATAAAATAGCCCTGTAAAAGTACAGAAAAAATAATAGCATTGGTTACCTGTAAAAAAGGTAACTATCTGGGGAATAGGGCTGAGAAAAGGACTTTCATTTTTTTAAATTCTGAAGCATTATAATGTATTACCTGTTCAAAAGCGGTTACATTAAAAAGTAAGAAATAAAATTTACTTGGGGGGAAAAGGTGAGTTATACACGCCACCTCCTGTATAGCTAAGGAACCTAAGACCCCAGAAAAACAAGCCACTTGGTCAAAATCACACAGTTAGCCAGGCAGAACTGGAAGTAATTTTCAACTCATAGTTCAAGGCTCTCTCCTAATTATTCAGGCTTCCATGCCTCTCAAGGTCATGATTTGTGAGATGAAACCCCAATTTCATTTTTTTTGAAACCCCAATTTTAACCTTGTGCCTACTATAAAAACAGCAGGTGAACCTGGATTTTATCAACAGTGTTTTATGTCAATTGTAAGCTTAACTCGGTTTATGTTCTTTCAGTATAAAACACATTCAACTGAGAGTCAAGCCAAAGTGCCCTGCTTGTCAAAACCATGAGTAGTTTCAATGAGACAATTAGAGTCTACAACACTGATACTGGTTTCATGATAAATGATATGAAATATTATCTGTGACACAGAGTTAAAGATAAATAACTGGTCAAAGACTCACTAAAGGGTCTCTAACAGGGTCAGGTCGCTCATGTTCCCACAGTAAAGTTCACCTTTACCCAGGTGTGCTTCCAATATGCCCACTTTGTCAGTATTTGTATCTGTGTGGAGTTTCCCTTTCAAGCCTCATACTACTACACTGTCTCTATTTTTCTTTTAAAGATTTTATTTATTTATTTGACAGAGAGAGCGAGCACAAGCAGGGGAATGGCAGGCAGAGGGAGAGGGAGAAGCAGACTCCCCACTGAGCGGGGGCCGGGAGCCTGACACAGCCCTATGCCAGGACCCTGGGATCAGGACCTGAGTCGAAGGCAGACACTTCGCCGACTAAGCCACCCAGGCGCCCCGACTGTCTCTATCTTTAAAAGGAGTATCAATCCTCTTTCAAATATTTGCTTTTATTACCTGTACATTTTTATTTCTAAAGAAGACTTTAAACTCAGACGGATGTATATTTAGACACCACACACATTATTCCAATTGAACAAAACCATGGTGTGTTAAAATTATAACAAAATAATATGTCCAGTACCTAGAGCCTCCCCATCTAGCGAAAACAACCCAAGGCCCAAGGTCTAAAAGTAACAATGCCTTTTTGAGAATGATCCGGGAATGTATTGCTGAGAATAATGCGTCCTTAGACAATGCAATATGTAATAATTTTTTGTTGGTCTATTTGCTGCCATTATTCTGTTTCTCATCTCCACAAATGTACAATTTATGTTAGCACTGCAACAACAAACAAGTACAGCTAAAGGGCGCCACAGAAGAGTATGGGTAGCCCAGTCCAAGATTCCGTGCCAATTTCCAATGAAGTATGTATGCACAGTACATACTATTTTTAATGTACATAACTTAAAAAATGGGTATCTATAGATTAAAACATGGGTTACTGGTCACAGATTAGGGAGATGGTGACGAAAGCGGGACTGGGAATCATGAACTTTGTGAATGTCAGTCCTGCCGAGTGGTTAGTAAGATCTCTGCAAAGCAGATAATCTGTTGCTCGGCTCGATTCTTCACACAAAGATGAGGTTGATTTCCATCTTGCGTAGTTATGGGTTGTTGTGAAAATCCAAGGAATGATAAATATGAAACAAAAAATATTGTTTTAGAAAAGTAAATTGCACATCTACTAGGAGGGCTAAAATTAAAAAGAAAGAAAACAACAAGGATTGATGAGGATGTGGAACAACCGGAAATCTCACATTCCACTAGAAAGTGAAAATCACTACAGTCACTCAAAAGCCACTTAGCAGCAGTGACCAAAGCTGAACACACACAAACCCTGTAACCCAGCAATTCCGCTCCTAGGTATATCCCCAGAGAAATGTGTACATAGGTGTACCAAAAACACATGTTTAAAAATGCTCACAGAAGCATTATTTACAACAGCCAGCAAACTAAAACAATGCAAATGCCCTTCAACAGTAGATGATGAATCTAAAGGTGAGAAGTAGAACAATAAAGATGAAAATATAGGAAAAGGCCTTCATGATCTTACAATTGTCAAAGATTCCTTATACAAGTCCCAAAAATACCAAACTTGAAAGAACTGATACATTAGACAATATTAAGATTAGGAACTTCTTTCATGAAAAGATATCCTAAAAAGAGTGAGCAGAAAAATACAAAGAACTCACATACAGTATATATAAAGAACTCCTATACATCAATAATGAAAAGACAGAACTCTTCACCAAAGATGGCAAGGAAGAATACAAAGAGATGATTTACATTCTATCTCATAAGAGAATTGCAATTCAAACAATGAGATACCACCACACACCTATTTGAAGGACTAGAATTAAAGAAAATTAATAATAATAATACCAAATGCAGACACGGATGTGGGGCAACAGGAACTCTCATTCATTGCTGGTGAGAAGGCAAAATCACCCAGCCACTTTGGAGGAGTTTGGCAATTTCCTGCAAAGCTAAACACAGTCTCACCGTACCATCCAGCACAGTGGTCCTCAACATTTACCCAAATGAGCTGAAAACCTGCACACAAATGTTTACAGCAAGTTATAATTCCCAAAAACTGGAAGCAACCAAGATATCCTTCAAAACGTAAATAAACTGGTGCATCCAGACAATGGAATATTATTCAGCAATAAAAAAGAAACGAGCTATCAAGCCATGAAGAGACATGAAGGAATCTTAAATGTATATTGCCTAGTAAGAAGGCAGTCTGCAAAGGCTACATATTGTATGATTCCAACTATGCGGTATTTGAGAGCAAGCAGAACTATGGAGACAGTGAACCCTAATGTACACTATGGACTTTATTAAATAATAATGTATCAAAATCGGTTCATTAATTGTTACACATGTACCGGACTAACACAAGATGTTAATAACAGGGGGCAGCCTGAGGGGGAGAATTGGGAGCATGTAGGAACTAGGTACTATCTGCTCAATTTAATGTAAGCCTAAAACTGCTATAAAAAATAAAGTCTATTAACTAACTAACTAACTAAATAAATAAATATTCAACCCAGGAGGAAAATCGGAGAAGACTTAAATGACAGCCTCACGGAAGAGAACAAATGGCTAATAAATATAAGGTCTTTATTAGTACAGAACTGCACGTTTAAAATCAAAATAACCCTCTGCACACCAGAATGGCTAAAATGCTACAGGACAGAGCGAATGCAACTCTCTGACACCGCTGGTAGGAGAAGCGAGTACATTCACTGGAAAACGGTTTCACGGTGTCTGCTATGACCCAGAAATGCAGAAGTTCATAGCAGCACATATATGTAATAGTCCCCAACTGGAAACAACGCAAGTACCCACAGTACAAAGGATAAATTGACAGTACATTATATGATAGAATAATATACAACCATGTAACTGAACCTATTTCTGCCAAACAATAAGAGGGATAATCTCATAAAAACAAACACTGAATGAAGGAAGCCAGAAACAAAAGGGTCCATGCTATGAATTCCATTTAGTTTGAAAATGGGTCAAACTACCCTGTGGTATCAGAAGAGGAGAGTGGAGCACGGAGAGGGAAAGCATGACTAACTGGGAAGGAACAGGAAAACCCTGGAGATCCTGCCAATGCCTTAGGTGCCGGTTACATATGGAAATTCATGCAGCACACGAAAGTCTATGCACTTCCTCTGGAGATGTTTTGTTCAATTAACATAATTGCTAAAATACAATATTAAAGGTTTCAGAGAAATACACACGTCTGGCTTCTCTTGAAAAATCATAAGCCACGGCAATAATTAAACGCAGCAGAGCAGGAGCACGGCCCCAGACCAGCTATTACCTGTCACTACTACCTTTAACTGACGCGCTAATTTGCTTTAGCTGTCTGACCCGTAAACAACTGAGTGTTTGACTCCTGTAGTAAGAGCACACTATCCGCTCACGCGGCTTATTACATAAAGTGTTCATTTTAATCCACTAAGGCAACAGTTTTCAACTCTGCTGAGATTTGGAGGGAAGGCACCTCAGAGGTATGGGCTGTCTGTCTCTGAATCCCTCAGTCTCCTGCCCTTCCACCAGAACTGCTTTTGCCGTGGGCCAGTGGTGTTCAGCCCTGACCATGCAGTGGCCCCACCAGGGACTCTTCAGTGCAGGAATGCCCTGGTCCCACCTCACAGGCTCAGATACAGCCCGCTCATCCAGATCCTTAAAAGCTCCCCCAGGTAATTCCATGGTGTTTTGCCAAGAGTGAAAACCACCACTTGAGACCTTGCCGTATTATTTCACGTAGTAAGTTCTAAGACTAAAAAGTAGTTTGAAAAACACTAACTGCTTGAGCACAGAGACATGGCCTCTGTACAGAGAGAAAATATAATGACCCTGACATAGGATAAGCATTATTCTAAAAACTGCTGAATTGACTTTATCTCACAAACAATTATGGTTTTGTACGTTTTCCCGGGCCGTGTTTGTGTAAAAGACAGAGATTTTTTTTTTTTAAAGACTTTATTTATTTATTTGAGAGAGAGAGAATGAGAGAGAGAGAGCACGAGAGGGAAGAGGGTCAGAGGGAGAAGCAGACTCCCTGCCGAGCAGGGAGCCCGATGCGGGACTCGATCCCAGGACTCCAGGATCATGACCTGAGCCGAAGGCAGTCGCTTAACCAACTGAGCCACCCAGGCACCCGAGATTTTTTTTTTTAATAAATCCTTATAATGAAATATTTTTCCTTTATTGTGGGAAAGACCAAGATTCTGAACTCCTGTTAACTCACTACTTGATTCCAGGATCATAAAATCTTTAAATCTGATGTGTTACCTGACACACTTTTCTCAAAATACTAAAAAGTCCAAGTCTCTGCCTACCTAAAAAGTTCAAGTATGGAGAATGAAGGGTGCTCCTTTATGAAGAAATCTTTTTGTCCTTGGATACCCAATACTGTTAGAAAGTTATTATTTTAAGCAGAATCTGTCCTCCCCTCGTTTCTGCCAGTAGTTCTGTCTGCTGAAGTACATGAGAGTCACCTTTAAACCTGAGCGCATCTCCTGCCACCTTGTATGCTAAATTCCACGGCTCTTAGCTCACCCCAGTAGTCTAGTCCCCTCGGAGAAAAGTAGAGTTCCTGAATTCATCCACAGCTAAAATAGCCCGAACTGATCATCTGAGCAAGAGAAGACTTGTCTATTCATCTGACTCAAGGTCAGTTTGTCTCCACTCTCTGAAAATGAAGTTATTATAAATATTCCTCTAACAGAAAACAAAAACTTAGCAGGAGGCCAACTAAAGGTACAAGCTCAGGAGAAAAAGTCTGTACCACCACACTGGAAAATACAAATGGAAGCCATATAAGACCATCAAGGTCACATTACTACTTAGTAAGAGTAAACTAAAATAAGTATGATAGAGAAAAAATCCGATTTCACTCATCTTTCTATCCGACAGTGCCAGGCACCAAGCAAGTGCTCAATAAACACGTCCCCCACCGACCCCCACAGGAGGCTTCCTTCACTCCAGGAGCCCCCCCGGCCCACAGGTGGTGTACTGCCAGGCCCCCAGCGGGTGCCTGAAACCACAGGGTGCTGAACCCTGGCTGTACCGTTTTCTCCTACACATACGTACCTCTCACTGAGCTTAACTCAGAAATCGGGCTCAGTAAAAGATTAACAATAATAATAAAATTGGAACTCTAACAATACACTGTAGAAGTTGGGTGAATGTGGTATCTCTTACTATGCTGCACTCACCCCTCTTCTTGTGATGCCATCAAGTAAGGCACCATGACACGGTGTTAGGCTACTATGACCTTCTGACAACATGTCAGAAAGAGCACCACCTGCTTCCAACCTCAGGGGCTGAAACCTCGGGTACTGGGGCGGGGGGGGGGGGGGGGGGGACTAGTGTACTTATGTCCTAAGCTGATTATTATTCCAAGAAATGTTTTTCAGTGCCTACTCCTGATGTTTTCTTGAGGTTTCCATTCTGACATCCTTTCCTCTGGGAACCCTAGACTTCAAGCGTCTGCCCTCTGCTGCCACGGTGTTCCCACCATCACAGGACACGCACGGTCCTCAAGAGCCACGGCAGAGATCCTGTTCTCTGTCGCTGAACTCTGTAACCCAGCCTCTAGCAGTATCCGCCCATCACAGGAAGTGCTTCAACATATTTGTTCAAGAAATTCATTAACCCATATGTAGGGCTCTATATTCATCAAGACAAAATAATAAAATGCACACTTTGGTGTCAAATATAGACTCAAATCCCAACTCTGACACTAGCTGGGTGGACCTTCCAAATCACTCACTGGACCTCTCTGAGCTTTATTCCCCCTATCTGTAAAAAGCCCCACCGACCTTCCCAGTTTTTCTTAGGCATAAAATTCATAATGGTAACAGAGAAAACAAAATCATTTCAGGTAATGAGAAGCATTATTAAGACAGTGAACTGACAGAGCAACAGTCCTCAAACATTTTGATCTCAGGATCTTTTTACATTTTTAAAACATAATTGAGGACCCCAAAGACCTTAAGTTTATACAGATTATATCGCCACTTGCCCTATTAGAAACTAAAACTGAGCGCTTTTTAAAATATTTATTCATTTAAAAACAAACCTATTATATGTTAACGCAAATACACACTTTTATGAAAAATATATTCTCCAAAAAAGCAGTAATAAGAGTTTTCACTTGGGGCACCTGGGTGGCTCAGTCGGTTAAGCGTCCGCCTTCGGCTCAGGTCATGATCCCAGGATCCTGGGATCGAGCCCCGCATCGGGCTCCCTGCTCAGCAGAGAGCCTGCTTCTCCCCCTCCCTCTGCCTGCTGCCTACTTGTGCTGTTTCTCTCTCTGTCAAATAAATAAAATCTTTAAAAAAAAAAAAAAGTTTTCACTTTTACAAAGCTTTTTAATGTCTGGCTTAGTAGAGGACAAGTGGATCCTCACGTCTGCCTCTGCATTCTCTCGGTTGCAATATGTTATGTTTTATTTTCCTGCAAGTTATTTTACTTGGAATATATTCAGCATGTTGTTTTTGAGTGAAATGCAGGAAGACAGCACAGCTTCACACAGCCCGGTGGCATGGCCACCCGCATCCGTGCAAAGGCGTCAGCAATTTTACCCCTCATAATTTTCGTACCATTGGTGCAAATGCTAACCACGTGAAATAACCAAACAGTATCGCTATGAAAATATTTACCCGGCAGACCCCTCCAAGTGTCTCCGGGAACCTCACTGTGAGGAAAGGCTTGTCTGTAAAGTTATGTTCAGACAGGTTTGAGGAAGGCCTCTGTTAGG
The DNA here is from genome assembly GCF_009762305.2 of Zalophus californianus. Taxonomy (NCBI): domain Eukaryota; kingdom Metazoa; phylum Chordata; class Mammalia; order Carnivora; family Otariidae; genus Zalophus; species Zalophus californianus. The sequence continues at coordinate 91,618,532 of NC_045608.1, read as the reverse complement.
AAGCTGAAGCACTGAGGCCTAAGGAATGAGCAAGAGCAGGTGGATTCTCAGAAAAGGAAGAGCACAAACCTCAATTCACCACAAATGTGGCCTCAAACCGGAACCCAAAGAACCGAATGCTAGAGCAAGGCAAGAGAGAAATGAGCCCTACCCAAGGCCAGATCAATTAGGATCCCGCAGGAATGTGGATTTTACCTTAAGGAATGAGAAATCCTTTGAAGAGTTTTAATCAGGGTGTGGCCATTTCATCTACACTTTAAAGAGCTCCTCCAGGGTGCTGGTGATGGACTTACGGTAGGACGAGACTACCCGGGAGCAGTGAGAGGCTCCCACAGAAGTCCCACCCGGAGACAGACCGGCTGGGGCCAGCCAGGGGCACCAGACGTGGAGAGGGTAGGGCTGGCTGGAAATACCATTTTGAGGCAGAAGCTGCAAGACTAGTTATGAATTGTCTTGAGGAGTAAGAGAAAGAGAATTATGCTTACATTTAGGGCTTGAAAACCCAGGTGAATAGTGATGCCATTTGGGAAGACGGGAAAGATTGGGGGGATTATGTTCCCGGCCTTAAGCTGATGCACATTTTCCATGGTCTAGCCTACACCTTCTTCCAAGTAACTGAGAGGCACTGCACTTAAAATTATTTTTGCCAGAAAGCACCTTAAAATAAAAACACTGAACAAAATAAGGCCAAAGCGGGAGCAGTGAACGGCCTTAGGACCTCCTTGCAGGCACCAGCAGCCCCTAGTCCGGATTCGGAGCAGTTACTCTCCAGCTAGGAACCTGCAGACCGGCATTATTCCCCAGCCAACATCTCAGCTCCTGAAAAGCTAGGTGAGGGGTGTCCAGTCTTGCCGAAATTCATATGCTCTGTGTTCTAACATTTCCTTAATTGCGTGTCTGCTCACTGGATGGGCTAGGAGGACCGCAGGAACGATGCCTCGCTGGGTCCGTCCCGTCGGTAAGTTCGCACCACTTCCTACTCTGCTCCTCGCTCTTCCTAAATGCGAGGAAGGGCAAGGTAAACACTCTCATCTGCAGCTCCCACGAGGAACCTTTCTCCGTCTGGGGGAAAAGCAGTGCAGGCGCCCGCCGCCGGGCCCCAGCCCTCCAGTGAGCCCCGCTTATTCCGCCCGGGGGTCCCCGAGCACGGTCACCAGCCAGCGAGGGCCCAAGTACCAGGAGTCCATGCCCCACACCCCCACCCCCGGCCCAGCGCGCACGCAGCCGCCTCTGCGACCGCCCCGGCCCCGGCCCCGGCCCCGGCCCCCCGATCTCGGCCCCGGGCCCCCAGTCTCTCCGGCCTCCCGGCCCGCGGCCCCCGTACGAGCCCGCCAGGCCCGCCCCCGCTGGCCCGCGCGCCCCAGGGCCTCCCCGGGCCCCCCCGCCGGGGCCGCGCAGCGAGCGCGCACTCGGCAGCCCCGGGCGACCAGGCCGAGCCGCGGCGCCTCTCCCTCGGGCCCACTTGGGGGGAGGGCCCCGCGTCCGCCGCCCGCCCGCCCGCCCACGCGACGCGGGGCCCGGGGGACGGCGGCCCGGCCCGGCGGCCCCGAGACCCGCCCCGGGGAGGGCACCTCCCCCAGGAAGGCCTCCCGCCGCCCGGGAACGCCGGGCTGGACGGGCGGGGGCCGGGGAGGCCGGATGCCCGCGGGCGGGCGGGCGGAGGGCGGCGAGGGAGGGGGGCGAGGGAGGAGGGCGGCCGGGGGAGGAGGAGGGAGGAGGGCGGCGGGCGGCGGCGGCGGCGCGCAACTCGCCCCCGGCCCCGCCGCCGCCCGCCCGGCCCAGGAAAGTAGGCCCAGCCCGGCGGAGGGGCCTGCGCGCCGCGCCGGTATCATTCCGCCCGCGCCCTGCGGCCGCCAGTTGGGCGGCGGCGGCGGCGGCGGCAGGGCGCGGCGGCGGCGGCGGCGGCGGCGGCGGCGGCCCCCGCCCCGACCCCGGCCCCGGCCCCGCCGGCCGCCCCCGGCCCGGCCCGCTCCCGGCGCCCTCCGCGCCGCATCCGGGGACTATATTCGCGCGGAGCGGCACAGCGCGGCCGGCCGGGCCGGAGCCGCTTACCGGTGTCGCCGCGCGCCTTGCTCTCCTTGGGCTTCGGGGGGCGGCCCCGCGGCATCGTCGGCGGCGGCGGCGGCGGACCACCCCTCGGCCGCACACACACTCACACACATACACTTGGCGGAGCGCGCACGCGCGGGGACCGGCCGCGGGAGCGCGGCGCGCGTCCGGCCGAGCGGCGGAGGCGGGCGGAGCGGCCCGGGCGGGCGGCCGCTGAGCCGCGTCTGAGCGCCCGCGGGCCTCACGGGGGGAAGGCGCCCGGCTGAGCGCACGGGAGAGCTAGAACCGCGCCAACTTCGGCGGGTTCCATGGCCCGGCGGGCCGCGTTAGGGGCGTGGGGCGCGGGCGCGGGCGCGAGGTGGGGGCGGGGAGCGGCGCCGTGCGCATGCGCGTTCCGCCGCTCGGGCCTGGGGCGGACGAGGGGCGAGCGGGCCGCGGTCGGCTGGCGGCCCCTGCCTCCGGCGGCGGGCCTGCGGGCGCGGGCGGGCCGTGGTCGCCCCGGGGCGGCCCCTCGGCCCTGGCCTGAGCGGGGCAGCCCCTCCGCTGTGTGTCCGGCCGACGTCACCAGCTGGGGCAGCCGTCAGGAAAATAAGAAGGGTGCCCTTCGAACTGGCACAGGTGGTGCGAAGGCGCTTGGCTGGCGGAAGAGGAGGGGCAAAGCCAGGGTCCTGGGCGTGCCGGGGGCTTCGGAGGTGCCCACCTGTGTTTGCGGTGTTCGTTTAACTGCAGGAAACAGCGCGCCCAGGGTGCCCGGGCCCTCGGAGCGCGTCCCCGCCGCACAGGCTTCCAGGGGCGGAGTGCTGGGAGCCCCCCGACGTCCGGGTCTGGTCGGAGGAAGACCGGTCCCCGCGTGTAATACATGAAAATGTACAGTTTCAGATGCGTGCGTCTTTTCCTTGTGGTGGTACTAGCTTCCCCAAAGTTGTGACACAGTAGCAGGACCAGAGTTCCGGGAGGCTGCGAGAGGCTACAATATCACACAGGGAAGGATGGTTGGCTCAAGTGAACCAAAGGAAGGAGCCCCACGGTCTTAGTAGCCTCGGGAAAATTAGCTGAAAGCAGTAGGTAGTGACCAACCGCATGCAAGGCATTAGGAGGGAATACAAAGGGAAAGCAATGTCTTCCCCCCAAAATCTTGGAACCATGGGACAAGAAAGACAAAACTAGTCAATATAGAGATTTAAAAAGTCGATGGAAAAATTTGAGGACAGCATAAATTATGGTTGGAAAAATAAATAGGGAAGACACTCGTTTAAATGAAACTTAGTAAATGCTTGCATTCTAACAGAGATGGTAAGAAAGGGCTTCCCAGATAGAGGCAACAGGGGAGAGAAGGGGGGGAAAATAGAGTATTTTGTCAGGTGCTTTATGTTCACTTTTGTTTACATATATTCATTCAAATCCTGAAAAAAGTAGGCAGATAATCCTATCTGAAAAGAAACAAGCTCAGGTTATTTAACCTCCAACATCAGCTAGCCAACGAATGGCAAATGTTAATAACATATTTTCCACTACTCACATTTTAGTGTTCTACATAATCCTGCAAGGTGCCATTTTACAGATGATGGTACTGAGGTTCAGAGGGGCCAGGTAATTTAAGGGTACACAGCCTGTAAGCAAGTCCAAGGTGCAAACCAAATCTGATTACCTGTGCATCCCATGTACACGGTTGCATCAAAACAGAAATACACATAAGCTTAGACAAAATATGACAGTATTAACATATGTATATCAGGACTAGCATAGGTATAAGGCTGAGACAAAAGACTGGAGGCAGATCATAAGAATCTTGGGCCATTTGTAAGTCAATTTGGATGGTAATATGTATGAATGTACCCTATTCTGTAAATGATTCATTTCAGTAATTCATATCAGAAAAGCAATTCATATCAGTAAAACATAGATGAGGAAATCAGGATAAAGGAAGAAAGTAGAAATCAAAGGGAATAAGTACCTAAACTAGTAAAGTCCTATGTAGTTAAAAAAGGTGAATAGGAAATTCAACTCGAGGTTTTTTATCCCGAGAAGTAGACATGACTAGTCACAAGATTCTCACTTATCCATAGAAAACAGCTGTATCCCTATGTAGTTTCATAGGATTGTTTTTTTTTTTTTTTTTACCATCCATATGCACACATATCATCTGTAAACAGAGACAATTTTACTTCTTCCCTTGTGATTTGGATGCCTTTTTTTCTTTTTCTTGCCTGATTGCTCTGGCTAGGACTTCCAGTGCAATGTTGAATAGGAATAGCCAGCATGGACACCCTTGTCTTATTCCTGATCTTGGAAAGCTTTGAACACCTCACCATTGGGTATGTTAGCTGTGAGTTGGTCATAGATGGCCTTTATTATGTTAAGATATATTCTTTATATACCCAGTTTGTTGAGAGCTTTTATCATGAAAGGATGTTGAATTTTATCATGAAAGGATGTTGAATTTTCTGCATCTCTTGAGACGAACATGTATCTTTTATTCTATTAATGTGGTGTGTCACATTAATTTGCATTGCTTTCCAAGGATAAATTATACTTGATCATGGTGTACGGTTCTTTTAATGTGCTGTTGCCTTCAGTTTGCTAGTATTTTACTGGAAAATTTGCATATATTCATCAGGGATATTGGCCTATAGTTTTGGTTTGTTTTGGGGGTTTTTTTTCGTTTTTTGTTTTTTTTTTTTTTTTTTTCCTATCCTCACCTGGCTTTGGTATCAGGGTACTCCTGGCCTCATAAAATGAGTTTGAGAGTATTCCCTCTCCTCGGTTTTTTGGAAGAGTTTGAGAAGGATTCGTGTTATTCTTTAATGTTTGGTAGAATTCACTGGTGAAACCATCTACTACTGGGCTTTTCTTTGGTGGGAGATTTTTTTATTACTGTTTTAATCGCCTTACTCATTGGTCCGTTCAAATTTCCTGTCTTCATGATTCAGTCTTGGTAGGTTGTATGTAGATTCATTTCTAGACTCATCCTCTTGGATGTCTCAGAGGGTTCCATGGAGGACTGCCCTTTTCTTGCATCTTATTTTTAAATTGATTACTAAAACAGACATAAAAAGGGGACATAAAACATAGGCTCCCCAGAACCACCACACAAGGCACAGCTAGAGAACAGGGCCAACACCCTGGAAGACCTCATATATGCTCCCTCCTTGGGGCATCCTCTTCTTAGAGGTATAGGCTCTCCCGACATTAAGACAATCATCCCCTTGCCTTTATGGCTGTATAGTCTTTTTAGATGTCCTTAATAAATGAAGTATTGGTCAGTTAGTCCAGCTTTTCAAATTTCTCAAAGTTTTTCCAAATTCTTCTGTGGCTTGCATCTTTGTTTCATATTGTTTGTGAGATTCATTAATGCTGATGCATATAGTTGTAGTTCGTTTATTTTTACTGTTGTATAGCATTTCATTGTAAGACTATGCCACAGTTTATTCATTCAGTCCATTGTTGACCGACTTCCAGGTTATGTGGAGTTGGTTTTTTTGTTGTTGTTTTTTTACAAACATGCAGCTATGATTATTCCTGCACTTGCCTTCTGGTGTTGATTTTTTTTTAATACAGGATGAAAAATATTTATTATTTTTTGCTTTCAATTTGTCCCATGTCGGCTAAGTTTACTTTTCTGCACTCTCTTTCCTTTTTTTGGACTGACTTTTTCTCCCCTTCATTCTCCTTTTTCCCTTTTGCTAGTTTGAAAGTTATATACGCATTCCGTTAAGGGTAACCTAGAAACTTCAAGATGATACTTATGAAAGTAGAAGGTTAGCATCTTTACCCTCCTCCTAATTTATAAGCTATTGTTTGGTGTTTTAATTCTACTTTAAACTGCAGAAGATATTATTGTTTTATTTAGTCTAATTTGTGTAGATATACTCACATATTCCAATATACTTATATTCTGATTTTGTTTGTGCTCTATACTCCTTCCTATGTCTCCAAACTTCACCTCCTACCTCTTTCTGTCTCATATACACACTTTACAATTTCACTGAGTGGGGGCGCCTGGGTGGCTCAGTCGGTTAAGCGACTGCCTTCGGCTCAGGTCATGATCCTGGAGTCCCGGGATCAAGCCCCACATCGGGCTCCCTGCTCAGCGGGGAGCCTGCTTCTCCCTTGGACCCTCCTGCTCTCATGCTCTCTCTCTATCTCATTCTCTCTCTCAAATAAACAAATAAAATCTTTAAAAAATATATATATATTAAAAAAAAATTTCACTGAGTGAACATGACTAGCAGCAAGCATTCTATTATTTTTTGTTTACCTGAAAATGCCTTTATTTTGCCCTCATTCTTAAAGATACTAGTTAATTAATTCTAGGTTAACACTTATTTTCTTTCAATCCACTGAAAATATTCCACTTTTAGCTTAGCTTCTGTCGTAAGTGATGACAAGTAGGTACTCGGTCTTCTTTCTTTTGCAGGTCATTTTTCCTCACTGGAAGCTTCTATGACCTTCTCTCAGCCATTGGTGCCTTGCAGATTCATCACGGAGTGCCTAGGTGTGGATTCTTTTCATTTATATGCTCAGGGATTCAGTAGGAATTCTCAGGGATTATATCTACAAAGGTGGCCTTAGCCCCATTCTTTCTCTTTCTCTTGGAATTCCAGCCAGATTTATGATAGGCCTGCTCATTTTATTCTCTATTTTTCTTAACTTTTCTTTCGTATTTTCTCTTTTTCTCTGTACTGCATCTTGGATAATTTTTTTAAGATTTATTTTGCAATTCACCAATTTTATCTTCTGCCGTAACTTCAGTTAAACCTATCCATTGAGTTTGATAATTCAATTATGTTTTATTTATCTTTTATAATTTGGTCCTTTTTCACATCTACTTGGTAAACTTTTCCAGCTTTTTATTTTTTTATTTTTATTTTTTTTAAGTTTTATTTGAGAGAAGAGAGAGAGAGCACAAGCAGGGGGGAGCGGCAGAGCGGAGGGAAAAGCAGGCTCCCCATTGAGCAGGGACCCCGACACAGGGCTTGACCCCAGGACCCCAAGATCATGACCAGAGCCAAAGGCAAATGCCCAACGACTGAGCCACCCAGGTGCCCCCTTTTCCAGGTTTTAATGACAAAATTATGAAACATAAAAATAGTTGAAAAAATAGTTTAATGAACTCTTGTATACTGAACACTTAGATTCTACAGTCTTAATATTTTTGCCATATTTGCTTTATCTGTTTATTTTTCTATTGTCTTTGGTTTTTCTGTGTGTGCAGTTTTTGTTTCTTGTTACTTTGTTTTTGCCAAGCTATTTGAAATAAGCTGCAGACATGACAACATTTTACCCCCTACCTCAGCATAGATCTCTTAAGAATACATGCTTTTCCTTACATATCCATGATATCATTATTATATCTAAGAAAAATATCAATAATCTAATATATTTAATATCTAGTCTATATTAAAATACTCCCAATCGTATCTAAAGTTTCTTGTTCCCCAATCAGGATCCAATAAGGACTCATGTTTTGTTTTGTTTGTTTTCCAAGATTTCATGTATTTATTTGACAGAGAGTGAGCAAGAGAGCACAAGCAGGTGGAGCAGTGGCAGAGGGAGAAGCAGACCCCTTGCTCAGCAGGGAGCCCAATGTGGGGCTCAATCCCAGGACCCTGAGATCATGACCTGAGCTGAAGGCAGAGGTTTCACTGACTGAGCCACCCAGGCACCCCAGGACTCATGTCTTAAATTCTTCTTGTGCCTCATTTTATTTTTAACAGCTTTGTTGAAATATAATTGATGTACAACAAACTGCACATATTAAAGGGTGAAGTGTGATAAATTTTGACACATGTATAAAATATGAAGCCATCAGTACAATCAAGGTGTGAACATATCCTATCACGCAAACACTCCCTCGTTTCCCTGTGCACTCACCCCCTCTCCCTGATCCCCAATTCCCAGGTAACTGCTGATCTTTTTGTCACTGTAGATTAGATCGCATTTTCCAGAACTTTATATAAATGGAGCCATCTGATATGTATTCTTTTTGCCTAACTTCTTTCACTCTGAATAATTATTTTGAGTGCTTGCGTCGGCAGCACGTATAATAATTATTTTGAGATTTACCCATGTTGCTGTAGTAATCAATAGTTCATTCCTATTTATTGCTAAGTAGTTATTTTCTTTTTATTACTGAGATACAATTTACATATAACATTCATTTCAGGTGTGTAGCACAATTATATGTAATTGTATATATTGCAAGATGATGCTGATCAGTCTAGTTAACATTGATCACCACACAGAGTTACAAGTTTTTTTCCTTGTGGTAAGAACTTTTAAGATCTACTCTCTTAGCAACTTTCAAATATACAATACAGTGTTGTTAACTATGGTCACATTACCTTTTCGGGACTTACTTATTTTATGAAAATATGGAATGCTTCACCAATTTGAGTGTCATGCTTGCACGGAGCCCATGCTAATTTTCTCTACATCATTTCGATTTTATCATACGTGCTGCCGAAGAGAGCACGGAATAGTATTTCATTTTATGGGTATACCACCATTTCTCTATCCATCCACCTGTTGATGGACATTTGGGTTGTTTTCAGTTTTTAAGTCTTATAAACAGGACCCAGATAGGTGAAAGAACAAGGCAGCTTGTGCTCACCCCCAGGTTTGTACGTATATTCCACGTGCCTCACCTTGCACGGGCCCTGATCATAGACGAAACAGCTGTGAACATTTGCCTCAAGTCTTGGCATGGACACAACACATGCTTTCGTTTTTCCTGGGTAAATACCTAGGAGTGGAGTGGCAGGGTCAAATGGTAGCTGTTCCTTTCACTTTTTTAGAAGCTGCTAAACCGCTTTCCAAAGTAGATGTGCCGTCTTACATTTCTACGAGCAATGTAGGAATTTCAGTTGCTTCACTTACCAGCACTTGGTATGGTTAGCCTTTTGAATTTTAGTCCTTCTAGTAGATGTGTAATGTTATCTCACTGTGGTTTTTATTTGCCCTTCTCTAATAACTAATGAAATGGAGCATCTTTTCATCTGCTTATTTGCTATTCATGGATCGTCCTTGATGTAGTGTCTGTTCAGATCTTTTGCCCATTTTTAATTGGATTGTTTGTCATCTCATTGAGTTGTAGAGTTATTTCTGTACCCCAAATACAATTGCTTTTGTCAGGTATATGTTTTGTAATATTTCCTCCTACTAGGTGGCTTGCCTTTTCATTTCCATAATATTGTCTTTTGAATGGCGTGAGTTTTGGGGTTTTTCGAGGTTCACATTATCAATTGTTCCATGCTTTTTGTGTCATTTCGAGGAAACTTTGCCAAACCCAAAGTCATTAAAATTTTCTGTTTTCTTTTGGAAGTTTTACCTCTAACATTTTGGTCTTTCTCCATTATGGTTAATTCTAAATATGGTATGATGTAAGGGTTGAGTTTCATTTTCTCAACATGATATCCAATTGCTCCAGCACGATTTGATAAAAAGATGATTATTTCTCCATTAAAATGCCTTACCAACACTGTTTAAAATTAATTGCTCATATATGTACAGGCCTATATTGGACTGTATTCTGTTCTATTACTTTTTTGCGTTTCTCTTATCTCCAATGCCACACACATTTCCTGAATTTTAAAATCAGCTTGTCAATTTCAAAAAAAAAAATTTAAAAAGCCAGCTGAGATTTTTTAATAGAATTGCTTCGAATCCATAAATTGATTTGGAAGAAATTCACACCTTAACCATATGGAGTTACCTAGTCTATGACCACAGTATCTTTTCCAGTTTACTCAAGTCCCTTCCCATTCCTCTCAGCTGTGTTTTGTAGTTTCCAATGCTCAGGTCATGTCCATCTTCTGTCAAATATATCCTTCCTGAGTAGTTCGTATTTTTGTGTCATGTTAAACATATTGCTTATCTATTGTCAAATTGATAGCTCTATTTTTTTATATTGGTTGTTTATCCTTTTTTTTAACCTGAAACCTTGCTAAACTTAAAAGTTATAGTAGGTTTTTCTGTAGACTCCAAAAGAATTTTTTTAAATCAGTGATTATGATTTCTGAGAATAAACTGTTTTACTTCCTTTCCAATATAGAGCTGTTTTTCCCCACCTTTTTCTAATTTTATTGTACTGGCCTGAACCTCTAAGACTAGTATCTAGTACTAATGGGTAGACAAAGTAACAGCAACTATTCAGTCTGTCACTATTAATTAGGATATTAGCTTTAGGTTTTCTCGAGTTGCCCTTTATCATACTGAGGACATTCCCTTCCTTTCATAGACTGAGAGTTTCTGTCATGAATGAATATTGCACTTGCTAACATTTTCTTATGAATTTTTGTATCTGTGTTCATGAGAGATATCAGTCCGTGGTTCTTTTTTTTTTTTTTTTTTTTTTTTTTATTCCTGTAATGTGTTTTTCTGGTCTCTGTATTGGGTTAATACTAGTCTCCTAGACTGAACTGTGAAGTATTCCTTTCTCTTGAATTGGATGGAAGAGCTTAGCATTAGCACACTTGCCAAGTCTTAGAATGTTTGGGCTTTTCAATTTGTTGTTGTTCTTTTTTTTTTTAAGATTTTATTCATTTATTTATTTGTGTGTATGTGAGAGAGAAAGAGAGCACAAGCAGGGGAAGCAGAGGCAGAGGGAGAAGCTGATTCCCCGCAGAGCAGGGAGCCCGACACAGGACTTGATCTTGGGACCCTGGGATAATGACCGGAACCTGAGGTGAACACTTAACCGACTGAGCCACCCAGGCACCCTAATTTGTTGTTGTTCTTTGTTTCTCAGGTTCCAAGATAGATTCAAGCTAAGGGTAACTTCACTCCAGAGTTGCTTAAATGCACAGGTTGCATGTTGAAGTAGACTCTGAAATCCACCTGACGTTGAAATTGCCTGGAGTAGTTTCAGAAATAAATTGACTTAGTTTGACACCAAAGAAAATGGAAACAACATGATAATTGAAACAACAGCACTATAATGATAAGATACAATAAATAGATGAATTTAATGATTGCTGAGTCCAAGCTGGAATTCATAGTGATACCAATGTGTCCCGACATGTGACTCTCTCAGAAGCACACAGGAGCCCAAGAAAATGGGCATGGTCCACATGGAAGGGCGGGTGTGAGGACTGGCAGAGCTGACTGGGGGGGGGGGGGGGCCTCGATCTCCCACCTGACAGCGTGATTTCAGAGAGCACAATCAGCTGATAGGAAATAAGGAATGATGTTCAAACATTCAAATAAGAAAGCAAGTGACGTGTGAATGTCTTGAATAATAAGGAAGAATGAGGCTTAATGAGGACATAGGACATGATCAGTGGCCATGATGGAGTGGGAAAAGGAAGTTTGCCATCAGGGATGGGGCTCTAAAAGACACCGGAAGGCTGAACAACTGTGAATGATGACAAGTTCCGCCGTGGGATCATGGAAGAGACTGCTTTGGTTTATCTACCTTGCGTCTGTCGTCTACCTTCCTCACCGTCTGCTGGCTGCTTACTACACGCCAGACACCATGTCACCCTCTTCAAGGACACATGAAAGACAAGCTCTTTCCCTTCTGCGTCTGCCAAAGTAATGAGCAGAGAAACGGGGTGGGGGGGGCACGAGGGTTTCATCTACCAGAAAGTTAAAATGGTGTTGAAAAGACAATGCAGATTTTAGGTTCTTTATGCCAAAGACTACTTATTATAGAGATACAGTGTCCACTTTCCAAAACTGTATGAATAGATTCAGTCCTGAAATGTTAAAAAAAAGAATAGGCAAAACATCAAAATTTCGGGTAAAATTTTCATATAATCCTAATAGGGACAATACTTGTTTAAATTCAATTGTGAAGCATTCTGAAATTTTGAAGTTTTCCCGAATGATACTTATTTATCCCCTTTCTATAAAATGCTTGTCTATGTTATCACTTGCTCCTTAGAATCCAATTTGTGGTAGATGAGGATTGTTATTCCTTTCTATACACAAGGAAGCTGAGGCCCTAGGGGGTGAAGTAACTCTCTTGCTCAAGTTTCGTGGAAAGAAATAGCAGAGCTGTTCTCCAGACACCTCTGATCTGCAGAGTGAGCTTGGTCCATGCGATCTGCACCCACACCAGCTCCATCTCTGTGCCCCTTGGCGTCTTAGATCATATTTTGTCCTTGACTCACCTGCACCAAGGGTTGAGGCAGAAATACCTATTTCGACTTCAATTCCCATTTCCTACTCGAGGAGGCTCACTCCTCTCATAGGGCACATTGATCATGGACCCACAACGTTCTTCTTCCTTTATTGCTTAGTGCCTCACGGTGCTGGAGAGCTGTGTTAGGTCATAGATGGAAGCACTGCATTGTGTGCATCCTCACCAGCGGCCACTTCCTGGGAAAGGTGACAGGCCTCCCAGGAAGGGGCAACTGCATCTATCCCTCTGACACAGCCGCATAGACTCTTTCCAAAATCGGCAGTCATCCTTCCCAGTTAGTGAAACCAAATGGGAGATCAGGTTGTTCAACGGCACTCAACAAATCTCCTGAATTTCTGTTTCCAGAAAACGTCCCGGAGCAGTGTGCAGTAGGCACGCGACATGAACAATCATTCCCAAAGTACAATCGGTGTGCGTACATCCCCTGACACAGAGGACTGCCAATCCCGTGGAATTCCATAGGAATGTTGCCCCGTGGCAGGCTCACCAGCCTTCAGCCTTGGCTGACGCCTTCGACTTGCTCTTCGGGGGAACAAGAGAGGCTGTTTTTGTTCTGTGCTGGAGCAGGGTCTGATCATTTTCTCTCCTGAGTCGCTAAAACACGGATAAGTTTTCTTAATTCTGTCTCATATTGGGGGGCATCTGTTCACTTCTTCCCTAAAAATGAGAGGCTTTATGTAAACTGAACCTTTCTGACAGCAAATTAATCTCACACAACACCAGCCTCACCTGCCCCGGGTGGGATGGGGCAGAGGCACCCTGAGCTCCATCTTTTTTACACACACTCAGCTCACAACAACGTTCTGCGGTCCACAGTGTGTGACAGGGGATCTGTGAAGCTGGCACACTTCTAGCACATTTTCTCCCATAGAATCCTCATAGCTGCTGACAGTAACTTTTACCTTTCTAGGTCTCAAATGGTAAAATTAGAAAGTTGAACTAATGGCTGTCTGAGGTCCCCACGCAGCTTTTTTTTTTTAAGATTTTATTTATTTATTTATTTATTTGACAGAGAGAGACACAGCGAGAGAGGGAACACCAGCAGGGGGAGTGGGAGAGGGAGAAGCAGGCTTCCCGCCGAGCAGGGAGCCCGAGGAGGGGCTTGAAACCAGGACCCTGGGATCATGGCCTGAGCCGAAGGCAGACGGTTAACAACTGAGCCCCGCAGGTACCCCCCCCAACAGCTTTAATATCCTATCACCGCTCTATGCTCCAACGATAAAACGTCAAACACTATTTTTTTTTTTTAAGGAAGAGCCTGTTGGGATAAAGGGTAAATGTCCTTGAACATGTACATTCCCAGGGCTCCCTGCTGGCCCGTGGATCACAGGTGTGAGAGTCACACTTGGCTATAATAAAAACAAAAATGTGCCAGCAATTCACTAGCAGACCCCAGCTTCCTTTCTGCAGCTCAATGCTGCCCGCACCCCTCTCTGGGGAGGTCAAGTGCCCAGGGGCAGCCACGCCGAAAGAGGGGACAGCACCCGACCCCGTTTCTCTAGAACCCTAATCGCAGCCAGCCCATTTCCTGGGGAGGTTACCCCGGGGCCAAGTGATGGAGGAAAGGGCAGATTCCAAAGCCCCACCACTACTGGCCCTTCCTGTCCCTCTCCTGGTCCCCGTCAGGACCTCAGGGCCCACCCACTGCTCACGCTGGTGGAGTGCAGCTCCCCGGCTACTTCTCACCTCTACTGTAGAACTTAATGGGATCTTCTGAAACCACTCTCAGCTGGGCTTCACTTCTCTGGTCCTCCAGAACTCCTTAGAACACCCGGGCCGGGCCCCCACAGCTCTGCTCTCTCCATCTGTTGCCCTGCCCTCCCTGACTCCTGCTCGCCGTGCGCCCAGTCACCTGCTAGGCTTGCCCAGCTTACCGCCGCCTCCCACAGCTGCACCTGGCCCTGGGTTGCTCCCCACAGTCCGTCCTGTGTCTCAGCCAGCAACCCTCTGCAACGCACGCTCCACTTTTCAAGCTGCTCGGGCTGTGCCCCGTCCCCTTCCCGGTGAGTGGGGCCCCTCCAGCACCTGCCTGGTCTTCCCACAGCCACGTGCCAGCATCACTTCGAAGCCATTTACCCAACCTGGAGCGGCCTTCCTCCCGCCAAGCTCACGTCTCGGTTAAGGATCTTGGCTCCTAGGACAGGGCTTGCTGGCTTTCCTGCGCTCGTCCCTCCTGTCTCGACAGTGATGTCTAGGACATTCCTTGCAGCTTGTCATCTGCAAGCATTTCTGCTAACCTCAGCTCCATCTCTTCTTCCCCAGCCCGGCTGCCAGGGCTTCGTCTTCCCCTGCATCCTCCCGACTCGAAGCTAGGCTCATTAGACCCTGCTTCAACACACCTCTCAGTTTCATCCCCCATCCTGCCTGCAGAGTGAGCTTTCCAAAATTCAAACCTGACCTTTTCACTCCTAAGCTAAACTGTTCCGAGGCGCTGCCAATTCCTGCACTCTGGATTTTAAAATCTGTTTTAAGATACATTATGTAATGCTAAACTGCACAGAAGTATATAAATACTGTTACTAACACCTGCACACTCATCACCGATTCGGCCTCGACGTCACTGTTGGAGGCCTGTGTCCTCATGGCCACTGTTCTGTGCAACTTCAGGGGACACGCCCGGGGGTCAAGCCATGCACCCTCAGCCTCGGGGCTGTGAGAGCAGCCCTGCATGTGCTCCCCGCCTCCCGGAAGTCACGCGCAGACACAGAGCTAGTCTTCATGTGCTCACTCCCTCTGCATCTCGAAGCTGTATGTGGTACTGTTCTGCCCACCCTCTGTAAGTGGTGGCAAGCTCTATATACTTAGGCATCTGTTTTCTCATTCCATATTGTGATGATATGCATATTGTCTTCATTTCCGCGGCTGCAAACAGTTCCTTGTATGACTATCTTGCAATTTTCTTAATCTCTTCTGTTGATGAAGTTTAGGCTATTTTCGATTTTTTTTCTTTGCTACTACAAATATTATTGCTCTGAACATCCTTATACATGTGTCCCTGTGGATATAAATATTCTGGACTGTAGGAGTGGAGTTGCTGGGGTTTAACATGATTTTCCAATGTGATTGCAAGAACTTACATTCTCACCAGCAATGTCTGAAGATTCCTGGTGCTCTCTGTTCCCGTCCCCATTGAGCACTACCAGGCTTCTCCATTTTTGCTAACCTGTGAGGTTTTGAGTTTTCTTAATTTCTAGTGAGGGTGAGCCTCCTATTGGCTTTTCCTCTTCCATAATTTGCCTGTTGTTTTGTTTTGTTTTTTGCCTATTTTAAAAATTTGGTTTTGTGTGTTTTCATTGATCTACTATAATTCGTTTTATATTCTGAATACTAATATTTTATTGATAAATACAGGTATTTTATGAGATAGATACTAGTATTTTATCAAGAAATCCAAGTTTTAATTTGATTGTAATTTCATGCACCAGCCTTTTCCCCAACCCAAGATTTCAGGTTTTTCCATCATGACATTCATGATCCTTTCTCATTCACCTCAAGAGCCCTTCCCGGCTTCCCAAGCCTGAGTGTCCCCCTGCCCCCTGTGTCTCCCATAGTAGTGACGCTCACGGCCTCCCATGCATGGTCAGATCCAGCTTTCTACCTGACCCCGTCTGGATGAGGCATCCTCCGTCATGTAGCCAAATTCCTCCTGGCCATGGCTTTGGTAATAGCTGGAGTTGGTTATGAGTGTCTGTTTTCCCCCTTAGAATTTGGGATTTTAATCCCTTTGTTCAGACAGGGGGATTTGTAGGAGGCGGCAAGGCCCTTCAGACTCAGGATCCGCATGGGGAGTGGGGAGGTGGTCTGGGTGTGAAGGGCAGGGCTGGGCAGCCAAGAGCAAAACCAGGTCTCAGGAGGAGCGTGCTGGAGAGTCTGGACACACTTGGTTCATCCCACAGCCAGGGGCCAGGGTGTGGATGGGAATCCAACCCAGGAGCTACGGGGAAAACCACCTGGACAGTGAGGTGAGGCTCAAGGGCTGCAGGTGGGGAAGGGGGCCCAGGGGCATTTAAGAGCTCAGGTAGGACTGCGGTCCCTCCAGGTTGTATGTGGGTGGGTGCTCCAGCCAAAGCAGCCTCACAGGGTCACCCAGCACACTGCGCAGTCACCACGGCTCTCCCCAGTGCCAGGAACCCACAGGTGCAGCAGGGCTGCTTTGGGCTACTGTCAGCCCACGCCCCCTCCTGCATGCCCTGCTCCCCCTCTCCATCCCCCATGGGCAATGCTCATCCAAAAGAACAGAACTGGGCTCCACCTTCATGTTATTAGATCCAAGGATGACAGTTCACTCACAGAAATGGGAAAAGGGAAAGACAGAAACAGAATTGAGAAAATGAAGAAGAAATGGAGGAGAGGGAGGAAGAGAGAGAGGGAGGGAAGGAGGGAGGCAGGGTGGGGGAGGCAGGAAGGGAGAGAGGAAGGGAGGAAGGCAGGGTGGGGGAGGGAGGAAGGGAGACGGAGGGAGGAGGAAGGAAGGAGGAGAGGGGCGGGAGCGCCACCTGGTGGCAGCCCACCGCCAGCATGTCCTCAGCCGCAAGGTGGACGTGAGCCCTTTATTACGCTGAGCTCCAGCGCAGCAACCGTGCTGGGCACACACTGGCAGCTTATAATAACAGGTGACCTCTACTTACGGAGCAACAACTTGGAGGGGGTTTTCAAGGAATAGATTCTTTTTACAGCGTTAGCTTTACAGGAACATTGAGCATCTGGTACAGAGTTAGAGTTCTGCAGGCCCTCCCATCCGTACAGTCTCTCCCATTCATGGAATGGCATCTTGCGCTGGTTGGTACATCTGTTACAAAGACTGAACCCATATCGATATATTTGTATTAGCTAATACGAATTGCATGCCTTGCATTGAGGCTGACTCCTGGTTCTATGGGTTTTGACAAGTGCATGTCATGTAACCACCATTCCAGCACAGGGAATAGTTTCAACGCCCCCGAATTTCTCTGTGTCACCTATTCACCCCCTCCCTTCCCCCACTCTTGAACCCCGGGCAGTGACTGATCCTCACCTTCTCCATAGCTCTGCCTCTCCCAGGACGTCACAGAGCTGGGATCACATGGTTCGTGGCCATTTCAGGCTGCCTTCTTTCACTGAGGGACTTGCTCTCCACGTTCCTCTGTGAACTCTCCCGGCTTGATGGCTCATTTCTTTTTAGGACTGAATAATATCCCATGGTCTGCAAGGACCCCGGTTTATTTATCCATCACCTGTGAAGGACATCTTGGGCACTTCCAGGTTTCAGCAATAATGAATAAACCTGCTATCAACATCTGTGTGCAGGTGCTTTTGTGGACATCATCTTCAAAGCCTGTGGGTAAATACCAAGGAGAGGGGCTGCTGGATCCTAAGGTGAATGGGTTTATCTTTTGTAAAAACCCCCAGCGAACTGTCTTGGGCGGCGAGTGCGAGTTCCTGTGGCCAAGGTGCCCAGTGTCATCAGTGTGCGAATGACCGGACGGCCACACAGGTCTGGCCTTTCTGATGGAGCGTAGTGATGTCTCAGCATTGTTTCTACTTTGCATCTCCCTGCTGACAGATGATATAGAGCATCTTCTCATCAGCTTCTTTCCCATCTGTGTGTCTTCTTTGGTGACATATTTGTTCTGGTCTTTGACCATTTTTGTAATTGGGCTGTTGCTTGTTGTTGAGTTTTAACTTTGTATATTTTGGGTACCGGTGCTTTATCAAATATGTGCTTTGCAGTATATTTTAATACAAATGAAATCAATGCACAGATGTTTAAATGAAACATATTTGTTGGGCTGCCACTTAAAATAATCTCCTACACCGTCTGTGGTATGTGTACAACATTTGGGGAAATATTACTTAAAACTTCTGATTAAGGTGAAAGAGCAGTAACAACAGCACAGATGCATTCCCGTGTTCATCTAATTAAAGCAAATAACTGTAAAAGCATCAGGGAAACTCACTTCTCACAGGCTGCCGCCGTGATTAGACATTGCTATTTTAAAACTGGTGGACTATTAGGACCCATGGTGCTGGAGGCTTCACACACACCAACATCTGTCCAACACTATATGCCTTGGGAACTCACATGCAGATTTAAATTATGTTTATTTCAAAATTTTCTGGATAGCTGTTTCAGTCTATTCAGGCTGCTATACAAAGTACCACAGTCTGGTAAGTCTGTGGCTTAGACACAACAGAAACTGATTTCTCACCACCTGGAGGCTGCAAGTCCGAGATCAGGGTGCCCGCATGGTCAGGTTCTGGGGAGGGCGCTCCTTTGGGTTGCGGACGGCTGTCTCTCACGGTGTGTCCTCACCTGGTGGAAGGGGCCTCTTTGCGAAGGCGCTGATCTCATCCATGAGGGCTCCACCTTCACGACCTAATCACCCCCAAAGGCCCCAGGTCCTAATACCGTCACCCTGAGGGGAGGCGGGACAACACAAAACATTCACTCCGTAACAATACCTTGCTGTAATCACTGCTCTCAGAGGTAGGTCTTGTCATTTTAGACAGGCTGCCTATACCACAGGCGAGTTTTAATTTGTGGAGCAAACACCATGTAACTTTTTGTGGCATACCAGGCCTCTCCCAGAGATTCTCTGAAGGGGGACGGCACAGAGAACCGTTCTGACAGGAGGCCGGAACTCTGATGGAGAGCCATTATTCACCTGCTGTGTGTTAAGTGTCTTAACTTCTCTGAGGCTCAGTTTATTAACCTAAAGTAAGTGACGGCTCAAGTTCTGTCTAGCTCTGACACTTTTATGATTTGATGATTTGGGGAGCTTACCTTGAAGACACAGGAAATCGCTACATGAGGGAGGGTGTGGAAGTGTAGCAGGACGCGTCTGACACAAGAGGAAGGAAACTGAAG
Organism: Zalophus californianus; assembly: GCF_009762305.2. Classification (NCBI taxonomy): domain Eukaryota; kingdom Metazoa; phylum Chordata; class Mammalia; order Carnivora; family Otariidae; genus Zalophus; species Zalophus californianus. The sequence goes on along the minus strand of NC_045608.1, from coordinate 91,599,489 downwards.
GCCTCACTTTATCCTCAGCTGAGACCTGAAACAAACCGCACAGCTGGAGGGAGGAGCTCTCGGACCTGAGACTCTACTGTGACAACTGCATGAGGAACACCATGTTGTGCTGAGCCCCGCACTTAGCAACAGAAACGAACACACATAAAACCCAGTGGGAAACCTCTCTTGGAAATTTCAGTCTAAAACGAGACAGTTGCCATCATTCTGGGACAGTTACCATCGAAAGTGCAAGCTTCATCCAAAAGCCCAGCCTCAGGAGCCGAACCCACCAGCTCCGGGCACTGGGAAGGCCAAGGGGCTGAAGACTCGCCCTTGCCTTGTCTCTTGCGTGGGGAACAAGGAGGGTCTTCACCCCCCCCCAGAGGCGTTAGGAATTGCCCACGGTGTACATGGAGTATTTACGGCGGCACGGCAGCCTCCAGGAGAGGCCAGCTATTGCTATTATGCCCGCCGGGCCTACTTTGGAAGCACCGAGTTCCCCGGGGCCATAGGGCGGGGCCATCCGGGCTGCCGTGCTGGGTCCCGGAGCTCTGTCCTCGCCCGCGGCCTCCCTTCTCCAGGGCCTTACGCCCTTCAGCTCTCCCAGGGACCTCACCCAGTCAGCCACTGACCATGTCTCTAGAAGCAAACGGAGGAAGTCAAAACGCTAGGTGAGACACGGGATATTTCATAGTTCTTGAAATTTCAAACAAGACCCCAAAAGGATAATGACAGAATATGTTTTCTTCCACCAATGAAGCACAAAAGAATTCCTTCTCTCACTCCCTCATTTTCTATATAACGAGCGTGTTTGGAGCAGAGGTGTCTTAGCCTGGTTCAGCCAAAGCCAGAGGCTGCAACAGAGGCTTCTCTGCGGGTGCTGTATCTGGGAGTGTGACTCTAGGGAACGGAAATCGGGAAGGAAGCCCAGTGCAATATACTCCCCAGTTGGGGCCACCATGCCCCCGATGGGGGACCTTCTGAGGAGCATTATGAAATGCATCCCAGAACCATCTGCCTGGCTGATGGAAAGAAAGTCCAAAGGGCCATTTCTACCCGTACATTTCAGGCTGGTTGTTAGCCAAGTAAAGCTTGGCATGAACCGTGCATCGACATAGATCCAGCATGGCTCTCCCTCTGTTGACCATGGTCATCTGAAATGGGACGTCAAACCCAGAAATAAAAATAAAGTCCCCCAATAACAACAAAACGGGGCCCCGGGCATCCAGCAGCCATTGGCCTGGTGTCCAGGCTACTCGCTCTTCGAGGGCAACGTTACTTCCCTGTAGCCATCTCACCAAAGAGGAGAAGGCGCAGGACTGTGGAGGGAGGAGACAAGCCCGCTGGGGACACTGCCGGGGTCGGGTCGGTCATTTCTACACAAGCTCCCAGGGGCTGCTGGGCTGCTCCGTGTTCAGAAAGCAGGAAGAGGCTGCCGACACCGGCCCAGTGTTCCGGACACCTAGTTTATACGTGCACACAGACTCAGCCGCTTACCAGCTCTGTGCGATTGTGGGCAAGTTGCATGGCCACTCTAAGACTTTATTTCTTCAGCTGGAAATGCAAGGCTAATAGCTGGGCTCGTGCAATCGAGAGAACGCGTTTGATCATCTGTGGGAAACACTCAAGCTGCCTGCAACATAGGAGGCCGACGGTGAGCGTGTTCCTACTCGGTCTCAGCAAAGCTGCATCTTCCAGGCCCTCATCCTGGTTCTAGGCCATCCTAGAAGCCCGCGCGTGCCTGAGTCACCAGTGGCCGGGGACCAGGAACGCCCGAAGACCCCCTGGACTTCCACCTGGCACTTTGCTGACGTAATGTGGTGGCACATCAGAAATAACTATTTGTGTAAATAAGGTGAAGTTTAGATCTGTTTACTGCTGCTTTGGAAAACAGTGGTTTAGACGGATTGTCGCCAAGTCTGGTGGGCATTTTTGGCTCGATGGCATCTTATTGAACTTGGGGGTCCCTGGAGGGGTCCTCTTCTCCATGGGCAGTTGTCCTGGGCAATTAAATGTGACAGACACATCACGGTAATCTAGGGAGAAATGCCATGCATACTAAAGAGCTGTGGGCAGAGAGGCACAGGCAAGTGGTCGAGAATCAGAGACCTAATTAAGAGTCACGAGAGCTGGCGCTCCACATGCTGAGTACTGAGTACTTGCTCCGGCTGCTGGTTCCTGAGCAAGTCTGTTCGGCATTCCCCTGTTCGAGGGGCAAAGCTTGCTTATTTGCTTACTTACTGGTAATGGCAAACAATTCTTCCAAAAAGATACTAACAAACATCGGGGTAAATAAATTCACTTTTTAATCCTAGGTGTTAACATTTTGCAAAATGATAGACCATCACAGCCAGAATATGCAATGTGCCGTGTTACTTACATCCGGGGGGGTGGGTGCTAAGTTCTATGCAATTTTATCACCTGCGGCTTGTGTCCACCAACCACAGTCAGGACACGGAAGAGTTCCATTACACCCTTTTTTAATTTCAATTTTTTATTTAAATTCTAGTTAACATATATGGTAAATTTGGTTTCGGGTGTAGACTTTAGTGATTCATCACTTGCGTACAACACCCAGTGCTCATCACAAGTGCCCTCCTTAATGCCCATCCCCCACCCACCTCCCTCCAGCAACCCTCCATTTGTTCTCCATAGTTAAAGAGTCTCTATGGTTTGTCTCCGTCTCTCTGTTTTTTCCCTTCCCCTATGTTCATCTGTTTTGTTTCTTAAATTCTGCAGATCAGTGAGATCATATGATAATTGTTTTTCTCTAATTGACTTGTTTCACTTAGCATTATACACTCTAGTTCCATCCATGTCGTTGTAAATGGCAAGATTTCATCCTTTCTGATGGCTGAGTCACATTCCATCGTACGCATGAACCACACCTTCTTTATCCATGCGTCTGTCGATGGACATCTGGGCTCTTTCCACAGTTTGGCTGTTGTGGACGTTGCTGCTATGAACACTGACAATCCTCCCTATAGCCCACTTACCTTGCCTACCTCCATCTTTAACCCCTGATGACCACTAATCTGTTTTCCATTTCTAAAATTTTGTCCTCTCAAACATGTAATATAACTGGGCTCATCGAGGACCAGGACCGCCCGAAGCTGAGAGAGGCAAGGGAGGGTCCCTCCCCCAGAGTGCAGCCCTGCCTTGACCTCAGGCTTCTGCCTTCCAGACGCTGCGAGAACGGGCCCTGCTGTTGGACACCACCCCATTACGACAGCCCCAGAAGAGCACCACAGAGGAGGCCGGCAAACGAATGCCAGCGGACGCATTCGGGGCCGTCGCACGCGTTCTTGAACAGCAACTCTGTTCTCAGGAGAGAAAACCTGGAAACTGCACACACTCATCCACAGGAATGTGAATTAACATATTATGATATAATCACAAAGCAGAAGTGGTCAAAACGGAGCAATTGCAGCAGAATGTAGAATAGTTTTCAGAGGAGACACCCCGCGTATGCTACTGTGCTTGCAAAGTGAAAGTTAGAGCGCTCCTTCCCGAGCACACCATGTAATCTGATACAACGTAAAGAGGAACACCAGGGAGAGAATGGGCCGGAGTGCCCTCAGCCAGGAGCACTTGCCTGGCTTCTAGCTTTCGTGCTGACTGGGGGGCTCACGGGCACCGATCATGTGGTCACAGAGACACAAAATCATCAGAACGCCCACGCAGGGGCTGACCTCCACAATTTTTCATGAACCCAGGATTCCAGTGATTTCAACTTGGTGCACACGAATCCAATAAGAAAACATAAATTTAAACATGACCAAGTCCTATCACCACGGGAGGAAGGGGGAAGCGAGAACAGCCAGCCATCTTAGCGGCCTGCCTGTCATCTAATACTTGGGGCCTGTCACCTAATACTTGGCTCCTATTTTTTTTTTTTTAAGATTTTAGTTATTTTTGAGAGAGCGAGCAAGCACAAGCAGGGGGAGGGGTAGAGGAGAAACAGACCCCTCACTGAGCAGGGAGCCCAATGAGGGACTCGATCCCAGGACCCCGGGATCATGACCCGAGCTGAAAGCAGACGCTTCACTGACCGAGCCGCCCAGGCGCCGCTAATACTTGGGTTCTTTCTAGGTCTTCATCTTGCGGGAAGTGGGTGACGGGGCTGCAGCCCTGTGCTCACCCCCGGCTCCTCCTGGGGGTAAATCGGGCGATGCGGCTCGAGCCGAGGGCGTCTGTGCCCGGAGCACGAACCTACTGGAGACAGTGGTGCCCGCGCCTGGTCCCGCCAGCACCCCACGACGGCCCGCCGCCCAGACCTTCCTGCCACAAGGCATTATCACTTAGGGGAAAGCCTACTATCTCTGGAGCCCACAAAGGCATGTATTACCATATTTTTGTTTTGTGTTTCTTTAGCAGCTCTTGAATCTAGGCATTTTCCATTTGTTCGCAGGCCTTGTCAACTCTTTCTTTTGTGAAGAGTTGTTCAGATCTTTGACCATTTTTCTTTTGGAGTGGAGTCATTGTGTTGCCTTTTTCTTATTGGTCTGTAGAGTATTTTATATATTAATCACTAGGAACATGGCTAAGTGATTAATTAGCAATTCATTCGAACTTCCTTGTCTCCGATGGTTAACTTGGTAGAACATTTCCAACCTGTGAGGATGCTCGGCCCCCTTCCCCCTGCTCCAGAGATGCGCTCGCGAGTGCTCGCTCGGAGGCAGGGACCTCTGGACGAGTGTCCCCTTCTCGCTCCACCCTGCTCCCAGTCTGTCTTCTCCACCAAAGAGCATGAAGACTTCTGCAGGGATTAACAAGCCACACATTATGCTTTAAGAATTATTTGACATTTCATTTGCCCTGAAGTGTGAATGAGCTCTATTGTGTACAGATTCAAATTCGTCATGAGCTCTCATGATGTCCTGGTTAGAAGCCTGTTCTCCATTTTCATCTACATATCACAAGCAATTTCCTCTTGGAGTTTAAAGACAAGGTGCCAGTGTTACATCCAGAAAAAAACAATTTGTGCGCAGTGACCACACCAATGAGTCGCTCACCTTCCTGAAGTCAGACTTTGTCCAGATATAAAGATGCCTCAAAGGTGTCTTTCCGCACACTATTACCCTGCAGTCTCTCTTAATAATCAGTGGGAGGCCCAGGCCGCCGAGGGAAGGGGCGGATTCGGCACAACCGAACACGAGAGAAAGGGGAGTTTAGAAGAGCAGGTGGAGATATCTTGTCCTCCTTGGAGGCCGGCATATGACCCTTTTTAAAAGAGAAAGCCAGAAATTTTCATTTCTTTCCAAATCACTTTATAATGTCCTACCAAAGAGATGTTTGGTTAAATCACGTGTTATTTTTCAGGGGAAAGCGAAGTATGTTTGTAACTAGGGGAGAGATTCCAAACTGATGCAGTAAACACATGAAGCTCCCCTCTAAACGGTACTCTGGGTGGAAGCCTGTGCGCAGGGCTGCACGCTGCACCACTGTCCTCCGCGGGCTGTTCCTTCCTCCCTGCCGTGTCAAATATGCTCTCCAGTCTGCTCTTTCCTCTTATTTCCCCCAAGTCACTGAGCAAAAGGGGAAAGAAAACGGTTTTCTGCAGTTATGCTGATCCAGCCCTGAATGGGAGGATGTCTCTGTGGCAGACACCCCGGGTGCTGGAGCGCTGGGAGGGGCTCGGCAGTGTGGGGTGCAGGACAAGGGCAGGGGTGTACATGGGAGACAGCGAGGGGCAGCACTTCTCCAGAGCCTTCCAAATCCAGCCCACCAAAGGTAACACAAATGCAGAACAGTCAGGCCAGGACACACTGACTGTGTGCTCTCCCCAGAACACAGTGAAAGACTGAGGCTCTGAACGTGACCCAAGATTCATCGCATCACTCCCTCCCCTTGAACACATTTATTAGGACTCATGCTGACCTTTCCGACTTACTACAGGCACGTCAGGAGTGTCTGGCGGTCTGCTGCCCCTACAAAACTTGGATGTGGCTGGTACCACGTGCTTCAGCATCTGTCCAGTTCCAGATGTATTTGCACATTCCATCTTCTCTCCCAAGCAAGGTTAAACAGAGCAGAGAGGACCAGAAATCAGCTGCTCGTCAACCTCACTTGTATTGATCTGCTGTGTCTTCCCCAGTGGGATCCCCGGCACTTGCCAAATTCTTCCTTTGTTTGCAAGATCCTTCCCTGGCTTTTGGATGCAGCTTCTCTTCTGCGATTCAGAATAAACACCCGCTGCTTTGGCTTCTGTGGGTCTCCCGGTGTCCGGCCCCTGCCGTGCCACTAACACGTGGGCTGTCAGGATATTCTGCCTTGTGTTAGCAGGTTCGGGTCCAGGTTCGCGCCCACCTGAACCCACGGTCTCGGACACCCCGGGCGCACTCAGTCCCCGTTCCCAGCCCCTCTGGTGGCCTGTGCAATTGTTTCCTGCACCCAACGTGATGTGCCTCCTACTTGACTCTGTTCCTGTGCTGGTGGAGAGTCCGAGAGTGAAAGCAGCGCCGTTGGCGAGTAGCTGTTTGATACGCAGATGCCAGGATAGTGGAAAATGCAGGGGGACCTGCTGGTGCTGTGTCATGATTGGACAGAGGACAGAGATGCTCTGCTTATAGAGGTGCTCATCATCCCACGGGAATCATACATGAGGTGAAGGAGAAAACACACATTTCACTTCATTTGGCTGTTAGTAGCATCGATTGGTTGATGGGTAAAACACAATTTAGAACAAAATGGAAAGAAATGTAAACATAATAACAAGTAGGCATCTTTAATAAGCTCAGAGCTCTAAGAGGGAAAAGGGACTGTGGCCGAGCATCCGCCCATCGGGAGCACGACGCCCCAGTCAGAAGGGAGCTCTGTTCCCGCTCTGCCCACCCCGCCGCCCCAGCTGTCATGTGCTCACACGCTGAGTACCTCCCGGGGACAGCATGACTCCAGATGCTGGGAGAAATCAGTGAACAAGCAGCCATGACCCTGCTGCCAAGCAGCTGGCATTCTGTGGACAGAGACGGAGCAGAAGCAAACAACCGAACAAGTAAGCAAGGGAAGCGCTTCGGGGGGCAAGCACCGAGGGACTGAAATGGAAGGAGGCAGGGACGCTGACATCCGAGCAAAGAGGAGGGTCTGGCGTTGTGAAAACCAGGGGACACTGTGCGCCCGTGAGCGAGGGGTCTGTGACTGGCTGAGGTGCCCGGCCCTTGTGGCGGCTGCCCCGCCCTGTGGCTTGGAGGGGGCAGACGTGGAGGCATGGGCCTGGCGGCAGCAGGCCCCCAGCTCGTCGGGCTCGGAGCCGTGGTCATGGGGGAGCACAGAGGCAGGCATCTTCCGGATATTTAGGGCTGAAGGCCAAAGGGTTTACAGGACCCGCTGATGGACTCAGTGCAGGGCTGAAGGAAGGAGACCAACAGCTTGGTGAGCTGCTGAAATCAGACACGATACTAAGTATATTCCTGAAAGCCGAGTGGAAACATCCCTGGAATTTACATAGCTTGGCCTCTGACAGGGTTTTCTTTCTTACAACAGAAGCTTGTTCTTTTTTATAGAAAATAATTTCAATGAACAGATCACAACCAAGTCTGTAGACAACAAGCGTCTGAATTGCAGAATATGAGAGACAGAAGGAGCCTGAGAGATTACGTGGCTCATGCTCCTCACGTTGCAGACGAGGCCGCAGACCCAGAGGTCAGGTGGCTTTCCAAGGACTTGCAGCTACTTAGGGGCTCACGCAAAGAGCCTGCGGCCAGGCCCCGCAAACTTAGGTCTTTGGGTCCTAGGAGGTGTCAGCTCAGCACCACTGGATGCTCTCCCTCCCCCTGCCGCCTTCACTCTCAGCTCTGGGGGGAAGCGGAGACTTCTTGGTCCCCTGCCTCCGACCCATGACACCTGCACCCACAGCCCCATCAGAGATGACCGGACCCCCAACCCACTGCGCCTGGGCTCGGGTGCTGGCTCCATCGTTTTCTGGGGTGACCTTGAGCAAGTCGCTAACTTTCCGTTTGCAGTGAGCTCATCTAATAAACAGGGAGTGGGTTAGGACTGGATTTGGGATTAAATGAGCTTATCCCCGCCTTAAAAACCTCAAGGTCAAGTGGAACTCCCTAGCTCACACCCAAGGAAGGTGATAGCGTGCCACCACAGGAGGGACCACGCAGTGGCAGACCTTCCTTCTCAGCTCCCCTCGCTCACCCTCAGTCATCTCACATTGTGAAGTTCATTGGGTCCAGGCACCTGCCTCCGACATTCCTCCATAGTTGACATTCAGATGCATTAAATTCTAAGTTAGTTGAACTGTAAATCAGGTAACAGAACCCTGTACAAGGGAAAAACAGCAAGTCTGGGGGTATGCATGCATGCATGCCTGTGTGCATGTGTATGCATGTGTGCGTGTGTGCATGTGTGAGCACTTGCATGTGTATGTATGCACATGTATGTATATGCACGTGTGCACATGTGCACTATGTATGCATGTGTGCATGTGTGTGCGTGCATGTATATGCATGTGTGCGTGTGTGCGATGTGTGCCTGCATGTGTGCATATGTGCCTACACGCACCTGCATGTACGTGCATGTGTGCAAGGGTATGAATGTGTGAACCTGCATGTGTGCCTGAGTGCATGCATGCATGTGTGTGTGCATGTGTGCGCACCTGCATGTGTGTGCTTGTATGTGTGTGCACGCCTGCGTGTACATGTGATGGGTGAAAGACAGGAGGTGGGGGTGGTGTGATGGCGATGCTTTTGTTTTGGGAACATTACTATTTTCTCTCCTTTCTCTAAAGAACAGCACTTCAAGACTCAATTATTTAATTCTGAGAGAGCCCCATGACATTTTATCTGCATAAAATTAGCCACAATGACATTACATCCCAATTCGGGAGCCTCTCAGATAGCTGCACTCCGCCCCCTCTGCACGGCTGCACTAACAGTAAACCTTGGCAGACGACCGCAGTGATTAACACCTATGTCATCCTGAAGCAATGATCACTTTACATCTGATCTCAGTGTGACTCCTGCCTTAAAATTTCCTGGGGAAGAAAAAAAAGGCTGCAATATCGTCAGAAAGCATACTATTGTCAGACGTAATGGTCTGTGAAAGTCCTATTTCATGTTTAGTACGTTTTTTGGCTTCCTCTGCATGCAAACATGGAGAAGGGGAGTTGGAGAAACCTCTCTGTGTTTCAGCTCCAGTCTCTAAGGCAAAATGTACCCCTCGGTGCTATTTATTATTTTATTTCTTCCTGGTTTTTTTTTCTTTTTTAACGTTGAGAGAAGGAAGACTCAAGTAAAAGAGGCTTTCACATTTCACTGCTCTGTGTTTAGTGGGAAAAAACCCCCAAACTCAAATGGTTGACTTCCCTCCATCCTCTCTTCTTTCCCATTTTGTTTTCTTTTCAGATGTTTCTTCCCCTGACCTCATCCTGCCCATGACCTTTGTCAACATGTCAAGACTTCCCGGAGGACGGCAGACTGGAAGTACATGACATTTTGGCATCCTCCTGAAGTCGTACCAAAATGACCATAAGCGGGAGAACAGTTATAAGCTCATAAGAAAGAAGAAAACAGATGTGTTAAATTGTTAATACAGTTTGGGGAGATGGAAAGTAGATGGACGAGTGGCACATAACTCAGTGACTGGAGGAAGCTTTCGCTACCTTAGCTTCCCGGGCGTTGCCCAGAAGTGGGCGGATGGATCTGGAGGCATCCTCTGCCTCTGAAAGCAGGGTTGAAGGGGAAACCTGCAAACAGGTTGTGGTGTTTACAGGAACTCCCAGTTCTGCTCCCTCAGCTTGTGTGTACTGGCAATTACTCAACCGAACACACCCACACCCACACAGAAGACTGGAGGAACTGGTTCAGGGAGGCTCTGGTCTCAAGGACTCTAGGGACAGCTGAGGGCAAGGGGAGGTACCTGCCGGGAGCTGGCAAACCTGCCCACTACTCACTTTTGTAAATAAAGTTTTATTGGAACACAGCCATACACATTCATTTTCATGTTGTCTGCGGCTTCTCTTGCATTACAACACACAATAGCAGAGTGAGGGCGGAGTGGTTGCAACAGAGACTCTATGGCCCCCAAAGCCTAAAATAGGTGCTGTCTTCTCCTTTACAGAAAAGGCTTGCTGATTGCTGCTCTGGACTGAGAACCACCGGTCAACCACGGAACTCCCAACCAGCTTTAACTCACTCCCCACTCGGGACGTACGCGTGTTAACAAGGACGACTAAACAAGTAAACACTGCCGCACATTTGGGGAAATACTCCAGCATGGAAGACAGAGACAAAACAGAGCAAAAGAACTCAGAGAAAAAACAGTACAGTGCAGGGAGCGAAAGAAAACTTCAAAAAATATTTCTATCTTTAATGTCCTTGCAAAGGTAGGAGAATATACTTTGTCCACGCACATGAGCAAGATGCTATATAAAAGGACATGGAAGAATAAAAAAGAGTTCTTTGAAATTAAAATATGAAAACAGAAAGAAAGTAACTCAACAGAAATATTAAAGATATAACTGAAGAAATCTCCCAGAAAGTAGAATAAGAAAACAGACATAAAAAAAAAAAATAGAAGATAAAATTAGAAGATAAATTCAAGGTGTCCAACTGCTGATAAATAGAAGTTCAAAAAAAACAACAAAAAACAAAAACCCAAAACACCGTGGAGGAGGAAATAACAAAAAACCCCAGGAGAGACTCCTGGGTGGCTCCGTTGGCTGAGTGTCTGCCTCCAGCTCAGGTCATGATCTCGGGGTCCTGGGATCGAGCCCCATGTGGGGCTCCCTGCTCAGCGAGGAGTCTGCTTCTCCCTCTGCCTCTGCCCCCACTCATGCTCTCTTACTACTTCTATCTCTCAAATAAAGAAAATCTTAAAAAAAGATAACCCCAGGAAATTTCCCCAAATTGAAGGACATGAAGTTCCACAATTGAAAGAACCCACCAAGTATCTACCTAATGAATGGACTTCCATCAGGTCCTGCCCGTGCAATTTAAGAACAGTGCTGATAGAGGCAGGATCCCAGGATCTCCCCAGAGGAAAGAGAAAGGAAAAAACACAGGCCACTTTTAAAAATTTCAGAAATCAAAATGGCATTGGACTTCCAAAGCCAAAAATGGACCAATGTCCAAATTCTAAGGGGAAACAATCACATCTAGTACTGGATTTCTAAATGAACTGTTTTTGGGCATGACAGAGCAAAGATGTTTGAACACACCAGTCTCCTGGTGTCTGCAAGTCTCCCAGAGATGTGCTCTGGCAAAATAGAAGAATAAAGAGTCAAAATCATGGGAAAAACAAAAAATTGTGAGAAGAGATGATATTAAGAAATAGTGGGATAAATATCAGAAGAAATGGCTAATTGCCACACTTTGCTGGCATACAAACTCACTCTCATATACACACTCACATATTCTCACACTCACATTCTTACACACATTCCCTCACGTTCTCCATCACACACAATCTCACAAACACAAACTCACAACCACTCACACACTCATAGCCCACTCTCCTACATACACTCACAATCTCAACACACTCTCACACTGACATTTGCACGCACAATTTTCACATGCATCCTCTAACCCACTCACATATTTTCATACACACTCTAATACGTTCTCTCTCACACAACTCTCACACGCATTTGCTCCCACATTACCACTCCCTCACTCTCATGATCTTACACACATTCTTGCACTTTTCACATGCACTCTAACACATTCTTTCAAATACACTCACAGATTTTCACTTTCACATTGTCTTCCATAATCACACACACACTCTCTCACACAATATTCTCACACATCCTCACACTTACACTCACATACTTTCACACACACATTCTCTCACATATTTCAACACATACACTCACGATTCACACACCCTGATAACCACTCTCACAAACCCTCACACATATATCCTCTCACAATTCCATATTCTCATGCACATTCTTGCACACATGCTCATATTTCACACATTTCATTTCTATGTACACTCATACTCTCACACATTCTCACACACAGTATCTCACATCTCACATTCTCACACCCATACTTCCACACATTCTCTCACATTGAACACATGATTCTGTTTCAGATAATCTCTCATGTACTCTCACAACCACTGTCACATGCACAGTCCACATTTTCTCACACACACCCCCTTTCATACATGCATTCTCTAGTATTTTCATACTTCCACTCACACATACTCTCAGATACACACTATCTCACATATACATTCTCTTATACACTCTCACTCACACTCACATTCTCACACCCTCACACACATCCTGGTGTTTATATTATATTCTCACACACATTCTCACACCGTCACATGTATGCATTCTGTTTTACACACACTCACACATTTTATTTCACACACATTTGCTAACAGACTCTCAAACACATTCTCACACACACGCATTCTCACACACACACTCTCACACACACACTCTCACACACACACTCTCACACACAGTCTCTCACACACACATTCTCACACACACTCTCTCACACACACTCACACGCACACTCTCACACACACACACTCTCACACACACACACTCTCACACACACAGTCTTTCTTTCTCTTTCACCCCATCTCAGAGTCCCATCTATCTGCAAGTTTAGGGACTCTACATCTTTTCAGTTCAGTGTTACATTTCCCATCACATTCTGAAATAAGGTAGACTGTCCCCAGTGGAGGCCTTAAAGAGTGACCGTGACTGGTCCTTGTTGGTCAGGGGCCCAGTGCCGACCCAATCAGCTACAGCCTGGGAGTTGTGGTCAAGTTTAACACACAGGGACTCTGTGGCTGAGGAGGTTGAGGAGCTGAGAGCTAAGCAGACTTCTACAAAGACACGTACTACAGTCATCAAATATTCACTGGAGCTCCCATTGCAAATGGCACACGTGCTGGGACCTGTGAACACTCTCTCCTGTTCTCAAGAGATTTACCGTCTATTTGGCAATACGCAGTAAGACAGAAGAAATCATTCCTAAAACAGGACAGCAAGAATTTCAGTCTGGGATAATGAAAAAGTTCTGGAGATGGATGCCGGCGATGGCTGCACATTCACATGAACGTAATGCCCCTGAACTGTGTACTTTACAGTGGTTGCCATAGTAATTTCTATGTGTGTGTATTTTATCATCGTCATCATCATCAACAAGACCGCTGATGAAAATGTGAGTGGATTCTGCAGCCCCCAGTGCTACTGGCATTTAAAGGCCCAAGGAACCACCCAGGGTTTAGATGGGGTGGGCGTCTTGCTCCATTGCCAGATTAGAGTTAAGACCTCGCTTGTTTTCTGAGATGCTGGGAGTCACATTCCAGAAAAGGGAACATGTGAAGATACCGCTTACAGCCAAAGCCCCATGGCTCATATGGTGAAGCTTCTAGAACCTGGATGCAGTTGCCACCAGTGTCGTCCTTCAGGGCATCCGCAGTTGGGCCATCTTCTGCTACGCCCAGTCCAACTCCCCTCACTAGGCCAGGTCATGATCAGGCGGCCTGACCAAGGCAGAGAGACTGGAGCACCTTTCCTCCTGGGTGTGGTTTCTAGAGCAGTTTCTAGAAGGTGTCTTGTTGCTGTCAGCCCAATGTCTGGCCAGCCTGGAGCTCCTCCCAGGCCCTGCTTGCACCAGCTATGAGCCCCCAGAGCCCTCTTAGGTTGTCCAGACAATGGACACTGAGGCTGCCCAGGGCGTCTGGCCAGTACTCCTGGTCCCTTACACGTTGGGAGCCCTACACTGACCCTCACCCCTCTGGGTGGGTGTGGATAGCTCCTCGCAGTCTCCTCCTCCATGGGAAGACTTCCAGCAGTGGGGAGAAGAGGGACCCTACATAGGAGCACCCCCACCCCCTGCCACCCCAGAGAGGGCAAAGGGCAATTATAAAGGAGTGGCTGGGGAGTAAAAGTCTTGTCAAGTCCACACCTTTGACCCTCGTTCCCTAATCTCATCTGATGGACAGATATGATTCAGTTTCTCTGATAATGAAACTAAAGATATTTGCTGCCCTTCTGCCACCGCAGAATCGAGTGCACCCCAAGAGGATTTTGCTGGGTATGTTTTACATACCGTGGAGTGCAGCAGATCGCTCCCTCTCACAACAAGGTACTCTCTGGAGTAACACTTGAGGACTATCACTACATGCGATGCTTGAAGATTAGAAACATTCCTTTTCATAGGAAGGCCGAACATCTACTTCCAGCGCAAAAAGAAAGAAATGAAAGAGAAGAAGTATTTATAGCGGAGCTTTTTTGGAGTCAAGGTAGGATTGGCATTATATTGAGACCGATAGCTTCGTTTTGAGAAATCGGCAGCAAGAAACCAGGCTGGACAATAAAGCAAGAAATCTACTTCACATTCCTTCACCACGTGAGGGTCTTAATCCACGAAGCACAACACTTTCAGTAAAGAAACAACTCTTTTGGCAGGAGTGCTGCTGGGATATATATGAGTTGCCCTGGCATTTTCCAGATAAACTCTTTTTAAAAAATCTCAATCAGTCCACGATTAAAATGGGATGCTCACGAAAATGTAGCATCGCGTATTCCACAGGATCTAAAGAACCATCTAGAAGATGAAGTTATTTTGATTAAATACCTTTAAAAAGTAGAATTAGAACATTTTTTGCCATTTCTGTTGTGCATTACTCTCACAAAACTATCTTAAAACTAAGAATTTACAGGGCGTTTTTTGAAATCAAGGTAGCTTTTGGGATTTTAAAATGGCGATCGTGGGGCACCTGGGTGGCTCAGTCGTTAGGCGTCTGCCTTCGGCTCAGGTCATGATCCCAGGGTCCTGGGATCGAGCCCCGCCTCGGGCTCCCTGCTCGGCGGGAAGCCTGCTTCTCCCTCTCCCCCTCCCCCTGCTTGTGTTCTCTCTCTCGCTGTGCCCCTCTTTGTCAAATAAATAAATAAAATCTTTAAAAATTTTTTAAAAAATAAAATGGCCACTGTAACAATTAAACTGAGTGGTGCATCAGGGCTCCCCTACGTGGGTGGGCTGGATGGCACTGCCCGGGGACAGACGTGAGCAGCACTCGCGGGATAGAGCCCAGGAGAGCCGCTTTCTTTCTGTGCTTGAACGTGGAGAAGCAGCAGAGGCGATGCCTTGGACACCCAGCCACAGAGTGCAGAGAAAGAGGTCAGGTAGCAAGGCTAGCGGAGGATGTCAGAGGACAGAGGGACCACCCGGACCCTCCAGCTGCCCAGCCTGCTGTTCTGAAAGGTCATTTCCATGCTGCTGGTCTCTGCTGGGTAACCATCTTTCATGGGGTTTTGATTTATTTATTTTTGGAGGGCACGGAAGGGCAGAGGGAGAGAGAAAATCTTAAGCAAGCTCCATGCCCAGCGCAGAGCCCGACGTGGCGCTCGAGCTCAAGGACCTGAGATCATGACCTGAGCTGAAATCAAGAGTCAGACGCTGGGACCCCGGCTCCGCCCTCGAGCGAGGAGGTTGTGGCGTCGGCTGGTTCCAGGCGTTTCGAGCTCCAGACAGGATGATCGAGGTGGTTTGCAATGACCGTCTAGGGAAGAAGGTCCGCGTTAAGTGCAACGCTGATGACACCGTCGGGGACCTTAAGAAGCTGATCGCAGCCCAAACTGGCACCCGTTGGAACAAGATCGTCCTGAAGTGGTACACAATTTTTAAGGACCATGTGTCTCTGGGGGACTATGAAATCCATGATGGGATGAACCTGGAGCTTTATTACCAATAGAGCAGAATTCCTTCCCCCTGCCAAGTGCCCTGCCTTACCCTCCCCTCTCCTCTTCCCTTCTTCCCCCCACCCCCTCCTCTCCCACCCTCACCCCCACACTGGTATGGATGCTTGTTTTTAAAAACTCATGTTAATAAAATCTTAGAAGTTGCAAAAAAAAAAAAAAGAGTCAGATGCTGAACCGACTAAGCCACCCAGGCGCCCTGATTTTATTCTCGATGCTTCTCTGTATTCTCTCAATGTTCTGTAATGAGAGCTAATTTTTAATCAGAAAAAAAAAAATCAACGAAACATGCACGTGAACCAGACATTTGGACGTGGTCAAGGGACTGTCAGCGGCCTGTGTTGTCACTCTCCTTTCCCACGTGTCCCCTTGTCCTGTGTATAAAGTCACAGGAAGTTGGGGTGATGGCTGGTCCCTTCGTCCCACGCCCCTGTGATTCTGAACTGCAGCACGGGGCAGTGGTGCCTTGACCCACGTCCCTAAGTCCCCCCACGGCTTCTGGCTCTGCTCCATCTCCCCTCCCCACAAGACCGGGATTCCTCGGTGTGTCACACCCAACAGAACGTACACGTCTGCGTCCCACACGTTCCCAGAGGACACTGAAAAGCAATCTGCCAAGTCATGCCAAGGTAGCAACAGTGTTGACAGTATGGCAATCAGCCCTTTACAGACACTTGCATTTTGAAAAGGAGGCCGAGCATTCCCCAGAGGAAGGACCAGTGGCAGGACGTAGGCCTCACGGCAGGCGTGCTGTCTCCTGTGGGCGTGGATCGGCTGTTCTGAGTTGCTTGAATATCACCATGCGGGCAGCCCCTCGGAGGCCGACTAGCTGCATACAGACCTCTCGCTACACGTGTCTTATGTTCTAAAAACATTTTCAACCCTGATTTCAAATTAGAAAAGGGAAATGAAATTATGTTATTATTTCTGAGGTTGCCACTTAATGTTCATACCAACCTAGAGAAAAACACCGAATTTATTCAAAAGTGACAATCTCTTAGGATTCTGTTGGAACCTTCTCCCCTCTCTTACTGACTTTTGCCCAACCCTCCCACCTACTAACATCCCAGGCTCATCATGAGACGGCCGTACCTTCAGTTAAGCTCTCTGAGCTACCACGGTCCTTGAGGAGTGCCACGTTAGTGACATCATGAGTCACCGTCAGTGCACAGGACAGAGGCTATGCGATCAGCGGGGCTGCAGGCAAACCACGGCTGAGCACTGCTTCGTTTAAACATTCAGAAGAACGCAGACCTGATTTCTGAAGGCTGTTGGGTGAGCCATAAAGAAGCCATCAGGCAGGCGGCTGGATGACATGGCAGACCACCTGCTCGGCAGGTGTCTCCTAGGACGCCACCGGCGGCCTAGAGAGGATGGTCCTGGAAGAAAGGCACCGTCTGCTGGCGTAGGTCTCCCCTGTAGGTTGAACTGACGCAGCTGCACACTTCGGTACCTGGTCTTTTCCATTTGTTTAGGGATTAGTCTTCATAGGAAGTTCAACCTTTTTCCAAATACAGAGGCTGAATGCCTATTTAAATAACCTGAAAATTTTACAACAAAATGATATCTTAAAGTAAACTAGGTTAACAAACATTTCTAGTGTTTGTATTGTCCATAATATTTTCAAGTGGAGAAGAAATAAATCTATGAAACCCTAAATTCTGAGTAAACTCATCATGGAGCATGATCCCATGTGTGGTCCCGGGAGAAAGTGACACAGATGTCACCCTGTGTCTGAAGCCCCAGCCATAGCTCCCAATAGAGTTTTGCCCACAGGTGCCCGTGATGGAGAGATGTGCCCTCAAGTGTCCCCAGTGGAGAGATGTGCCCCCACATGACCCCAGTGGAGGGCACTGTGTGCAGGTGACCCCGATGGAGAACTTGCCTGCAGATGCCCCCAGGCCATCGGTGCCCTCAGCCCATGTTGCCACCATGTCACCTCCACCCACACTGGCACCAGGACCTCAGTGCAGAAAGCTTGGTAGGAGGACTCCTGTTCACATGACCCCTTCCTGAACTACGTCTACCTCTTAGGAGTTAACAATCCCTCATGAGTTTTCAGATCTGACAAGCTGTCTGAGTCCAGTGAACCCCAAGAGTGCTCTGTGCATGGCTTGACTTTGCTTGTGTTCTCCACACCCCTGCCCCGCAGGGTGAGGGGGACTTTGTTGATTGATGACCCGCAGACCGATGGCTGGGGCGGGACAGAGGGCATCTAAGGAGAGGGGCGGGGCAGGCCCCCAGGACTCCGTTTACTACCAATCAGAGCAACATTCTTGGAGAACCTGCGAGGTGCTGGCCACACCCCCCGCCATGTGCAAATGCATTTAATGAAGAGGCAGGAGTGCTGCATGCCCAGGCTCCATGACGGGACGTCAGGGGCAACGCCTCTTGATTCAGATGCCACGGACTGTGGGCCAGGGCATAAACATCACGCAGAAAGCCTGGAGGTATGGGCGAGCCGTCCTAGAGGCCGGGGATCTGCATTTTTAATTCTGCTTTCAGATTGGAAACACTCCCTCACATATTCATGGGGAAATAATCAAACTGGTTGTAGTGATACTAGAAGCCTTACCTCCAACCGTAAACAGCGTACGATCCCACTAGGTATGTCTGACCCAACGCTGGGCTGCCGAGACACGGCACGCTGAAACGCTGCTATGGCCCGATCTATGGCAGGGCAATTTCCTGAGTCAGGATTTCGCATGGTGCAAGTCATGATGGGCCTCCCTCTGGGATTCAGAAGTGGTTGTTTACGTGTTTATGCATAATATATTCCATTTTAGGTGAAGTCCTTTCTAACGCTGAGCATGCTGAAACATAAATGCTTCAAGCTTCTGTAAATTACTTTAGCTTTTACCTTTTAGAAAGTTGTAAATTTTTCCTTTTACAAATTAATACATTTCACTGAAGAAATTTCACATGAGCAGATAAGAAGAAACAAACAATCTCTCGGATCTCGCCACTCGTAAAGGGACGTCTATGACTATGTGTGCACAGCTGAGCATGAGACGATGCTTGAAAATCCAGGTCTTACTGCATCCACTGTCACCACATGCTTTTCCGCTCACAGCTTCATTGTGAATATTGTGCCAGATTTTCCCGACCTTTTCTAAACTATCAGTAATTTAAAAACAAAATAAAGTAAATGAATTATCATTCCCCTTAGCTACTTGAAAAATGCCCCAAATGGAAGTGCTAAGAGTTCTAATCTTTCTAATAGCTTTCTTGAGTATTAAAGTTGGTGCCAGGCAAAAAGGGGAAAGTCAGCTAGTGAAGGTCACCTCTGGTCCTCAGGCTTCCCTGGGCTGAAGGGAGCACATTTTAAAACCTCACAAGATGGCGTACACGCTGTCCACATCTCCAGCATCTTCTCGACATCCCGGTCCAGGAGGTATTTTTATGGCACTTTGTCATCCTGTTGATGTGTCTTTTTAGGGAGGCCCTCTGCATCCAGGTATAACCGTGCCCTTCTTCCAACTGACGTACCTGCTGTCCCTCCTCATTCTGAGGTCCTCTCCTTAGGCTCTTGTGAGACGAGTTGAACACCGTGCCCATCTGCTGCCTTCTGCCTACTTCTCAGGACAAGCACAGGCCACAGACAGAAGCTGGACATGCAGACGCTCAGCCAACTCTGCCCTCAGTGAGTGATCACCTCGGGTGCTGGAAAAACACGGGTCCTTCAGCTCAACACGGGGATGTCATCGGCAGCTCCAGGGTCTTGCCCTCTCCCCAGGGTCCTGGGCCTCTGCTTAGGGAACATCTATGAGCTGCAGGAAGGCAAAGGAGATGTGATGAGTGTTATTGCTTGGTGCTACAGAGTCCTAACACCCAAAACATATTTTTAATGTATTGTTTTTTAAAGCACATGTTGCTTTGTAATGACTTTTAATCCATGTTCTCATTTTGGGCTGAGGAAACAGAACTACATTTAAAACCAAACAAGGCAATGTATGTGTTAGGGCTGTCCGGGGAAACAGAACCATCAGGGTGTGTGTGCATAGAGCTAGTGATCTCAAGGATACGACTCCCACGATTGTGAGGCTTGGTAACTACAAAATCTGCAGCGGGATGGTAGGCTGGAGGCCCAGCAAGAGTTGACATTGCAGGTTGAGTCTAACAGCGGGCAGAGTTTCTTCTTTTCATACGGTCAGTCTTTTTTCATTAAGGCCTTTAACTGATTCGGTATGGCCCACTACAAAAAGCAGGGAAATCTTCTTTACTCGAAGTCCGCTAAATGTTAAATGATTTAAATGTTAATCTTATCCAAAAAACACCTTCACAGAACATTCAAAAAAATGTTTGACCAGGTACTTGGGCACCACAGCCCAGCCAGGTTGACACAGAAAATTAACCCTCACAATTGTGCCTCAGATTATCTTGGGCCATACCTAGTGTGACTTTCAAAAAGTGGCCTCAAAACACAGCACTTCCCAGGACATTAAACGAAGTACTAGAAGCTGCTGGGTGCAGTCCTGCCGGGATGTGCACACCTCACACGGCCGCTTCTCTGGCAGGACCCTGGAGCACATGAGACAGGGGTCCACTAGAAGCCCTGGTTTGTACCTCACCTCCTGCTGCAGCGCTTCCAGGCAGACACCGAGGGATCCCTCGGTCTCCCAGCCCTCGGCCCTTCTGTCTCCCCCTCCATCTACAGCTTGCACTCACTCGTGTATCCCGGCCTGTCTTCTCTGCTGGGGTCTCCCCCATGCCCCACGGTGTGTATTTGAGCTCGTACTTCACGGCCACCCACCCCTCCCTGGGAACCCCTGGAAGCCTCAACTCTGGACAAGCCACCATCCCCATCCTTGTTTCTGGCCCTCCGAGAGACCAAGACACGCACTTTAATACCTCTCTGAACTCATCTGATGGGTCACCACGCTTTTAAAAATCTCTCTTGAAATAGGTGCCCTGCTGTCTATTCCTGTGGCTACTGCCCACGTCTGGGCCCTGAGCACTGAGGTCTACCTGGTGAAGTAGCTTCTGATCAGCCGATCCCGCTCAGGACAGGCCTGTGCTCTAACGCACAGATGCAATTTTGTTATCCTTCTGCTTAGAAGCTCCCAGGGATTTCTGGAGCCTTCACCACAAGGCCTAAGTTTCTCAGCCTTGTATCTGAAGCCACAACACCAGCATCTTCTTTTACTTCCCAAACATTTCTTATATTCCCATTATGGGTTGAACTGTGTCTCCCCAGCATCACAGAAAAGACATGTTGATGGCCTCACTCCCAGGACCTCGTAATGTAACCTTATTCAGACACAGAGGTGACCAGGTTTAACTGAGACCACTAGGGTGGGCCCCGATTCACTGTAACTGGTATCTTCACCAAAAGGGGACGTGTGGACCCAGAGACAGGCAAGCACTCAGCAAATAAGCTGTGAAGACGGCAGAGGGCAGGGAGAAACGTCTACAGGCCAAGGACCGCCGGGGACTATCCGAAACTAGGAGCGAGGCATGAAACGGACCTGCTTCCACACGTCCCCGTAAGAGCCAACCCCGCCGGCACCCTGACCTCGACTTCTGGCCCGCGGCCGCCGAGAGGATGCAGAAGCCGGCCAGTCCGAGGTCGTCACGGCAACGTCAGCCCCAGGGAATGGCTCCCCGCGTGGCGGCCACCATTCCGTTTCTCCCGTGCCCACACGAGGTCAGGGCTCCACGCTGGTACTCGGCCGCCTCCCGCGCTGGATGGCCTCCCCTCCCGCGGCCCCCTAGCGAACCTCTGCTCTTTCAGTCTCAACTCCTTACACCGCCCCTTGCAGCAGGGAGCACTTGAGCTCCTTCTCCAACCACCAATTTCGCGCCAGCCTCTGCCGGGCCACAGAGGAGGATGGCTGTGCATCTGGCAGGTCAGAGCTCCGAGCTGCCTCGACAAGAAGGCCTGGTCTGGGATGCGAAGGGGCACAGGGATGCTCTGCCACCCCGCCCTTTCCCCAGATGGAGGAGTGCGTGGACCGGGAGCCCCCTGTCAGCTTCCTCTCTCCACGTGTGCCTAAACTGCTGGCCAAGGCCTGTGGCTCCATGCGGCTATCTGGGCCCTGGCCTGATGTCAAGGTTTGGAAATGGACGGCGGCGGAAGGCTGACTCCTCGGCTGTGTCAGGGAGCCGCATGGTGCTATCGTGTGCAGCCAGGAGCACAGGTCATTCTGTAACTCTCCCAGAAGACCACGGGTGATGGTTTGGTCAGATTCAAGCACTCCTAGGTTTTTGTCTGGACTGTTGCTAAACCTGCAGGTCCCTCTGCAATCCCTGGCATGCC
Organism: Zalophus californianus; assembly: GCF_009762305.2. Lineage (NCBI taxonomy): Eukaryota > Metazoa > Chordata > Mammalia > Carnivora > Otariidae > Zalophus > Zalophus californianus. Next base: position 91,577,560 of record NC_045608.1, on the reverse strand, counting down.
CGTCCCCCCAGAACTTCTCACTCCTTTTTGTTCGTGTGCTGTAACACTTTGCACATGTACCTTCTATAGGACAGATCCTATTAGTTTGGTTACTTACTTGAATCCTTACTTTTTGTTTCTTTGGCCCACCCCCCAAAACTCACTCCCCAAGGCTAGACTCTGAGCGCTGCAAAGACGCAGCCATTCCATGCTCATCCTGCTCTATCTGAAGTCAAGCTCCACACCTGGCTCATGCGTGTCCTCGCTGTGGGGCTGGGAGCAGTTTGCGCAAAGCAGAATTGAGCAGAACCGTATCGGGGTAGCCAGAGGGAGTGAAAAAGAACCGCTGTGACACGGACGATCCCAGGCGGACTGAGGGTGGAAACTAGTGAGGGGCAGCTTCTCTTGAAGCAGAGCAACGGTCACCAGATAGACCGTCCCGTTCGACCTGGACAAGACACACAGAACAAGGGTTTTCAGACACTGGATGGTACGCGTCACAGGGCAGTGATCCCTGCAAAGGGAAACAAAGAGGTGGGCTCACGACTGCCCTCAGCTCATGCCCAGAGGGACTGGGCAGCCTGCAGTGCCCAGAGGGAGAGCCGAAGCGGCGCCCACTGGTCTCCCTGATGGCCACACAGCGTTGAGAAGTCGGGGAGGCTGAGGCACAGAACTCCCAGGGCAAAGCACCAGAGAGAAGAGAGACACACAGAGGTCTGCAGAGGCTCTGTCTCACGGTCTCAGCTACGTGCTGATCAGTACCTACATATGAGGCCAGGACAGAACCACCAGAAAAGATCAGACGGAAAAATTCTCAGCACTCACTGACAGTATGGAATAGCTCAAGTGCACGATGCATGGAGCATTGGGTGGACTCAGAGGCTACTCTCTCAGAAGGGAGGCCACATTGGCCCTGAACCAGGCACGGTGTGGGTCCTGCCTAACACAGCTTCAAATCAAGACCCAAAAAGATCAAATGTTTACAAGTAATTTGTGTCCCAGAATAAAGTTCAAAAATATTTAAAAAAACACAAAAAAACCCAGGACCCAGACTTCGTAAGTTTTTTACTTCACGTTTTACCATTTAAATATCCCATTCACCCAACTGTTACTGCACACTTCTCTCTTACATGAGCAGAGGGCACCATGGACGCACCATTAGGATGTCCCTGAAGTTGTAAGGATAGACTTGCTTTGATTTGTCTACACTCTCTCACCAGGCTTCTTGACTAAAGGCCTGATGTCTCTTCTGCCAGGAGCATATACCCTTAGAGAAGATGTCCTATAACAAAGGGAGCTCATGGCCTGGCAAACTTGAATGGATGAAAATAACAGCATATCTGAAATTTTAACTGTCCCAGAAAATACAGGACACGTAGCCACATCACCCGTAAGAAATCTCAGCCTAGGGGTACGTGCACCCCAATGTTTATAGCAGCAATGTCCACAGTAGCCAAACTGTGGAAAGAGCCAAGATGCCCATCGACAGATGAATGGATAAAGAAGAGGTGGTATATATACACGATGGAATATTATGCAGCCATCAAAAGGAATGAGATCTTGCCATTTGCAACGACGTGGATGGAACTGGAGGGTGTTATGCTGAGTGAAATAAGTCAATCACAGAAAGACATGTATCACATGACCTCACTGATATGAGGAATTCTTAATCTCAGGAAACAAACTGAGTGTTATTGGAGTGGGGGTGGGGTGGGAGGGATGGGGTGGCTGGGTGATAGACATTGGGGAGGGTATGTGCTATGGTGAGCGCTGTGAATTTTGCAAGACTGTTGAATCACAGATCTGTACTTCTGAAACAAATAATGCAATATATGTTAAGAAAAAAAAAAAGAAGAAGATAGCAGGAGGGGAAGAATGAAGGGGAGTAAATCGGAGGGGGAGACGAACCATGAGAGACGATGGACTCTGAAAAACAAACTGAGGGTTCTAGAGGGGAGGGGGGTGGGGGGATGGGTCAGCCTGGTGAAGGGTATTAAAGAGGGCACGTTCTGCGTGGAGCACTGGGTGTTATGCACAAACAATGAATCATGGAACACTACATCAAGAACTAATGATGTAATGTATGGTGATTAACATAACAATAAAAAAATTTAAAAAAATAAATAAAATAAAATTGTTAAAGTAAAAAAATACTAATGATGTAATATATGGTGATTAACATAACAATAAAAAATTAAAAAAATAAATAAAATAAAATTGTTAAAGTAAAAAAATACTAATGACGTAATATATGGTGATTAACATAACAATAAAAAATTTAAAAAAAAGAAATCTCAGCCTGGGATCTTGGCCTCATAAACACCCAACCCTAAACTGCCAAAGGGGCAGATTCTGACGACTTAATCTTCATCTTATCTTGTTCCTACCGCAGCAGTCAGAAATGGCCCAGACTTACTATCGGAACAGTATGAGGAGGAGCAAAATAACAATTACCGTGTGCATTTATTTTATAGCTATTGGCAAACTGCATCAACCATAACATGGTACTCGCTTGATTGTTAATACAAAGGAAAAAAATCCTAAAGAAATATAAAAGACACTATCACTGTACTGAAAAGAAAGGGATCTATCGGGGCGCCTGGGTGGCTCAGTCATTAAGCTTCTGCCTTTAGCTCAGGTCATGATCTCAGTCCTGGGATCGAGCCCCGCATCAGACATCTTCTCTAAGGGTATGTGCCCCTGGCAGAAGAGCATCAGGCCTTTAGTCAAGAAGCCTGCTCAGCGGGGAGTCTCCTTCTCCCTCTCCCCCTGCGATCTCTCTCAAATAAATATCTTTATAAAAATTTTAAAAAAGGAAAGGGATCTGTCATCCAAAGGGATTATTTTAAATTTCCAATGCTTACCTACTGCTCACTTCGACTTGAAATGTCACAGGCTGTAAAGACTGCCATCAGCTTGAATGCACCGCTGCAGAGGGGCTGGCCTTTGAGAGCACAATCTAAGCAGCAGGAAGCAAACCACGTGGTGAGTCGGTGGAGACTCTCGCCGAAGTGGTGGCGGTCACACTGTGCAGTTCGCATATACACACCCTCCTCAGCAACAGTCAGCTGGGTTTTTCGGTCTTTCTTCTCTTTCCCTAAATGACCCTCGCATGAATCATGGTAGGTGGTCTGCACTCATAAACAGAAAAACTCTTGAACCCAATGGACAAGATGTCTCCTTAACGTCTCAAAGATCCTTTATATACCTTGGCAGGCGATTCAGTTGGCTGTTTGTTGGTCCCAGGAAGGGGTCTGGGAGTGGTTATAGTAACAACAGTGGGAAGTTCGCGGATGGAGACCACCAATCCGCTGGTAGTGTGTGAGTTCAGAGAACACCCTGGGGTCCCCGTCCAGAGTTCTGTGAAGGCCTGATCTCATAGCGGTTCATTTCATCCCCTCGGCCCGTCACCTGTTGGATTCCTAACAGAGAGAGAAGAAAACCCAGCCAGACGCTCCCTTCTCCACTTCGCTGAGGATTACACTGCTGCAGCCTCCAGAGGCTATACCTCTTCCCAGCCCTCAATCCCACCAGCTCCGGGGCTTCCGCCCTCCGCCATGCCAGCCACCTCCTTGGTGCCTCCTCCTTGCCAAAGGGAAAGGAACAGCATTGAACATCACAAGGGTGCTGGGGGCGGGGAGAGTCTGGAATCTCTGTCTTTGCTCTCTGTGTGGTCCACACACCAGGAGCTTGTCAAGGATGCAGATTCCCAGGCTTGCCCCAGGGCTACTGAGACAAGATCTGCATTTCCACAAGACACACAGGTCATTTATGGGCACGCTAATGTTTCGGAAGCACTGGGCTAGGTGACTCCCCCCACCTCCCCCCCTCCCCCCCCCCCCCCGAGTTATCTGTGGAACTAAGAAATGTTAATGACTGCAAAAGACTGGCTTGGTCCAAGGGCAATTCTAGGAAAAAAGGCAAAGTAAACAAAAATACAATTGAGAGAAAAGGAGGAAGGAAGGAAGGAAGGAAGATGGAAAGGAGGAAGGGAGAAAGAAAAGAGGAATGGACAATGTACATAAATAGGATTTGTACTAATTTATTGATATAGGACTCTGAATGATCAAGGGCTGTGAACAATGGCCAAGACTTCAGGTCTAATCAAAAGATGCAATTAACATTAACTTGTTTTCTGGTTATTCAATGTAATAAGGAGCTTAATAATTGAAAGAGTTTCTATTGATACGCATTTCCTTGCTGCCCCTTTGCAAGAATTCAGCAACAATGGGCCATTACCCTGTGATTCTTCTTGCTATTTTCAGAGGCTAGTTTCTGCCTTACATAACTTCAGGTTTGTAACCTTTCCTTTCCTTTGTATTTGAATAGAATGGAGGGGTGGGATTTCTCAAAATATTGCATTGTGTTTAGAAATACTGCCTCCCCATCATCTCTCCCCAAGTATTTTGAGACAAAAGGACCAATCAGAAATTCATGGTGCCTCAGCCTTTCATGCGCAGAGCTGCTATTTCCCGGGGCCCGGTATCTCCAGAGAAACCTTTTGTATTTATGACGACACGAATGGACACTTTAAAAAAATCATCAACTTAGAGCGTTTTTTTTGTGGCTACAGGGAACCAAGCCACAAATGTTAGTAATTGGAAAAACTGTCAAAGAAATGCTTCTCCTCACCGCTGGTTTTACTCTTCTTGGTCAAACGAAGCTCATTAAGGAAAATATTGGAAAGCCCACTGAGGCCAAGGGCTGTGTTTCACGCACTGCCGTACCCTCCACGTTGCCTAGCAAAGTGATAGGCGTGTAGCAAACACTTGATAAATGTTTACATAATCAGTCTGTATAATACTTAGTACCAAAAATTATTCTGTGCCTCAGCCAAGGACAAGAAGGCAAAGTCCGAGACCCCTGCACTTGCTGCATCATGAGTGACGTAGGGCAGGAGGGGATGTGACTGCTGGCCCCTCGCTGTGCTTGAGAGTGTGTGTGCAGGGTGGAGTGGTGTCCCCCCAAATTGATGCCACCCAGAACCTCAGAACGGGGCCTTATTTGGAAACAGGGTCTCTGTAGATATAATCAAGTTAAGCTGAAGTCTCAGTGGAGTAGGGTGGGCTCTAAATCCCATGACTGGTGAACTAAGAGGGGAATGTGGACATGGACACAGGGAGAATGCTGAGTAAAGACGTGACCACACACGAAGTCCATGTAGCGAGAAGGCAGAGATTGTATTGCCGCACTGGCCACTGGCCAAGGGGTGCCAAGGACTGCCAGCACCCCCAGAAGCTGGTGGAGGCCAGGAAGCGCCCCCCGCCCAGAGCCTTTGTGGAGAGCATGGCCCTGCTGACACCTTGTTTTTGGGCTTCAGGCCTCCAGAGCGGTCTTACACCACCCCAGTGTGTGTAATTTGTTCCAACAGCCGTGCGGAATGTGTGCCCTTGCAACCTCTGTTCTGGAAGACTCGGTGCCACTAGGTTTTCATGTAAAAGGCCTGCAGCTCATGCACTTCACTGTGGGGGCTGCCCACCTTCCACACTTGCAGCCATCGCTGGCCCAGCAGTGGTGGGGGGCACGACAGCACGCGGCGGCCACACAGCTCCTCGGAGAACCGTTAATAAAACAGGCTAGCGGAGTGTTGATTCAGCAAGGGTTCAGAGGACTTCAGGAAAGGTTGTTTGCTTCCTTTTTGAAGATGGGTATGATTTCTGGATTTTTCCCCGAGGGTTTGTAGGGGAAGGAAGGAAATAAACTGTCAGATTTTGTCAACTGTGCAGGGCAGCTGGACTCGGTAAGTTAAAATGTTAAGGCGCCATCATCCATCACCAGTGATGCCAGGCACCCAGGCTACAAACATGTCATTTAAGGAAACCTACGGCAGACACGTGACCCAACATGACTGTTAGCCGCCAGGCCCAGGTGCCCTGGGGAGGAAGGTATCTCGTTCCTAGTGGAAATGGAATGATTTATTCTTAAACAAATGGAATACCTCCTCAGGTCTGGGGGAGATGATCAGCGTATCCTGGTCGGCATTTTAACACTTAAGTACTTACTTTTCACTTCAGGGCGGCAGGACTCGCAAATTCACCACGGAAAGAGAAACCTGAAAGGCTGGCTATACTCTCGAGGCCTCAGTGAAAAGTCGGCTCCGGGCTGAGAGCGGACGGCAGTGGCACAAAGATGATTCTCAAATCCAGGTATAATAAAACGTAATATTTTAGAGCAAACCCTCCGAACTGACCTCATACCTGCATTTGCCTCCTGGAAGTTTTAAACAAGGTCTGCCTTGGAACAGGGCCGGATCTCCTGGGATTAGTGCAGATTTCAACGCAACTCTGATCTCGAACACACAGATTTATGTACGCAAATTACCGTTAGAGGCAGTTTCAGCTGGACAACTCCCAAGAGCACACCACTAGCACTGCGATGTGTCTGTTCCGTTCATTGTCACCCCCACATCCCAGATGGATGCCCGATACCTGGCAGAGGTCATGTTGTTCCCACGCTGCAGTGAGAAAACTGAGACTCAAGGGGCCCAGGTGGTACCGCAGGTCTGGGGTCAGTTTTCCTTCCCTGTCCCCCCTCTCCACAGACACCACCACCCTCTTCCTCACAAAGGCAGGGCCACCCCGGGTGCTGAGGACGACACTGTCCATCCTGAAAGACAACCTCGTCACCCTCTCCCTGCCCGAGAGAAATGGAAGAGCTTGGTGTTAACTGCTTTCTTTCAATGGTGCTACCGTGGTGCAGTTCCCACAAACCGCACTTGATTTCTATCTCCAGACAGAAGGGGAATAAAAGACTTTTTGTTCTATGCTGTTGTTTGCTGTTGCCTCGAGACAATTCTGCAGAACTGACTGATAAGGATGGAACCTTCTGTTGCGCCAATCCAAACGCGAGCATCACTTGTCAGATGTGGCACATCAGGGTGAACAAGCTGTGAATAAGACACTCCATCCCTTCACAGTGTTCTTAACTCCTCTCAAGACAGAATTACTTTAAAGCTGTCATTCTGGAGTCACTCTTGGTAATTTCTGTTTCTGATATCTGCTTCTCTCATGTGTGCCTTTGACTTGCTTTTTCAAATACCACCACCATTTTCCCTTCATTTAAAAAAATTCCAGAGGTTCTTTCTCTTCCACCCTCACCAAGAAATCTGTGGCTCACATTTTCAATATGCACCTTTTTTTTTTTTTTAATTGCTTGACCTCTCTTCTTGGAGGGCGTTCCTAATCATCTTCTCCCTAGACCTCCTGGAAAATAACAAGAGGACTGGAGGCCTTCTGATACCTTTCTGTGAACTTCTACAAACAAGTCCTGTGGTTTAGCCTCATCTTTGAATTTTAAGATAACGTACCTGAGAAAATGGGCAGCAAAACCTCAGTTTGGATACTCAGATTTCCCTCTTTTCAATACTGAATGTTTTCATCTCTTTAGTGACCTTTTCTTTAAGTAGAGACAATTTAGTCGTTTAGCTCTTGGGGCTTCTGTCCAGATTAATGGAAGATGTTTTGTTCACATAAATAATGCTCATAGACTGAGATTATCTTTGCCAATAATTTATTTAACACAAGTTCACTGTGGGAACTATGATTTAAATAATATTTCACAAGACAACAGCATACAGGATAAATGTTTCTTAACAAGCCAATAAAGAAATAGCATTCTCCAAACCAATGACAGATTAATTACACTGTTGTTCCAGGCAAAGGGAAAAAAAAAAAAAAGAGAGAGAGAAATAGAAGATGTAAAGTCCACATTTAGTTAAGGTGTATCATTCTACGAGCTGGAACTCCGAAGACTCAGCTTTGCCAACTAAGAGCTGATGTTCAGCTGCCAGCGCAAAGCAAAAGTCCCCTGTTGCTAGAGCACGATGCTGGGGGAAGAAAGGTGCTGCCATTGGTGGCCACTGCGAAGGGCAGCCTCGCCACAACAGGAGCTAATGCCCAAGGTCTTCGGAGAGCTATTTAGATCAGCAACGGGTAGCCTTGCCCAGACCAAACACACGAAGTCCTCACAAATTCTCAGTAAAGTTGTAACATCCACTACATTACAGCTGTTCCTCCCTATGTTCTTATCAATAAGTCCCTAGCAGCACCCATCAACAGTAAAGTTACTGAGCGCTTACCAACAACAGATGCCGATGACAACAGCCTGACACAGCATCCTCACTGTCAACAAATCCACCCTGAGATCAAAACAACTTCACTTAAGTCATAAACAGTCGGATATAAAACCGTAACAATCCAACAGACAGCAGATTACCCACAAGCCTGGGAATAGCGGTGCACATGCACAGGCTCATCCACCCTTCTGGGAAATGGGCCATGACCTGCCATGCTGCACGGTTCCTTCATCGGGCTGCAGTTCAGTCAAAGCAAGCACCTCTGGCCATCTCCGCACCTTCCGTCCTCTCTTCCCTCTCAGCCCACCTCACCCTCGGCCTCCCAGCCGTCTATCCTGTGTCCTCTACGGGCCTTCTCCCGAGGGAAGCCACATTCACTTACACTTCCCTTACAGTACCCTTCTCTTAACTAAACCTGTTACTACTTCGTAACTTAAGTCCCGGGTGATCCTTGGAAACTATTTCTCCCTCAGCACCTTCAAGGGACTTTTGGTAACAGTTTTGGTAATACAACCCACAGCCTAGTTGCTGAGCCCTTTTGAGGCTGTATCATTTGAGCTTCCATTAAACATAAGTGGTCTGAATATACTAGCTAAAAGACAGAGATCCAGAGAGTGGATTAAATAAACATGACCCAACTATCTACAAGGGCATTGTACTGATCCAAAAAACAATGTCAAAAATTCACATACGATTCAATTTACTCTTGAAATGATGAACGTACAGTGACAGAGAACAAATCACTGGTTGCCAGGGGTAAGGAATGGTGGGAAGCAGGGACACAAGTGTGATGACTCTAAAGGAACAGCAAGAGAGAGGCCTCTGTGTAATGGAACAGCTCTGCATCTTAACTGTGGTAGTGGTTACATGAACATACCCACGGGATAAAATGGGTTAGATCTCTACATTCACATCTTACAAATACCAGTTCCCTGGTTTTGTTACTATATCATAGTTACATATGTTATAACTCCGGGGGGAACCTGGGTGAAGGTACACAGGTACAACTTCCTGTTAACTGCAGATTATTTAAAAATAAAAATCTTAAAAACACTACAGAATTTTACACATGGCATGAGCTCAACCACACAAACAATTGCACTTGGACAGAACAAAACACAATAAATAAATGCATACTTAATTATTATTTTTTACCATAAGTTAATGACATAGCCTTCCACTGTGGCATCAACATCACGGTACTACAACTTTCATGGCAATGTTATTCAGTATAATTGGAATCTGTCTCCTTCTCTGGTTTATATGATAATAACCTAACGAGAAAACGTAAGTTATTCGTAAGTAGCTAAGCTACAGAAGATGTTTACACTCTAGTTTGTTGAACTATTTCTCTTTTTTGTAAGCCAAACATTTACCCTTATTTTAAGGCATGTCTTGATGCTCAGTTGGACTAACACGAAAATGCATTTCTTGTCTGGTACAGTTCATTTTCTGTAGACGTGGTAGTGTAGAATCAGATAGAAAGTGGGTCAGTTTTATCCGGAAGTTTATAATTCTGTAGGCTCAAGAAAGATTTCTATCAGGTTTGTTTCTTACAGGGGAAAGTATAACAAGTACATCTTGGGGGATATGAAATTTCAGATTTGCCAAAAGAAGTTATTTTTTTCCTTGTGTCACAAAGTTTTTTTTTTTTTCTGGATCCCATGATTAACAACAATGTAATGTATTATAGCTGACAGCGTAGGTTCAGCCTAATTCTCTGGCCAGGATCCTAATGGCATTCACACTAAGTATTACTCTAATGCACTATTTGTTTTCCCATATTGTGGTGTTTTTTTTTCTTATTTGAAGCTCAATGTACTTAAAATCATAACCCTGTATATCAAAGTCAGCTTTTCTGAAAATATTACCTTTAAGTTTAGCATTTTATTTTCTTTCTTTTTTAAAAGATTTTATTTATTTGAGAGAGAGAGAGAGGGGGAACACCCCTGAGCACAGAAGCAGAGAGGGAAGGGGTAGAGGGAGAAGCAGATTCCCTGCTGAGCAGGGAGCCCGACATGGGACTAGATCCCAGAATCAGGACCTGAGCCGAAGGCAGATGCTTAATCAACTAACTGAGCCATCTAGGCGCCCAGCACTTTATTTTCAGGTTGGTATTTGTAATGCACCATGAAGTCAGCCACCTTGAGGAGACCCAAGCAGCAAGTTGGCCCCAGTTCACATTCTAAATAACTAAGTATTGACCAGTGTCAGAGTTCAGGGTTCCACGCATCTGAATCCTATCTATTTTTTTCCACCCAAATTCTCATTTCTCTGATCAGTGACATCTTCCAAACACAGATATTTTGGTGAAAGGTTAAGCCATAAATTCAGTCAGTTCTGTTTCAGTTATCGATGCCTTCCAAATTTTCTTTGACACAAATTGCCAAAATTGCAGTGTTTAGAACATGCTGGGATCTTTTATTGCCTGGCTCTTATCACAAATGTCTGCCCAAAAACGTGCTTATGAAGGGCATTCCCAAGGAACAAATTAATGTTGCTCTAGTCCTCCCTAGATTTGGTACATCTGTTTTGCATTCCATTATAATTTAAAAATTTCAGGGTAGGCAATGTTCTGGTGCAGTAAAATTGCCAGGGGACTCCACAAAGCCCTGAATGCTGCCAGAGAGTTTGAAATAACATGTCAGTGAGTTTGGAAAGACCTACTTCTAGAATACAAATGGGGTGAAGGGACTTCATTTACTCCGAGTCAGGTCCAACAAATGAGGCAAAAGATGCCTATGAAGGCAACAGAGCATTAAGGCCCCCATGCAGCCAATCTACCCCAAGAACTATAGGTATTTCGATGGAAAGCCCTATGTTTACTGCATGCCCACTCTCTGCCGTGTGGTATGCTGAGAGCTCTGCATACGTTACCGGAAGCCTAAAAGCTAGATATTGTGGAATCCTTTTTACTAATGAGGAAACAGGCCCAGAAATAAATAACTTATTTGAGGTCATAGATCTGGTGCTTAGCAAAACAGGGATTAGGTTTCGGGTCTTTTTTTTTTTTTTTTAAGACTTTATTGATTCATTTGTCAGAGAGAGAGAAACTGAGCACAAGCAGGGGGAGCTACAGGCAGAGGGAGAAGCAGACTCCCCGCGGAGCAGGGAGCCCGATACTGTGAGGCTCGATCCCAGGCCCCTGGGATCATGACCTGAGCTGAAGGCAGACGCCCAACGACTGAGCCGCCCAGGAGCCCCTGGGTTTTGGGTCTTATGGACATCTCTGCTCCTCCTATCCCAGGGGTCAGCAAAGTAGGTCTGAGGGCCAAATCCTGCCTACCATCTCTTTTTGTAAATGAAGTTTTACCGAAAGGCAGTGAGGCTCACTCATTCAGGCACAGCGTGTGGCAGCTTCTGTGCCATGGAGGAGCTAAGTAGTTGAAATACGCAGTACGGAAATTAAAAATATTTATCACCTGGTCCTTTTCAGAAAAAAAATTTGCAGGCCCTGCCCTATAAAATAAGACCTTTTCGTTTGAGGTTCTCCTCCATATATCTTGTCCCCATCCAGTAGGAATCCTAGACAAGTCTGCAGTCTGTCCTAAGAGAGTGGATCTTGGGGCACCTGGGTGGCTCAGCCGTTAAGCATCTGCCTTTGGCTCAGGTCACGGTCCCAGGGTCCTGGGATCGGGCTCCCTGCTCAGCAGGAAGCCTGCCTCTCCTAATCCCTTTGCTTGTGTTCCCTCTCTCGCTGTGTCTCTGTCAAATAAATAAATAAAATCTTAAAAAAAAAAAAAAAAAGACAGTGGATCTTGCACATTCCCAGAGCCAGCAGAGCCAGACTTAGAAAGGCCATTTCTTCACATTGTTAAATCACCATCAGTGAGCAAGGGCCCAGCACACAGCCAATCTTCGTTTCCTCTCGAAGCTGCTGCCCAGAGACTCCAGCCTCAGATAGCCACCCTCAGATGACCCTTTGTCAAGGCTCCCTGCACTGTGGAAGCATCCAGACAAGGGCAGGCCTGCAGCAGTACTGTCCCATCGGGCTTCCCTTTCTGCCAGTCTCCATTGCCAGAAAGCACGGCCCTTTGCCTCGAGTGCCCTGGGCCCTTCCTGTGTCTGGACGGACAGTAGACCTGAACAGCTGAGGACCACATGTGAGCCTTATTCATGGGTCACTCATTCCCTGGCTTTGTTTTGGTGGCCAGTTGCTGCTGGCATATAGGACTATTTACAAGTGAGTTGAGAGACCGGCAGTCTGGAGATTTATGGTGCTTAGTTAGAAGAGGAAGCGGTAAAGTGCCTGACAGAGCAGCTCCAAAAATTAAGACTTTTGCTTCCTGAATCCACAGGCTGAAAATCCTTAAATCCTGCTGCCTGCTTAGCGTTCCTCCTTCTGCACTGAGCCTATTCATGCAGCACACGGGGGAGAAAAGGACGAGACGAATTTAACGCAATCCTGTCTGTAAACCTTCCTCACTGTTAGTTCCCGAGATGAAACAGAAGACTCCAGTTTCACGAGACGCTCATCATAAAGCTGTATAAGAAGGAGCAGGGTTGCAGGGAAGAAGCCAAGTGTCCTGAAAGCAGCCCCAAGTCCCAACCGGCCGTGGACACTCTCCGTCAGACTCTGTTCTTTGCATTCAGGGAGATCCAGGGCCACATTTTGTCCTTGCCAGGTACTTACTTTCTAACCTGGGCCACGTATAAATTCTCTCCGTCTTGGTTTTTCACTCCACAGCATTTAACGAAGCAAATTTTGAAGACTGTAGAGCATTGAGCCAAACCTACCACAGTTCCCTGTCTTTCCCTTTGCTCTCTCTTCCTCTAAACTGGCTTAGCCGAGGTAAGACCAAAGGCCTCAAGACATCGAATAGGGAGCGCAGGGCCCTAAAGAGCAAAAAGACATTTGTTTAGGGACATCATGAGCTATTCAGTTTCATTAATCATTGTCTAACCTGATCTTTGGAAGCACGGAAGACACTGGCTTGGAGGACTGTTGCTTTCTGGGGTGCGGGGAAATATTATATTCTTTGCTGGGTTCTTTTTGCCCAGAGTTAGGCTCCCTCCAGACTTGTCCAGGGGAAAGGCCAGAGTTCAAGGGTAGAAGTGCAGAATCAGGTCAGGGTCATCTGCATTTCAGTTCAGACATAAGAAACCTGCTCAAAGAAAACAACCTGACATCCAAAAGAAGAGAAAAAGAGACAATCCCAAATGACAGATAAATCAAATAATTGCTATCTTGTCTTTGGCGTATGTTGTTCTTTTCATTTTGGGTGCATTTGATATTGCGGGAACGCAAAACATTTCTAAGTGGCTGCAGTCTCATTAGGCCCAGAATCAGGAAGCCCTAGAAATAATCCAGCTTCCCCAACCTGACCTGACCCTCGCTACGCCCTTTCCCCTGTCATGCGTGTGTTTTAATGTTTCATAACTGAAGGCTCACATCTTCGACTTTTAGAGATTTTTCCTTTGGAAAAACAGAACCACCAAAACAAACCCTAGAGTTCCGATCTGGGTGTGCGGCCACCAGGTGGCAGCGGTGTCTAAATCACAGGCTCCGGGCCCCTTTGCGAAGTCCTACCGTGGGCCTGTGCGGGGCGCAGGGGCCGGGAGCTCGCCCTGTAGGTACGGACTTCCCAACACACTGACGAGCACGCTGGGCTCCAGGGCTGTGAGCCGTTGGTTCACCGTCAGGCGGCTCCTGAGTGGCGCCTCCGCCCCGCTGGCACGGCAGCTCTGGTCCAGCCTGCGCCCCCCCGCCCCCAGGACGCCGGCCCCACGCCGGGCTCGGGTTCAGTGTGCAGTCCATCGGCGAGGCTGCCGACGTCTCCCCGCCCCTGCTCGGAGCACCCGGCCGGACGCTGCTGGATCCCAGGGTCCTGGGATCGAGCCCCGCATCGGGCTCCCTGCTTAGCGGGAAGCCTGCTTCTCCCTCTCCCTCTGCCTGCCACTCCCCTGCTTGTGCTCTCTCTTTCTCTCTCTGTCAAATAAATAAATAAAATCTTAAAAAAAAAAAAAAAAAAGAGGGAGACTGGCTGAGATCTCTGCAAGACCAGTGTCATCTCAGGTTTCTTGCCCACAGGACCAGGGAGCTGGGCCCCCTTCATGGGCGGAGCTGACAGCGTGACTTACTTTAGTAAGTCCAGGATGTACTTTACCAAAAAGCTACACATCCTCCCCTTCGAGCCTTGAGCTCCATTATTTTGAGACCGCAGCTGGTCGTTTTAGGAGGAGCGAGAAGACAGAGTGAAGGGCTGTGATGTTACCCAAACTCTTGAGCGCCGGTCCTTGGCAGCGCCAGACCCCCGAGCGTACTCTGCTGCGGGGTTGTTCTTGAAACAGTGGAGCGTGGACGGCGGGGTTTGCTCAGAGTGAAGGCCCATTGAGAGGACTCAAGCAGGGAAGGAAATTTAAATTCCAGTCCCCTACGCAACCTTCTGCAAAGAAGCTCTCTTTCCCAAGCGTCCTTGTTCCTCAAGTCAGCTGAAGGCCCACCTCCCGTCTTCTGGCCGGATGGAGGTGCTGGGTGCCCCCCGAGGGTCCCCTTTCATTGCCCTGGGAAGGCCGAGTCGTGTGTTTCTAGAATCACAGAGTTTGTGAAAGTTGCAAAACTAAGATTTTTGTGTGTGTGCTCTCTTTCTTCAAGAGTTTTCTCTTCTCAGAAGTTGTAACAGTCCCAAGTTCCACAAAACTTGGATCTGAGCCTGCTCTTGTTTTAAATGAGGCATACAGAGTGGTGCGCACACCCCCCTGATAATTAACTGGGGTACGGGAAGAGACCATTACAACTCTCTTATTGCTCTCTTTTAATCAAAGAAGAGAATCAAACTTTATTAACACTGTACAGACCAGACTGTTCCCCCACCCATCTTCCCTCCCCCCTTCCCCACGTGCATCTGACAGGCACAGAAAACCTGAACGGAGACCTGAGTGCCCCCAGTGAAGTGTGGGGGTAGGAGGCACTCACGGGCTGTTTTCTTTCAGCGTTTGGTATATGTCTGTAATTTACATGTGAGAAGTATACTCGTTCTTACTACTTGCACTCAAAACACAAGTTGGATCGAGGGCAAAAATATATATGTTTAAAGTTAAGATAAAATAGTGTGTAAATATTATTTTTATTGCACCCTTTAAAGTGTGTACGTTTGTAGTAAACAAAGCATATCAGTGCAGTAATTGGACATATATATGTGAATTCAATAAATTATTTGGATAGGTGCCCATTTTTTTATCTGATAGAGGTGCACCATCAGAAGTTTAGAAATCATAACTTTAAAGTATCCTATTAAAAATGCCATCTCGATGCACAAGAAAGGGGTAGGAAAATACGCTTTCTAACGTGTCCATAGACTTGCCTAAATAATATAATTCCTTAACTCTGAACTTTAGATTCTGTTTGGATACACCAGCTACTCTTTTAGAATGCAAAGTTGCCTGGGAAAGAGATCACAAGCTGAGTCAGCAATGGACCATTCACACCTTCGTATGAATTATTCCAGTCACTTCCTTGTCTACCAGCAGTCAGGCCCCATTGGAAATGAAAGATGGGAAGAATGAAAGAAAAGGAATCAGAACCATTGATTTTGGGTGATGGGGGTTTGATCTGAAAGTGCAGGTTTCATAGGACATCATACTGAAGGAACCGGCTGGAAAGGAGGGGTGCGTGGCGCCAGAAGAGGAGGGAATTGAAGAAAGAGAAAAGATGGGAGCAAGAACTCTAAAGACCAAGTCTCCTGTCAGCTTTCCTTACTGTCCAGGCTGCGCTCACCCGTCCACCCTGCACCTTAGAGCATCTGAGGCTTCCCGTTACATGATACTATGTAACTATTTGTTAGCTATTTCAGCTACCTCCATAAACAAATACACTGGCAATGTTAATACTTGGGCCCCACCTTCTAGATGATTGTATGCTTCTGGAAGTAGCACAGAGGTCCTATAATAGACTGAACATCCTGACTCTTTACCTTTGGAAATATGACTGCCCCCCCACTCATGGGATTTTTGGAGCTTCTGATGAATGCACATCTTGAATCAGAGAGCTCCGGAATACTAGAGCTGGAAAGACACTTAGAGAATGTGTAAAACTTAATTTCATGGACATGAAGAGTGGGTCAGAAAGACTACAGGGAGTGGGGATGGGCCTGGGGAGGGGCTGTAATTGGAATTTGCATGTCATCCTTTACTTTTAGCCAGGGTCTCTCCTGAGAGCCTTAGCTTCTCAAGCCTGTTTCCCCGCAGAATCCTGTTTTGGGATTGCATGTATTAGTTGAGATAATCCATGTGTAAACACTGGCCCCGGTGTGCCCCACATAATATTAGCCCCGAATAAATGCTTCCTCTGCTACTCTTTGGCTCAAATCACAAGCTAATTGGGTATAGTCCTGACCTTAAAGAGAAGTGCAGGGTATATTGGCCGGCATGTGTTGACTGTAGAGTCTCATTATAATAAAAGCAGACTTCACTCTTTTCCTTGGAAGCAGGGATAGATAACCTTTAGTTTCCCCTCTTTTAAAGTTGCAAATATTTAAAGACTTTGGAATAAGAGACAAATTTATCCAAAGTTGGTCCTTTAAGCCAGGCCTCTTTTATGAGTTGCTGCACTTACAAGGAAATGGAACTTTTTACTTTGCTAGTCGAAAAAGTCAGCTGTGCCAGGGATGTGGTGGACACGCGGCCCTTCCTGCAGGGGACTCTCACCTCTGCACCTAGCTGTTGCTCACAGGGCCCCTGCAGACCGCTTTAAAATATGGCCCAAGTCCTAGTCTGTTGTTGTAACAGTGTTCTGTTATTTTGGTGTGATTTTTTTTTTTTTTTTTTGACCTGACTTTAACTCAGCAATACAGATAAATGTTCCATGTTACCTTTGGTTGTGGATTCTCCTGGGTGTTATTTTTAAACATATAACACACCCTTTTTTTTTTTTCCTTCTGATGTGAGACCACTGAGATTTGTTTGGTTTGTTTTCACTAAAATGTGTTGTGTCGTCAAGGAGCCCTTGGTTGCTCTCACTAGAGACCAAGCCCTGCGTTGTGCGCGCTCCTTCATTACTACCAGAGTCTCATCATTACTTAATATGCATTTCCTTGGTCAGAGAATTCAAAATTGCTTAGATATTTATTGACTTTTTTCCCCTTCTTCGATATGTTTGTTGTGTTATTTGCCTGGTTTTTTGGGTTTTTTTTGATTGGGATGTTTATCATTCTTAATTTGTAAGGAATCCTTAAAATTTAATGTTAACATTGATATAATTTTAGTACCTAGTTATCCTATTTGACATTTACACTTACATGTATTTTTCTGGCATATTGAAGTTTAAAAACTTTAGGAGTCAAATATCTTTACTTTTTACCATATATTTTAGTTTTACCGTTAACAGCAACCATAGATACTATTTATCTAAATACTTATTTCCTTGTCTTATGCATTGTCATTTGTTTATCGTTGCTTCTTTTCAAGTTTATCTCTGATTACTCTTAAATTTGTTTTGTGAAGTAGTACTGCAAGTTTATTTTACTTTAATTGCACAGTATTTATTGTGTCACTGATTTAAAGTGTTATTTTTATCTTTATTTCTTATAAAAACTCAAAGCTGTCTCTTCTGTCCCCCGAATAGGTCTACCTATTCCTGCGCAGTCCAGCCCACCACAGACTTCTTTTTTAGATCTTAGTATATCTTTTTATATTTTTACTCACAGTGGTGCAGACATAGGTTGAATAAAGATTTGGGGTTTCTGTGAGAAACAATAGCCTCTGTTTCTCCCCTCTCCCACCCTGTCCTTATCCATCAGAAGAAATATTTCTAATTATTTTAGTGGCTTTCTCTTCTTGCCAATTTTCTTGGGGTTATTGACCATTATTTCTTCAAATAAACTTTAGAATTATTTTGACCAAGAAAAAGAATCCCTTAAAAATTTTTTTTGAAATTTGTTAAATTTAAAAAGGAGTTTTGAGATGATTAATTTTTTTTATAATACCCTTTCTTTCCTGAAGTGTCTTCCCATTTACTAAAATCTTTCTTGTTCAGTGAATCTGTGGAGTTCCCTGACCCCATCCAGGTCCCCTTTGATAATTCTTTAGTGTATCCCTGAGTTGTGTGTGTGTTATTCAGATTGCAAAGATACACACCCACCCACATATCTTTGCTATTTTAATAATATGTTTTTCTCCATGCGTCTTAAATAATCATAAATGTTTCTTCTAATCACTTTTTTCATAGCCCCTCACCTTAGCTGATACAGAGTAAAAAGTAATAATAGCACAGCCCTGAGTTGATGTTTCCAGGCCTACCACCTTCACAGCAGCGTTACTCAGAGTCATTGGCACCAATTGCAATGAGATAACGCATTGGTGTTGGCATCCAAAATAGAGAGTGTTGAGTAATATTTTCTTTTATTTTGTTTTAAAGATTTTATTTATTTATTTGTCAGAGATAAAGAGAGAGAGAGAGCGTGCGGGCTCAAGCAGGCAGAGGGAGAAGCAGGCTCCCCTTTGAGCAGGAAGCCCGACACATGGCTCGATCCCAGGACCCTGCATGACCTGAGCCGAAGGCAGATGCTTCACCGACTGAACCACCCAGGCACCCAAGTAATATTTTATTTTTAATATATCAAAATCTTATAAACATGATTCCTTCGAATCATTGCAGTCCAGTAATTCAACATTAGGCTGCTCTTTACAACATAAACAGAAAAGTGGGAAAGATTTAGGCATGTGGATTTTAATGAAGGGACGATGATCTGTAATTGCTCCTGGCCTCCCGTCTCATGCTTCCTGTCAACACCAACACCACAGATGTGTCCACCCACAGGTCAAACACACACACACACACACACACACACACACACACACACACACACACTCTTCCTTTCAAATAGCCACCTTCGTTTCTCTTTGAACCCAACCTGAGTACCTACCTCTCCTCCTGGTGGAGGTCTTCCCTACCCCAGGTGACTGTTTCCTGCCTCCCTAGGATCTCAGCGTTTTATCCCCTGCTTATTTTCTCCAATGCGTGTCACAATGGTGATCAGATTATTATCTGTGGAGCTTGTGCTTTTTATTTGATATTCTGGGAAGATTACAGTCTTGTCTTTTTTACTCTTGCACTTTCTACACCTGATAATGAGCACATAACCTGTAGCAGGTGCCCACTGAACATTGGTTGAATGAAAATAAAGTGAAATCCTAGAACCAGCTAAATGCCCAACAATTGGAGCCTGGCAGGAAGTCTTTTCAGCCATTTACATTTTTGTTTTCATAGATTTTTAATGCCAAGGGAAATTGCCCCTTGTGATAGTATTAGGTTTGTGCAAACCAAAACCAAAACATGAAAATTGCTGGAAAGAAATACACCAAAATTTCACAGTGGTTATTGTTAAAGGGGAGAACTATGGTTTTGTGTGTGTTTTTTTTTTTAAATGGGCATGTATTAGTTTTATAGTCACACAAAAATAGTTTTTGTTTTGTTTTTAAGTTGATTTAGAATGTTTAAGCCTAAGTTACTGGAAAAAGTACCTCTGAGGAGTAGGGAAGTTGCAAGTAAAACCAGGACTAAAAACAGAGATTTCAATAAAATAATATTTAAAATGCTCTGTTTGGAGAGAAGCCTGGTCAGGAGAGTGGATGGTAAATAAGCTGTTGTATCTGCCGAAAAGGAAATGAACGAAGTGCAGCAACACATTTACAACACATGAAACCTGCAGGAAAACACATGATGCATGGATCAGATGAAATCAGGGTATACTATCAATCCTACAGATGTTTAACGTACGTAAAAATACGATTATTGCTTAGGATCCATGCATACATTGTAAAGGTGTGAAGAAATATACCGAAGTAGTGACACTAAATTCACTAGAATGGTCACCTTTGTTGGGAGGGGGGTTGTGATTGAGGAGAGAGGGAAGGGGGTGGTTTTTTTAACCAAGTCCTGGAATAGTGTTATTGTATAATTCTTTACATCTTTGTGTGTGTCTGTAATATTTTATAAGAAAATTCTGAAATTTTATAACAAATTTTGAAATGAAACAAAAGCAAAAATGAAAGGAATCCTGCTGTTAATTCTTTCATGAACAAAGTTTCTTCCGTCAGCAGCCATAGTTCATTCTCACCGGTTTACAAATTCAGATTCTCAAAGAGAGCCTCCCTTTCACTCTCCCTCCTTCCTTTCCAGCCTCTCTCTTCCTCTTTCTCTCTCTCTCTCCTTTTTCTTTTGGCTTTCTTTTAAAGTAGTTTACTCTTTTTGACAGAGATGTCTTTATTAAGAATCTTAGAAATAACACGAAAACCAACAGATAGCTATTATTCTGTCACTTGCATTGTAGTTCTGCCTCGTGTGATGATTATAAAAAACTTATAGGATTTGTCTAGTGCTTTAAGTTACTAGTAATTTATATTTCATTTATGTAGATTTCTAACTTGGCAGGTATTCCCAGAAAGCAAACAAGAAAAGGAAACATGCTTCTCTAGCTCTTTTGGGTTATGATTGATCTCATTTTTAAGAATCAGCGAGCTATTTGAGATAAGAGATGACCTGCGCTGGCTTACAACTTTCTAATAACTTGAACTGTGTCTGCCAGATTCCTAACTGTATGAAAGGTGGAGGAGTCTATCCTCAGAGCATGACCACGCAGTTTGGAAGCACTTCAGAGAGAATAAAGTGCAATGCCTTCCCTCTGGTGGCATAACATAAAGGAGGGCGGAGGCAGAGCTACTCTGCCGGTGATCGAATGGTCTCCATTCTTGAAAATAGGTGATTAGCTTTGCAGTGCAATAGGTCAGAGTTCTTATTTTGCAAAGTGCTATTCCATTACAGTCTTCTCATCTCCCTCGAGCACTGGGATTAATGTTTGTTATGCTACAAGAAAGTAATAATTGCTTAAATATAGAAAAAATACATTTGACAAACATTCTTGTTAGAGAAACTGGAAAGATGGGATCCCTGAGCTGGTGCAGCACGGCCGTCAGTCACTTAAGCTCCTTACTTTCATGCTGATCCATGATTACCGTCTCACCTAATTTTAGCCCAAAGCTTCAGCTTCCCCCCCATCCCATCTTACTCAAGAAATCATTTCTTTCCTTTTCTCTACCATTGACCTACCTGTGATGATATCAAATAGAAGCAAAATTGAGGAAAGGCAGAGCAGAAGAAGAATGATCCTGGGTCATCTTGCTAACTGAGGAAGTCAAGCCCCCGACAACTAAGGGTTAACCTCAGCTGAGGAAATCACCCTCGCACCATGGACTCTGCCACAGGCCACGTTCCTCTGTCACTCACACTCCTTCATGCACGCGCACGTTCATGTACACACATACATGCATACACACGGAAGCACATGCTCACACTTGCACACACAGCCCTACCCTGCACGGCACAGCTCCTGCTGACACCACCACGGGAGTCTGGAACGCATGGTAAGACTCCATGTCCACATCCCTGGGCTGAGAACGGACCCACTTTCACTGTGTTGACAAAGGTGAAGAGACGAGCCATGGAAGCGGTCCAGACAGAAGACCTGCAACCGCAACAAGATCCTTAGGACCCAGATTCCCGACGGCGTGCCTCCGTGGCCGGGATGGGCCGAGCACCTGTTTGTTTCATCTCACCTTGATCAGGAACCTGGATCCACACAGCCCACTGAACTGGCGCCGTGTGGCTGATGGGGACATTTCAGCTGTCTGGAAAATTGGTATTGATCACTTCAGAAGACGTCCGCAGGCAACAATTGATTGTGATGGTTAACATGGCCAAATGACTGGACTCCCCAGCACACAGCTGCATTCCACACTCCGTACCTGAGCTGGCTTTGGATTTAAAGGTCAAATTATAACTGGTCATCCAGGAGTGCAGCTTAAGTGTCCACGTTTATTACCTAAACTCTTGTCATACCGCTGCAGAGCTCACCAATAGCAAATAAATATCCTGTAGTTGGGGGTAAAGCAAGAATAGATAATTAAGAACTAGGGACTAAATTGCAAATGCTCAGAACACAGCTCCTATACTTAAAACACATATTTATACACACAAACTGATAGGGCACAGATTTAGGTTATTTTAGTTTAATTTTTTTAAAGTCTCATTCACAAGTAGCAAAAGATCATTATTGTGAATGATAACTTGGGCTTCTTGTTTATATTCAAGAACAAACTCAGATTAAAGTCATCTTTGAAAAGGGCTTGAATAGGAGAATAAATCAGTATTGGTGTCAGTTTGTCTTATTTCAATAATAGTCACTATGGAAACGAATCACTGACCTATTTCTTTTCATACCTCCAAGTAAACAATAAAGTTTCCACTTTTTTTGTGTATCCTGTTTCCCTTGGAATAGGGATCTCTGGTATAGAATGTCTCCAAAGCACTTTTTATTGAAACCTATAGTGCTTCCCTACATGCATATTTTAGCTGTTCTAAATACTCTCGGCCTCATTGTGGAATTCTACTGTGAAAGGCACACGGAGTGCTCAACTCCATCCTTCAGAAAACCGGGCAGTTTTGGCAGCCGCTCACCCGCTTTTGCACAGAACTGGAGAATCCAGTTGCTGCTGGATGCAGACAGGGGGCCAGTGGACCCTCAGACACATCACAAGTTGCCAGTGTAGAAAGTCAGCAGAGTTCCGCTTCAGTTTCTGTTCCGCGCCAATCTATAATTATAAACAGGGATGTCGCAGAAGAGAACTTTCCACGCTAAGCTGCTGATTCAAGAAAGAACAAACGAAATATTAGCATGCCTGTGCTCCCTTCCTGTCCTCAACCCACATCCTAAATCCATCTTCCATCTGGCTGAAGCACATCCTAAATCCATCTCATATCTGGCTGAAGCCAGAAGTTCTAAGTAGAGAGGTGGTTCCCTCCGCAGCACTCACAAGTCACCCTGTAGGGCTCTCCGTGCGTCCACAGGCTGTGTGTGCCGGAGCCCCCTTAAACCAGCAAGTGTGGCCCCTTGGCCTGCTCCTCATCTCCACGGACACGCTCCTGTTGTAATATCAAAAGGAAGCATACCGTGTTTGACTTTATTTATTGCCTGCTATTCTTATGACCTGTAAAGTCCTCCTCTTCATTTGTTTACTGTGTGAGATGGAAAATTACAGAGGTATATTTTTTTAAAGTCATGCACACAAAAAAAGACACGAAAGACACAAACCCCAAACAGTCTACACAGCTGCAGTGCCCTCCAGTTGAGGATTAAAGAGAAGATACATCAGCAGTGCTCTATATAACATATTACAGAAACAGAGTAAAATGACCAAAGTGCTTAATTTTTCTTATCTGGCAAACCCATTTTTAAAAATGGAAAGAGATCTGACCTAATACGGTAGTGCCCCAAATGTGCTGCAGGTATCTTGGGAGAACTGTTTGAGATTTCACTACAAATATTACTACATTTATGCTCTTAGAAAGCCGTGATTTTCCAAACAGCCATGTCAAGATGACAACAAAGCAATTGTTTGGAGAGTGGGAAAAAAATCAACCTGAGAACCTGGTGGATTGCTTGCGAGTGTGGCTCCCGTTCTCCACATCTTCCTTCTTCCCATGCCCTTTGCAGTACCCTCCCATCAGAGGCGGAGTCTGTCTCATCGCCCTTCAGATCTGGGCTGGCCCCGTGGCTCTCTGACCATTGAATGTGGCAGAAGGGAGAATGTGCTCACTCTGAGCCTAAGCCTCAGGAGGTCTCTCACACTACACTCCTTCTTGGTCACGGCCCAAGAACAAGCCTGGGAAGCGTACTGCAGGATGAGGGAGCACAGAAGCCCCTCCAGCAAACTGACCCACGGCTGACCATATAGACAGAGGAGAGGGCCAGCTCACACAGAAGCCCCTCCAGCAAACTGACCCACGGCTGACCATATAGACAGGAGGGGGCCAGCTCACACAGAAGCCCCTCCAGCAAACTGACCCACGGCTGACCATATAGACAGGAGGGGGCCAGCTCACACAGAAGCCCCTCCAGCAAAGCCCAGCCAACACTGCTGACCCATAAAATCCTAACTAAATACATGGTTCTTGTTTTAAACTACTAGGTTTTGGGGAAGTTTGTTACACAACAGTAGCTGATGGATACATCTTCTTTTTTCTCCCTTTTACTACCCCCCACCCTCCATAAGGGCTTATTGTTATGCAGAAAGTCCTTGTCAGAGAATCAGGAAAAGTAGGTGCTAGTCCTGACTCTGAAATATTTAGCTGTATGACCTTGAACATGTCCTATACCTTTCTGAGCATCAGCTTCCTGTCTGGATGTTTACACCCAAGACATTTCTAGCTAGAGCATCTGTATGAAGGAAACTGACAGAGCAGTTTGAATTTTTCTACACACCGGTATAAGTGCCTTTAAGAGGTGTGCATAACAAATCTAATCACATTACAAATGTGTCATCTGACTCAGCAATCCTACTTCTTTGTCATTGTGCTATGGAAGTATTCACTGAATATACTAGCAGTTATGGTCAAGGATGTCTAGTGCAGGATTCTTTGTATGGCAAACATCAAGAAATAGCCTGAATAGCTATCAAGGAAAAGGGCTGAGCAAATAGTGGTATATTCGTACTATAAATTATGAGGCAACGATTTAAAGAGCTCCCTGGAAGAACTTTCATGATACCGTTGTTGTTGTTGTTTTCTATGTGAAAGAAGTGAAGTGTGGGGTATTATTTTCATTCCCGTAAACAAAACCAAACCCTTATATGTGGTTTCATATACTTATTTGGCCACTGAGACAGTTCAGAAGGATAGAGAACACGCTGATTGCCTGGGCTGGAGGCAGAAGTTTGTAACAGCAAAAATGTTGAAACAGCCTCAGTGTTTAGGTGGAAGGATTTAGTTAATTATAGCGCTTCCATGTAAGTGAAATAACATTCAGCTGTTAAAAATTATGATTAATATATGAAAACAATTATATAGAATATATCTAAAATAATGGTATCAATGAACATGAAACAGTATTAAAGGAAATAAAAACTCATGATCCCATGCATTTAGAAAATCTTCAGGATAAATATACACCACATATCCATGGTAATTTTTAATGATTATGAGCTTATGAGTGGCTTACCCTTACTTTCATGTATCTGCGTTTTCTGATTCTGCTAAATTAACATGTATAAAAGGGGGAAGAAGTGGGGCACAGGCAGAAATATTTAGCAATTCAAAGTTATTGAGAAAGAACCAAAGGGGACTGGATCCTTCATAAGTGCAATCACATCTCCAAATATCAGGGAGGTGAGCATATTTTGAATTGAAAATCAGTCTGTGAAAGACAGCTTGAGATATTTAGCATAGTGAGCTGGGCGACTGGCCATCTATAATGTCTTTGGTTCATACAATGTGATAAGAATGGATGAGATAATTAATATTTATAAAGTGCTTTAATATCCTGCAGAAAAAGCTGTTGTGTAAGATAATACTGTCTTTCTCAACTCAGTCCTTATGCCTTTCTTCAGATGGGCCCCAAGCAACCAGCAACCTCTTTCTGATTCCCCCTTGAAAGATCAACGGCTTATCTCCTAGTCAGTGTGCTCTGAGGTTTTCTTAAACAAGTAAACCTTGATTGGTGAAAGATGTTATATTCCTTTCTACTGTAAATTACATAAATCCAAATAAGAAACTCTTTTTGCCTCCTGAGACTACGTTTGTACTTGGATAGATGCTGATCATCAAAGTATCAGCCTTGAATAAACTCTTTTCCCACCATGGCTTAGAGACCCCAGACACAGGAGGAACTTATAATGAAGATGAATGATTTAGAGTAGACTTAGAGGGAAAGCAACTTAGAGCAGGTGTGCACTGTGCAGAGTGGAAGCGGATGGGTTGTTTGGGTGGTGCGGCTTCTACTCTCCCACGGCTACGGCCAACCACCAGGCAACCCTCCCCTGAGCCTGGAATTCACACACACAACCACTCTCAAGATGGGAAACTCACTGCTATTCTGCCTAAGTCAGTCGCTGGGCAAGTTGTGATGAAAAGGAGCATCCTGAGAAGGTCTGGCCCCTGGTAACTTGCCACAAAATGTGTCACCTCAGGCCATAAAGCCATTCGATCCGAAGTGTGGCACCTTGTTTCCCTCCTCACTGCCCTGATGATGGAGTAGTAACAGGCTGTCTGGGTTTCTCCACGCGCCCCGTTGTCACACATGTCCCTTCCTCAAGGATCATCAGACAAAGCGGACACATAAAGTCGCTTCCTTTTTACTCGTGCTAAAACTTGCTTCACAGTCACTCACTCTTGTTCATTCGGTCACTGGTCCTGGCTCTCTTGCTTGAATATTTTAAGCACCTATCTTGTCAGTGTGAACAGCAGGCAGGGCACCATGACTGTTGGCACCGCAGGAATGAATTCCTGTCACGAGAGCAATGCCTCAAGATCTGCTCTTTAGAACTGCTCTTCGTAAAAGCATTCGTTGTTTGGGGGGATAGTCTGTGGCCAGGATTAAAAAACGTCCCCCCAGAAATTACATTCCGAAAACAATGGAAACCATCCCAAAGTTGGGGAGTGTTACCTCTATTTAACTGCAAGTACTCACAATTCTGCAGCTGTGAATGTTCCCTTTTTCTGGGTGTAAAATATCTGGGTCAGTGGAAAAATTAGTCCTGGGCGTCCTCAGGAGAGGACGTTCGTGACTGGAAGCAGCACCTTCTCTGCTAGGAGGCGAGTTGGAGAACCGGCAGGTCATAAAGCCTGCAGTGTGATATAGTCTGTGTACAACCGTGATCAGACCAGAAAAATAACCCGACGGAAATATGCCGTGCCCTGTCACATCCTGATGTTAGCAGAGTGAGCACAACTACACTTTCTACGAAGTCAAAACTCTTCACACAAAGGAGAAAATTATGTCAGCATCATTCCCTGAAAGCTGGGTGCCCAGCGTCTGTGTCAGTTGATTGAAAACCATCACCGATGGGGCCGGGGCGGACCCACCTATGAGTCAGACATACTACCCTTCAGCTTAGACGCAAACAGCACAACGTCTGTTCTGGGGGGGGACTGCTGAGAGGCACTTGCTGACCGACGTGTAAATCTGAAGGACAGAAACCCATCGTTCAGGGCTCACGAGTTAGCCTGGCGAGACACTGTGTTTCTCGACTACGTGGTTTGTCCCACGCGTGTCTGGGCCCTTCATCCAGGAATCCTCTCTGGAGAACGTCCGTGGGCTTGTGTGCTGCGCACGTGGTAGTGAGGAGAGAGCAGAGAAGTCCCCGGTTCTGGAGCTGGATGGCTCGCGGGGGAGGTCGCTGTGTGCCAGTGCGGACATCTGCACAATCCCTGCGCCGCGTTGGGTAGAGTGTGCTGTGAACCAGGATGACGAGTGGGCCTCCGGCCCATGGGGCAGGGGACCAAGAAGGCCTGGGTCAGAGAGTGGACATGTGAGCCGGGGACCCCTTTGGCCACATCAGTGCGTGCTACCTGCCCATCCTTTCTTGTTGGAGGTCACATTGGCCCGTTGGACGGTTGTCATCAAACACAGTTTCCCATGGAGTAACCCGTGGGCACTCCCCCAGGTGTGATTCGAGTGCGGCAGCCAATGATTCAAGGCGGGACTGAGAGGGAAGGTAACCCATTTGTGTTTCCACATCTCACCAGGCCTGTTGCCAGCACTGTTGGCATGGGGGACACGTGGCGCCCAGTACGTGTTCAGCTCGCTCGGCACAGGATTTCATTTATAGACGGAAGCGCCACCACAGGCCAGTGGACGTGGAGGAATCACATCACGATTGAGCCCCGCTCCCTGCTCAAATGTGACATCGGCACTACTCAAGGAGCTTATGCTGTCTTTTTTATTTTATTATGTTATGTTAGTCACCATACATTACATCATTAGTTTTTTTATTTTTTTTTAAAGATTTTATTTATTTGAGAGAGACAGAATGAGAGATAGAGAGCACGAGAGGGAAGAGGGTCAGAAGGAGAAGCAGACTCCCTGCCGAGCAGGGAGCCCGATGCGGGACTCGATCCTGGGACTCCAGGATCATGACCTGAGCCGAAGGCAGTCGCTTAACCGACTGAGCCACCCAGGCGCCCTACATCATTAGTTTTTGATGTGGCGATCCATGATTCACTGTTTGCGTATAACACCCAGTTCTCCATGCAGTACGCACCCTCGTTAATACCCATCACCGGGCTAACCCATCCCCCCACCCCCTCCCCTCCAGAACCTCAGTTTGTTTCTCAGAGTCCATAGTCTCTCATGGTTCCTCTCCCCCTCCATTTTCATCCCCTTCATTTTTCCCTTCCTTCTCCTAATGTCCACCCTGTTATTCCTTATGTTCCACAAATAAGTGAAACCATATGATAATTGACTTTCTCTGCCTGACTTATTTCACTTAGCATCATCTCCTCCAGTCCCATCCATGTTGATGTAAAAGTTGGGTATTCATCCTTTCTGATGGCGGAGTAATATTCCATTGTGTATATGGACCACATCTTCTTTATCCATTCATCTGTTGAAGGGCATCTCGGCTCTTTCCACAGTTTGGCTACTGCGGACATTGCTGCTATGAACATCGGGGTGCATATGGCCCTTCTTTTCACTACATCGATGTCTTTGGGGTAAATACCCAGTAGTGCAAATGCTGGGTCATAGGGTAGTTCTATTTTTAATTTTTTGAGGAACCTCCACACTGTTTTCCAAACTGGCTGTACCAACTTGCATTCCCACCAACAGTGTAAGAGGGTTCCCCCTTTCCACAGTTGTTGTTTCTTGCCTTGTCAATTTTTGCCATTCTAACTGGTATAAGGTGGTATCTCAACGTGGTTTTGATTTTAATTTCCCTGATGGCTAATGATGATGAACATTTTTTCATGTATCTGTTAGCCATTTGTATGTCTTCTTTGGAGAGTGTCTGTTCATGTCTCCTGCCCATTTATTGACTTGATTATTTGTTTTTTGGGTGTTGAGTTTGAGAAGTTCTCTATAGATCTTGGATATCAGCCCTTTATCTGTAGTATCATTTGCAAAAATCTTCTCTCTTTCCGTGGGTTGCCTCTTTGTTTTGTTGACTGTTTCCTTTGCTGTAGAGAAGCTTTTTATCTTGATGAAGTCCCAAAAGTTCATTTTTGCTTTTATTTCCCTTGCCTTTGGGGACATGCCTTGAAAGAATTTGGTATGGCCAATGTTGAAGAGGTTACTGCCTATGTTCTCCTCTAGGATTTTGATGCATTCCTGTCTCACACTGAGGTCTTTTTTCCATTTTGCGTTTATCTTTGTGTATGGTGTCAGAGAATGGTCAAGTTTCATTCTTCTGTATATAGTTGTCCAATTTTGCCAGCACCATTTATTGAAGAGACCGCCAAAATTCTCAACAAAATCCTAGCTAATAGGATCCAACAGTACATTAAAAGGATCATCCACCACGACCAAGTGGGATTTATCCCTGGGATGCAAGGGTGGTTCAACATCCACAAATCAATCGATGTGATAGAACACAATAAGAGGAAAGAGAAGAACCATATGGTCCTCTCAATTGATGCAGAAAAAAGCATTTCACAAAATACAACATCCTTTCCTGATTAAAACTCTTCAGAGCATAGGGATAGAGGGAACATTCCTCAATTTCATAAAATCCATCTATGAAAAACCCACAGCAAATATCATTCTCAATGGGGAAAAACTGAGAACCTTTCCCTTAAGATCAGGAACACGTCAAGGATGCCCACTCTCGCCACTATTGTCCAACACAGTACTAGAAGTCCTAGCAACAGCAATCAGACAACAAAAAGGAATAAAAAGTATTCAAATTAGCAAAGAAGAAGTCAAACTCTCTCTCTTCACAGATGACATGATACTTTATGTGGAATACCCAAAAGACTCCACCCCCAGATTACTGGAACTCATACAGCAATTCAGTAATGTGGCAGGATACAAAATCAATGCACAGAAATCAGTTGCTTTCTTATACACTAACAACGCAACTGTAGGAAGAGAAATTAGAGAAACACTTGCATGTACAATAGCACCAAAAACCATGAGATACCTCAGAATAAACCTAACCAAAGAGGTAAAAGATCTATACTCTAGGAACTACAGAACACTCATGAAAAAATTGAAGAAGACACAAAAAGATGGAAAAACATTCCATGCTCATGGGTCAGAAGAATAAACATTGTTAAAATGTCTATGCTACCCAGAGCAATCTATACCTTCAATGCCATCCTGATCAAAATTCCAATGACATTTTTCAAAGTGCTGGAACAAACAATCCTAAAATTTGTATGGAATCAGAAAAGAACCCAAATTGCCAAGGAAATGTTGAAAAAGAAAAAAAAAAGCTGGGGGCATCACGTTGCCCGATTTCTAGCTCTATTAAAAAGCTGTGATACCAAGACAGCAGGGTACTGGCACAAAAACAGACATACAGACCAACGGAACAGAATAGAGAGCCCAGATATGGACCCTCAACTCTATGGTCAAATAATCTTCGAAAAAGCAGGAAAAATATGCAATGGAAAAGAGCTTATGCTGTCTTTTAAGGAAATGGCAATCAGGGCACACCAACTGATTTATTTATTTTTCTCCAAACTGTTTTCACCAAGCGTCTAAGTAACAGGTGTATTCCAGGTAGTGACAGCAGATGGCGCTTCAGTGAGCAGCGATTTATCCAGTGTTCGCGCCTGGAGCCTGATGGTGCTCCTGAGGCCGCAGTTGGTCCGTCAGGGGCCGTGAGCTCACGTCAGCGTGGGTCACTCCAGCGTCCACCATGAGAAATCTTGCTTGTCAGCCAGTGTTTGAGAAAGATTCAAGAGTAATGTTCACACACCCTTTCAAATATTCCACTTTAAAAGTGGATTTTTTTTTTTGGCACTAAAAATGAACTGGCACTTCTAAGCATCATCCTAAGATGAATTCTGACCTATACGAGAAATACAAACATTTGACGTTTAAGTTTAGCTTTCTATAACTAAACATGTTCTCCCTGCCCCATGTGTTGGCTCCGCTGCCTTCTGCCCCTTCTCCATTGGTGCCCGTGTTTAATCCAGATTTCTTTAAAGTAGGCATCAGTTCATTACTAGAAGCCGTCCAGCACAACACCAATGCCAATAAAATAACAATGTAATTCCCAGATTGGACACATTTCTTTTTTACGTTTGTTACGGTGACGGTGAAGTGTGTCCTTGGCCAGAGGTGTTTGGAATTCGATCCATCTCATTATATAAAACACAGAGCGCTCATTTCCTCCACCGGGTCTTTCCGAAGGCGTGAGCAAAAATGCAGATGATGTGCACCTGAGTTTCTCCACGAAGTCGCTCCCGGGTAGGAGCAGGAGGCCTCCCTTCGGAGGGACGGCCTGGGGAACGGGCTTCCTGACGAGGGTGAGTGGGGAGGCCGTTTTCAGCCAGCCCCACAATGGGGCTGAGCTCCACGTGGTGGGAGGTTGGGGGCCAAGGAGCTGGGGAATCACTGTTATGTGTGCGTGTGCAGACACACACACGGACACATGCACCGAGGGCAGGGAGAGCAAGGTACCCTTCCGGAGCGTCACCACCAGGGTGGACTCCCCAGCCTCTGCGCACGCTGGCATGGGGCTGGAGCAGGACAAGGGGGAGCCAACAGGGAGGGGAGCCTCAGAGTTAGACAGAGGCTCATGGGCATTGCCTGATCTCTACAGATTTCTACCTCCCTCCTTCGCTACCCCACAGCCTGAAACCCTCCAAATTCCCCTGGCCATGTCACTCCTCCCAGACCCTGACGCCATCCCCCCACCCTCTCCCTGAAGATGCCCTTCCGCAGGTGTCAGCAGAAAGTCCTGACTCTGTGAGAATGAGGTTTTCCCGGCAATCCGGCCTGCTGGTCACACCCCCCTTCCCCACCGAGCCCCGCACGCCCTAGTCGAGGGGGACCCAGGAGAGGACTTCACGGTCCTGCACGGTGTGGGTTGGGGAGGATGGGCCCGAGCACCAGGCCACTGGAAACACCGTGGATGGAGGTGGACAGAGGGTGCGGGGAAGGCGGTGTGGCAGACCGACATTTTCCACATTACATTGTGAAACCTGCAAACACTTCCAACAATACCAGAGCACTAGGAATGTAGGAACGTGAAATCGGCCTCCACGATGCCCGATGTCACAAGGACCTCACGAGGCTGCCCTTCTGGGCCCCACGATGCTCCTGCTCGTCTGATGACAAAACACCAGCGCTCTGTCTGTATCCAGCATCTTTTATCTGAGAAAGACATTGAGGAATCAGGGGCCAGAGGAGTCACCCCTGGTTTCTCTAGCTCCTTCCTACTTCGTCCAGGCCCGCCAGCCCCACTTTGCAACAATGACCATTCAGAATTTTCTTCCCGGGTACTGGGTATTTCCCTCCCTTTTTAGGAAGTTCACTTCTGATACCTTCCTCACTCAGAAAGTCAGGAACTAAATCGTCCGCGGACCTCAGCCCCTCAGAGATGGGTGCACCATGCCCTGGGGAATGCCAGGCTACTGCTCCAGGGGATCACAAAGGCTGTGATCGGACACGGCCACCCCCTTATCACCCTGCTGAGCTCTGCTACAAGGCCATCAAAGCCCCCCACCCTGTGTGCATGTGTGCCCGCACACGTGTGCAAAACACCCATCATATTTTCTGATAGTATCTCCGCACAGACATGGTACCAGTGGCCAATAAAACAGGGCCTCTTGTGGAAAGCCCCGGAGAGCTGTACAGATAACAGCCCGTGGGCACCGTGTCACATGAAAGCTAATTAAAAATGACGTACTAAACATTGTGCTGCAGACCGGTGAGCATGGGAGTTTCATCTCAGCTCCCTCAGAGAGATGCTCCCGATGCTGGTGAGTCATCGTCTGCCTCCCCGGAAGACCGTGCCTTCCTGCCGTGCGCCTGTCCCGCCCACACCTGCTACAAACCCTCATTCTGAAATCCTCCCGCAGCCTTTAAGCGACAGGTGTTTAGAAAGGCAGTGGATTAGGCAATTTCATTTCAAGGGCTTATTCGCAGGAAAATGACCCAGATTATGTAAAGGGTCTGTGTATTCAAATGAGCAATGAGTTATTCCTACCTGTGTGCAATCCCTCCCCCGTTGGTATTTGGGGGAGGGAAGAGCTGAGCAAGTAGTAAGAGAGCCAAGTATCTGGTGTCCTAGGAGCCCCCATGTTCACTGAGCCCGCACAGAAAGCTATGTTTTCATGGACTTGACCTAAATCAAGTTTTTAAGACGATCTTTTCCCAGGCTTCTCCATGTTTCCCCCTTCTTTTAGGACAAGGAAATCATGGTTAAAACCACAGCGGGAGCTAGGGCTTGTGGGAAACTTTGACACAATTGGAGCCGGAAAATTTGCATCCCCGTAACACAATAACCTGTCCCAGCAAACATCTGCTGATGTCCGTTCCTTTTATGACTTCTTCATTGGCAAAAGGAGGGGTGAACCTCTGTGCTAGCATTCTGCGGGCCCGGGATCTGGGTCAGTCCGCCCTTTACACGTATAGGTGGCTCTGGAATCACCGGCACATGCTGAGAAGGAGGAAACAGAAAGAGCAACCCTGGAAGCTTTGCTGAACGCCTGCATCGTGCACTTTCACGGGCTCCCAGGAGATGGCATCCACTTTGTGGAAAAAGATCTCCTAGCTCCCCGTTTCCCTTTCCCCAGGCATACAGCACCAGCAGCTCGCCACCCCGTGAGGCCACTTGTGCAGAAGAAGGAAGGGGGAAATGCTCGGTTAAGCTTGGTCTTTTCTTGAAAGCAGAGTGTTGCTCAGTGACCCCCCCGAGGTGCAATGAGGACAGTCCTCAGCCAAGAGGAGACGCGAGGCTCGGAGCCCAGGGCTGGACCAGGCCTCGGCGGGAACAGCAAGTGTGGCCTGAGAGCAATGAGAGATTAAAAAACATATATGTGGGGGGGGGGGTCATTACAGTCTTTTTATTTTTATTTCATTTTATTTTATTTTGTTTTATTTAATTTAATTTATTTATTTATAGAGCAGGGGAGAGGGGTGAAGGGAGAGGGAGAAGCAGACTTTCTGCTAAGCGTGGAGCCAGACTTGGGGCTCCATCCCAGGACCCTGAGATCATGACCTGAGCTGAAACCAAGACTCAGACTCAACCAAGTGAGCCACCCAGGTGCCCCAATTTATTTAATTTAATTTTAATTTTTTAGTGAAAGAGAAAGAGTGCATGCAGGGAAGGGGCAGAGGGAGAGGGAGAATCTCAAGCAGGCTCCCACTGTGGAGCCTGATGCAAGGCTTGACCTCGTGACCCTGAGATCATGACCTGAGCTGAAACCAAAAGTCAGATGCTCAGACCGACTGAGTCACCCAAGGGCTCCCACCACAGTCTTTTTAGGGATGAAAACATATTGGGGGTCATATGAACTCCAAAAACAGTACTCAACCCTCATTTGCCACCTTAAGAAAAAACAAAACTAACAACCCAAAAGACCAAATTTCAAAAATAAAAGTGCAAAGCTAGGTTCACTGTCTTTGGATGCCTGACATGGTGGGGAAGCCACTGCCCCTGACCCAGCAGTGAGGTTGTGGGGACGGCAAGGTTCCTCTTTCCTGAGGGCTTGCGAAGGCCACGTGCACGCTGCCACATCCAATCTGTGTGTCAGATGATGGGTCAGAAGGGACTGTGTGTGCAAGGCGGAGGTACAGTAGTTCAAAGCCGAAATCACAAGACGGTGGTCTGCCAGCGAGCATCCCAGAGCCCACAGGAGCTGCTAGTTGGCCCGGCGCTGCATGAGCACAAAGCCCGGTTCCCGCACAGGGTTTCCACTGTCCGAGCACCAGCCAGCTGCAGGTGGCTCCTGCCAGGATGCCCCAGAGCTGACCTGGAGCTCCGGTGGTGCTCTTGCCTAGAGCGGCCGGGGCTCTCCGTTCCGCCTCTGCTTTCTCAACACAAACCTTCTGGAAAATTAGCACAATGACATGGGGTTTGAAACCTTACTCTCCAAGTTTTACTTCCAATAGCGAAGACAGTCCGATGTTGAGCATCCATGTTTACAGTTGGGTGTGGGGTTCTAGAACCGTAGACTGGTCGGACGCTGAGAAACTGGAGACGGGCCTCTGCTCTCTAACCGAGGCCTGTGGTCACTGCCCCCCCGGGAGCATCACCACCGGTAAGGTCAAGAGTGTGACCAACAGCAAGATAAAGGCAACCACGCCATTGGTCTGGTCGCCACAGCGGGTATTTTGTGGGTATGGTACCTGGAAGAGCCGTGGGGAATCGAGGGGTAGGAGAATCCCTAATTGTGGGGCCAGATGGGCATGTGCTGGGCAACATGGCTAATACTCATTTATTCAGAGCGTCTGAACAGTCCTGGCAAAACCCCACAGGCTCAATACAAAAAGAAAAGCCTGCCAATTCGGCACACTTTATTTGTGGGCAGATTATTTTTAAAAGTCCAGCGTCAGAAGGAGTTATACATCCTCTGCAAATCACTGTCACGTTCACACAGAGCAAACGCTCTCTCGGGGTATGAGTGATTAAGCACAGGGCTCAGCACTCATGGAATCCAGGGCTGATACGTGGCGGCTTCCCGTCTGTCAGGACGCAGAGGCGCACTCTCGCCCTCCTCCTCGCCCTCTGAGAGAGGGGCTCTCGCACCGCGGGGGCACGGCGGGCACCGAGAGGGGAACTGGCAGGCCCTGCACCTTGGCGCGCGGGAGCGCCCAGGAAGCGGCTTCTTGCTTATCTCAGGAGCGCTGGGAAGGTGGCTGTTAGCCCTTGGGAAGCTCCTCTGTCGTAGGAGGGAAGCCGATTCAGGGCATCTCAGGGCTCAGAAGGAACAGCGGGGCTCACTCTACTCAGTCAATCAATCACTAAGTGTTTAGTAGGTGCCATCTGGTTGGAGAAAAAAACCAGTTTCCGGGCCAGTCGGCCCAGGTCTCCTGCCCTGGGCATAGCAGGGCTGTTCTGGGCCGAGAGTCCCCGCATCATGAGCCACCTGCTCGTCCTGCCCTGTAGCCGTAAGCCATGGGCCCAGGCCACCTGGACACCCCGAGTGTCCCCCACTGGGAGAAGCACGGTGCCTGCTGGTGGGGTAGGAGGGTCAGGGCGCAACAGAGACAGGGGGAAGGTGAAAGATGCCAGGCGGCCTCACTAGATAATACGGTGCTCAGTCCCAGTGGTCTAGTGGGCTGTCCTCTCCGGCAGGCTGCTTGGGTCCCCCTACAAGGAGACCTCGGCAGGCCCACCTCGTCACTGTTCACATGTGGCTGGACACGTCGGAGCCGCTGCGGGGGACAGAGCATGGGCCGGAAGAGGGGGGTCCATACAGGCCTCCGGCGGAGAGCACTGAGGGGCCGACACCTCTTAGGGATGCTGGCGGGAAAGCCGTGAGACTGACCTGTGATTAGCGGTCCCCAAGGGGAACACTCGCCCATCTGTTTCCTAGGTCAGGAGCGTACGTGCGGATCAAGGGCAGGAATGGAAGTGGGATGTCACAGAAGGGAGACGGGAGAGGTGGTAAGGCAGAAGCAAGAACACCACTGGGGTTCCCACCCGCTGGGAGAGCGTGGTGGTGCTGGGCGGGTGGACGCACACACGGTCATCACATAGCGATTCCCCCACCCCCCGGGGCCGACTTCGGTTCCAGATACAGACAGAGGCTCATTACAGCATCAGAGATTTAGAGCAAGGATGTTTCGGAAACTGCTCTTCTCTCCGTAGCTGATCACGAGGAGACTCCAGGCTTTGACCCCTGCTCTTCCTAAGAACCCCGGGGCCTTCTGAGTCCACGGCTGCCCCCGCTGGGCGGAGAATTTACAGGCCGCCTCTTCAGGCCTCTGAAGCTCTCACTTACTCTTCCCTGCTTCTTAGAAAGAGCCAGGATGGTGGGGAAGAAGAGTCGTGCAACAGGTTGAAGCCGGGATGGGGAGGTTATGGCTGAGGTTAAGGCTCAGTCAGATGCCCTTCCGCTTATCCGGGTCCTGATCATGTGTATCAACACACTCTCAACCCGCAAACCGCCCTCCCGGAGTTGTGCTTAATCTCTACTGGGGACTTTAAAATAAGAATGACACTATTTGTCTATAGATAACACTAGGGAGCCACTTTTAGATTCTGATAGAACCCGGGAGTCTCCAGCCTTGACCTCTGGCGGAGACAGGGCTGGTCACCTGTGCCCTGGGGACGCCGGGCGTGCACAGACCCCCCAGGTTGTCCTCTCGTGCAGCCCTGGCTGGGGACCACCATGAGATGCGAAATAAAGCTTGGTTCGTGTATATTTGCATTTCCTTACATTTTCGACATATTGTATTTATAATCATGGAGCTAGTTGTCTGCTTCATGGGAAGCATTTTGAAGTATGAGGATGGAGAAAAATAGTTACACACCATCTCATTACCCAGACACACCTATTAACATTTTGTCATGTTTCCTCCCAGGTCTCAATTACTGTTTTATTTTCTTTAGAGAGAGAGAGAGAGAGCGCGCGCTTAGGGGTGGGAGGGAGGAGCAGATGGAGAGAGAGAGAGAGAGAGAGAATCCCAAGCCTACTCCATGCTGAGCACAGAGCCCGACCTGGGGCTGGATCTCATGACCCTGAGATCATGACCTGAGCCAAAACCAAGAGTCGATGCTCAACCCACTTAAGCCGCCCGGGCACCCCCTTCATTACTATTTTAAAGCATAATTGAAATCATACAGTATATATAATTTTGGCAACTTCAAAAAATTTAACAGCATAAACATTTCCTCATGCGGTAAACAATTTTGTAAACACAAAATGTAAACACAATTTTTTAATGGAAGCCTAAAACAGAAATATATGGATGAACCACACTTTTAAGTTTTTCCCTCTCACGTTACAATCCTAATAATATTAATATTGGCTCCTACTTATGGGGCCCTTACTATTTCTAGACATTGTATTTAGCACCATATATCGATTATTTGGTTTTAATTGTCAAATCAACCCCATGGAGCAAATACTCTTGTTTTATCAATAGTGGAGATAAGGAAACCAGGACTCAGTAGGGCTCATTGTCCTGGGCAGGTGACCCAGCGGGGCAGGATTTGCACTTCCGCCTGGGGTCCCCGTGCCCCATGCACAGCCGTCTCAAACCCCTCCCCTGGGGCCGGCTGTGTGCAGGTGCCTGGAACACAAAGTTGGGGGGAGGGCAAACTGGTGGGTCTGCTCACAGGGTCTCACTGTCTGGCAGGGCACTCAGACAGACACCGACCACCTGTTTCATTTGGGGGACATCCCTGGACATTTCCAGTGTGTCTCCTCTGTTGTCCAACGGCGACACTAAGACCTGTCATGACCATCACGAGGAATAGTGAGAAGTCGTTCTCCCTACTCCGTCCAGGAGCCTGGCAGCTCCATCCTGGGGGAGAGGGGGCGGGCGAGGAGGGAGCGTGCACGGTAGCTGAGGCCGTGCCCTGTTTCAGTGCTGGGCAGCAGCCTCCCTCACCCCGGTGCTTTGCCAGCTTTCATGCCTGAGGATCAACTGAACAATGGGGTATTACTCAGCTTTAAAAAGGAGGGAAATCCTGCCCCCTGCTATGGCCTGGGGGAACCTGGACAACGTTATGCTCGGTGAAATAAGCCAGACACAGATGGACAGATGTTGCATGATTCCACACACAGGAGGTACCTAGAGTCGTCGGATTCATAGAGACAGAAGTAGGGCTGGGAGAGGGGGACAGAGAGTTAGTGCTAATGGGGACAGAGTTTCAGGTTGACAGGGCAAAACGTTCTGGAGACCGGTGGTGGGGAGGGCTGCGCGACAACACAAATGTGCTAACTATCCCTGAGCGAGACACTGAGAAATGGTTCAGTGGTAGCTTCTGTGTTACGTGTGTTTGATCATGATAAGAAAACAAGCACCAGCGTTACTCTCCACTGTCCCGGGCTGCACACTGTCCCTCTAAGGGCTCGAAGGGTGGCCACCTCACTGATCTGTCACAGCAGGTGCCATGTGGGACTCCCACCTGCTCCAGGGAGGAAATGATGAGGGCTGAGAGCCAGGGTCAGAGAAGAGAGAGCTGACCACGTCAGAGGCCACGCACTAAAACCTAGGCTTCGCCACCTCACCTGTGCCGGGGGCGTTCTTGGGTGGCATTGGCGTGTCCCGGGCTAGAACCTTGGGACCCGCCTCCGAGGAGAATTCGACGCTGTATATGCAGGTTTCACTTCAGTACTGGGTTCCAGAAATGTATGACCATTGGAAACCCCTGACTCACAGGGAACAACGGAATTTCAGGCAAACACAGTGAGAGATTTGGAGGTGGGGTCCCCTGACTGCACAAAAGGACCATCAGCTCCAAGGGGCACTGAGCGGTGGCGGGTGCCTGGGGCGTCAGGAGCCGAGGAAGGTGGGTCCTGGAGTTTCAAGCACCGCAGGGCCACAGCAGTGGAGGCTGGAGTCGGGTCTAATAGCCCAAAGCGGGGGACGGCTCTCTTAGCCAGGGGTAAGGCGCTGGGCACCCGCATTCAGCAGGGCCGTGAGCCCAAATCAGGAAGCAGTGTTTTAGAGGTCTGTGAGCAGTCACGTTAAATATTACCAACTTCATGCATTAAATCTGGTGCCTTTTGCTGGTAATAGAGCCCTTGGGCTGTCACTTACAACCTACTCACTCTTACAGACAATCCATGCAAGCCTGGCTACACGACTTTGCAGCTCACCGTGCATCAGAAATGGAAAATTCAGAGGAGTGCAGGGGGCTGCCCGAGGCAAGTGAGGACAGCGCTGAGGCCCGGACCACAAAGGAGGGACATGAAGCCCCGCACAGGAATAAAATAATTCAACAGCTTTGCGACCTGAGCCCTTCACTGCGGGCAAACCGTATCATGTTCCTGTTAGGAGGGGAGCAAGAGAAAATCCAAAATGGTGCCTGCAATGTTTGGCCCCATAAAGAAGTGAGATTTTCTTCTCGTTGGAACTACTGTGACAAAGATTAAGGACATTTGCTCCTCTGGAAGGTTTTCCCACTTCTCTGTGCGTGTTCCTGGAAGACAGCCTGAGGGGCAGATGAGCACTGAGGTCAGTCCTGGTTCTGTCACCGCCCCCCAGGTTTTGGGGGACTGGAAATTGTTGTTTCCCCTTCGTAGGAGTTTCCCAGGGGTTGCTGTAATAAGTACCACCAACTGAGTGGCGGAAGACAAGGGGAATTTATTCTCCCACAGCTCTGGATCTAGAAGGCCAAAATCAAGGTGTTTGCGGGGTCTCGCTCCCTCTGAAGGCTCTGGGGGAGGACTCTTCCCTGCTTTCAGCCCCTGGTGGCTCCTGGCTTTCCTTGGCTTGTAGATGCTTCACCCCAATTTCTGCCTCACCCCTCACACAGCGTTCTCTTCTTGCCAGATGTCCCTGCTCTCAAGGACACCAGACATTGGAGCAGGGCCCACCCTCGTCCAGTGTGACTTCATCGTAACTAATTACATCTGCAAAGATCCTATTTGCACAGGCTGAGGTTCTGGATGGAGGGGATTTGGGGCACACCATGTGATCCAGTACATCCACCCTCTACCCATCCCCTTTTCTTCCTTCCTGCCTGCTCCCAGCTCTTCCTCTGGAGACCCACCCGGCTTCACTTGCCTCCTGCTTCTGAGATGTGTTCAGCCGACTAGGGCACAGCCAGTGTGGGAGGAAACAGCCCTGTCATCCTCGGGTGAGGGCAAGGAAGCACCAGGTGGAAGTCAGCCTGCAGACCAATAGGTGTTGGTTGGGCTGGGGCCGACCGCCAGAGTCCCAGACACCGCATCGGAGTAGTCTTCAACGCACCGGGGCCGTATAGCTGCACCAGCAGCGGCCAGTCGGCCCCCTTTGCTGGCTCCACTTGGGTTCCCTTTATGGTCCAAAGGGTCTCAGGGCATGTCTCTGTGGGCCTGTGAGGAGAAGTTGGCCCAGTTCTCTTCCAAATCATGCAAACAGACAAACAAAACGAAACGGTCTCTGCTTTGGGAAGAAGTTAAAAAGGCACTTGGTTGCATGGCCAACCCATCTGTCATCGGTTCATCACCGGAGAGTGAGGGGCCAGTGTACTGTGGAGCCCAGGACCTTTGAGACAATTGAGGATCCCCACCTCTGTGCAGAAGGCTGGCAGCAATTTCAGTAATGAAGGAGTTTGGCTGACAATACGGGACACGTGAGACTCCTTGGCAAGCCCCAGTCCCTGGAAGTCTTAAGAGAGTCAACAAAATGAATATAATCCAAATAAGATCTGAGGTTGAGAAAGGAGGCATCCCTGAATTGGACTGATCCTAAAATAAGTCTACAGTCATTCTGGTGATATGAATGTGTGGATATAATATGATAATAGGCATGGTGATCCTAACAATAAATCACTAGAAATCATTAGAGGCAATGTGCCTCTAGAATATAAGCATGTTTATTTTTATGAAAAAAATCATAAAATTGTAAAAGTTAGAGACTTCAATTATCTGAAAAATGTATTCTTAGAAAATTTCTTGGCAATGTCAGATAAATTAAAAATCACTTAATAACACCTCTGTAAATGTATGCATTTGTTTGAAAGCAGAGAGGAATCCTTTTGTGCTGTTTCAAATAAAGGAGAAATACGTTCCCTGAGATCTTTACTCACTGCTTAAATACCTATTTATTTTTTCCCACTTCTCCAATAAAGAAACAAGAATTATATGAAGAATGAAATGTTTATTGCTAACATACAAGTTTGCATGACTATCTAGATGAAGTTTTTCTCACTAATTATGATTCTTTTTTTAAGATTTTATTTATTTATTTGACAGACACAGCAAGAGAGGGAACACCAGCAGGGGGAGTGGCAGAGGGAGAAGCAGGCTTCCCAGGGAGCAGGGAGCCCGATGCGGGGCTCGATCCCAGGATCCTGGGATCATGACCCAAGCCGAAGGCAGACGCTTAACGACTGAGCCACCCAGGCGCCCCACTAATTATGATTCTTTATTCCTAGGTGTATATGCAAAAGAAATGAAAACATATGTCCCCACAGGGACTTGTACACAAATGCTCACAGTAGCATTAGTCATAATAGCCAAAAAGTGGAAACAACCCAAATGTCTGTCAGTGGATGCAAGGATAAACAAATGGTGTTGTATCTGCACAGTTGACTACTATATGGCCATAAGAAGGAATAAAGTGTGATGCATGCAACACCACGGATGAGCCTTGCAAATATTGTGCCCAGTGACCACATGTTGTAGGGTTGCATTTACCTGGAAGGTCCAGAATGGGCAAGTCCCCAGAGAGAGAAAGTGGGTGAGTGGGGGCTCGATTGGGGTGAGGCAATGGAGCACAATGTGAATGGGAACACAGTTTCTTTTAGAAGGGACAAAATTGTCTTAAAGTTAGATAGTGGTGGTGTTTGCCCAAACCTGTAAATATATTAAAAACCACTGAATTGTACACTTCCAATGGGGGAATTCAGTGGAATGTGAATTATATGTCAATGAAGCTGTTAAACTCACACAATTCCTACCCACAAAGAACTCAGAAACACCACATTCAAGATATTTCCATGTTATTTGTCTGATATTTAGCAGAATAATTGGGTCTGGGACTTCAGCAATTTAGGATTTTTTTTTTCCTTTTTTACAAGTTTAGATAGCAACTTCTATTGTTAGAATGAGAAAGTATCTCTAGTTTCCAAAACAGTCTTGCTTGAAGTCATCCTAAGCTATGAACAGTCATCCCAAGGTATGAATAGTCTTCCTGAGGTATGAATAGTCGACTTTTCTGAGGTGTGAACAGTCTTCCTTAGGTATGAACAGCCATCCTGAGGTATGGACAGTCATTCTGAGGTGTGAACAGTCATCCTGAGGTATGGACAGTCATCCCGAGGTGTGAACAGTCATCCTGAGATGTGTATCTTAAATGACAGTTTCCTTTATTTCTTCCACTTTTCTCTGCTGACTTCTTATCCCCACCCACAGTTTTAAAAATTATGCTACTACACTGACAACACTTTTTAAATTCTCCTAAATTAGGAAACATTATTTGTGGCACAGTGGGACCATGATATTGACATTATTAAATGGATACAGATGGGTAAGTGGATACCGTAATTATGAACATTTTAGATGTCAGGTAGCAGAGGTCCCTTGCTTTCAAATTTCATGAATGCGAAATATGCTGTAACTTTTTAGCAATTTGGACACTAATTGTAAAAACTGAGGGAGAAAAATATCCCTATTACGTGAAAGTCAC
This sequence comes from Zalophus californianus, assembly GCF_009762305.2. NCBI lineage: Eukaryota > Metazoa > Chordata > Mammalia > Carnivora > Otariidae > Zalophus > Zalophus californianus. Next base: position 91,534,492 of record NC_045608.1, on the reverse strand, counting down.
ATTACCACAAATTGGTTCTTTGAACTCTTTATGGTAAAAAGAACATTTTGTCGCATACAACTCAGAGATGAGCTGCCCAAGAAGACAAACTATAGGATCTCCAGTTCCAACCACAAAACTGCAGGGCATGGGATACAGAATGCTTGTTTCAGAGCAATGCTGTCCAGTCTGTCACTGTCCCCACCATTGTACCCAGAAGGCCATTCACCTACATCTTGGGGCTGGCTTCAGGATGATGAGTTAGGCTACAGGGGTTGTTGGGGACAGTGTCTAGAAGACAAAAGCACTCAGTACCTCAGCTGTTAATATTATCTTCATCGTCAAGGTCATTATTTATCTGCTCACTGAATGTTCAGCTCTTATGGGAGTCCTGGACCTGAGTCTCCTGACCATCACCTGCTTGTCTGAGTTTTGTGGGCGCATCACGGTGGGCCCATCCCTGGTTGGGAAATGAATTGTCTGGGTGGCCAGCTTGGGTCTCGGGTCCCCCTGGAGCTCGGGGAGCATCAGTTCTATCAGAACAGAGCGGGAAGGGTGAATTCCCCAAATGGAATCAGGGGCCGTGGTCAGTAGCAGGGTGATATTGGGTGGCCCCAATCAACACATGTCCAGTGCACATTCCATGTGAAGAAATGCCTCCGTGGGGGGAGGGGTCGGGGAGCTGGCCCGGGGTGGGGTGGAGAGGCCCGTTACCGTGGGAGACCAGGCCTGAGGCTCTGTGTGCTGGTGGTTGTGTTTTACGTAAGAATTACAAGAACTGAGCTGCTGGAGAGCTGATGTGGGTAAGACCCGCCTCAAGCTCTTCTCTATGGTCGTCTTTTGTGCGCGCAGCGCTTGTATTTGGGCACCATTCTAGGCACTGGAGAGACTGATGTGGATCTTCAGGCCAGAAGCTTCTTCCCCAGCTCAGCGCCCACAGCGGGGATGCGGCCTGGGTGGGCTCCCTCAGGCTTGCTCTCTCTCCACCTCCTGAGGAAATGCTCTTCCTCCTCACCACGTTTGCACCCCTGCCAGGGGTCATTGGTCTTACGAAGTCCCCGGCTGGCTGCCAGGTGGTGGGTGGTGGGGCTCATCTCGAAGGGGGGAGCTTCGAGGGTGCACCCGTGTTTCCCAGAAGACAGCCCTTAGGGGAAACACCGTTATAAGTCTGCCACCCAGTTATATTTCAATCGATCAAATTTTTTCCCTGCTGTTCTTAGGCTCTGACCGTGCCCTCAGATCCTTGGCAAATTCGCTTTGCCTCATCTGTCTTGTTTATATAATGAACGAGGGAGGGCCCAGAGCTCTTTACTTTAGGAAGGTCAGGTGATCTTTTGGAGCTCTCCTGCTGGCTGCTAAGGAGTGCCTCAAGCTCACCATCTTTATAGGTAAGGAGCTCTGTGGGGAGTATTGTCGGGCCAGTTGAGCCCCCAACAAGCGATGTCCATGTCCTTCCCCCGGTGCCTGTGTGTGTGGCTGATTGGAGATAGGTCCCTAAGGATGTAATCAAGGTAAGATGAGGTCGTGCTGGAGCAGGTGGCCTTATGAGAAGAGAGAAAATTGCACACGCACATACATACACACCTGCACGCACACGCATACACACATGCACACACATACATACACACCTGCAGGCACATGCACACACACACGCACACACATGCACATATGCACACACATGCACATACACACACGCGCGCACACACACATACACCTGCACACACATATACATACACACCTGCATGCACTTATACACACATACATACACACATGCACGCACACATACATGCATACATGCATGCACACGCATGCACACACTCATACACACGTGCATGCATGCACGCGCGTGCACACATATACACCTGCACACACACACACACACTCATGCACACACACATATGCATGCAAACATACATGCACACACCTGCACACACTCATACACATATGCATACACTCATACACGCATGCACACATGCATGCACACTCATCACACATACATGCACATGCACACACATGCATGCATACACATACGTGCACAGACTCATACACATATGCACGTACACACACACTCATAAACGCATACCTGCACACACGCACACACCTGCACACACTCATACACACATGCACGCACACACACATATGCACACACACACACGCATGCATATACACAGGGAGACAGAGGCAGAGACTGGAGCGATGCATCTACAAGCAAGGGAGTACTGAAGGTTGCCAACCATTCCCAGAAGCTGGAAGAGGCCAGGAACAGATCTTCCCACAGAGCCAACCCTGCTGACACCTTCGTCTCAGCCTCCTGTCTTCACGACTAGCAAGAGGCCAGATTTCTGTTGTGTAAGTCCCCGTTTCTGGCGCTTTATTATGGCAGCCCTAGGAGATGGATGCAGATGGCTTTGACAGGTGTTTCTCCAACTTATCATGGTAAGAACATCACATAGGCATCTGCAAAAGGTTTGCAAGAGAAAAGAGAAAACAGCAAAAAATTCTCCTGTATTTGTAGGATTATGAATGTTTTTTAACTTTTTTTTAAAGAAAGTAAAAGTTCCTACGTCATGATAAATAATATTTACAAAGAGAAGCGGGTCCTGCTTAGAAAGCAGTCATGTCTGTGGGTAGACACCCACAGAGGGAACTGCAGTCGTGCGGGGCTGTGCTGCGGGTGAGGAGCAGGGTCGGCAGCCGGGTCCTAGTTCTGTGCGTGAGGACGCTGCACGCCTCTAGATAAAAGGGGCAGCCCTGGATTTCGAGCTGGCAAAACCCGAGGTCACAAGCTGCTTCACAGCCTGGAAATAAGCCAGCACACGAGGGTAGCACAGAAAAAGACAGGACAGCCCAAGGAGCTGGGCCCCGGCAGGCCTGGGCTCTCACGTGTGGGGCCTCGGGCGGGACTGGTTGTCTGAGCTTCGGGTTCTTCATCAGTGTGACCCTCTCCAGCTGCTTTGCCCCCTCCCAGGCTTGCCACCACGAGGAAATGGTTTTTGTAGACTGGAAAGACAACCCAAAGATCATGAGTCACTTACAGTGTTGACATGGAGGGGAGCCCCAGAGCACTGGGAATTATGTACCTTAAAATAGTAAAAACAAACAAAAGTGCTCTTTAGAATCCATCCCCCCACCCCCACCCCCACCCCAAGCAAGCAAATAAATGTGTCTTCACCATTTCCATGGCTTCTCACAGGGATCAGCTAAGTTTAAAACCTGCAGACTCTCCAAGCTGGGTCTATAATGGCATTCAATTGTAAATGTAAATAGAGGTGGAGACCCAGAGGCGGGGGATCGTTTCTGGACTGTCCTGCCTGGAGGAGACACAGGCTAATTTTAGCCATTGGCCTGATGATGGTTTTTCTTTCACCTTGGATTACTTGGCTGTTTTTCAAAAATTTAAGTAGCGTATGTTTTCAAAGTTAATAAGAAGACTTTGCCTTTCAGCGGAGAGCTTAGCAATGCAAACAAGCAGTTCAGAGCTCCCTGGAAGCTCTTAGAGATGCCCCCGCCCCTTCCCCAGGGGACAGGGGTGGGAAGGAAACCGTGGAAACCCCATTTCAGTTCCAGAACCACTCCAAGTAATGGGGAGAAGCCACGGCATTGGAGGGAATTTTGGCAGAACCAGTGGGAAACGTTCCTTTGAACATAGCATTTCTGGAGAGGGTGGTCCCCGCCCTGTCCCCACCCGACCCTGCTTTTAGCATTAACCTTTTCGTAATTGGAAATTCTGATGGTGAACAAAATTTATGAGGACATTCAAAGGCTAGAGGAGTTGAAAATCTGGACAAAGCCTTGAGCAGACAGATAAGAACGGCTCGTCATGTTCCCTGGGTTTTCACTGAGGTTTAGCTGGGAGGGCAGCTAGAAAACAACGAGGCTTGTTTTGCCTGCAGAAGAGGCTGGGGACCTTTCTAGAACATGCAGAGGTGGATGAGGGCGGAAGCGGTCTATCATTCTGCTGTCTGCCCAGGGCTGGCCGAGAGGGAAGGGGGGAGGCCTGGGGTTCCTTGCTGGCCCTGCCAGTGGATCCCCCGGGGGGTGCCCCACTGCAGGCAGGGGCCCTGGGCTCCCAGGGTAGCTTTTTAGTGCAGGCTCGCGCCAGGTTCACGGGGCCACACGGGTGTCTCACAGCCGCCCGTGACCGACGCTCTTGGCCAAGTGACAGGCTGTCTCCTCCTGCAGCCCCTGGGTGGGGGCTTCTCCTCCTCCAGATACATTCTGGGTTTCCCACTCACTCACTGTGTGGAAGAGTAAAGGCGACTGGGAGGCAGGGGAGCCAGGACGCCCAAGATTCGAGTCCAGGGAAAACGACACTGACAGAGAGCCCCGGGGAAGACCGCACGGGGCCGAAGGCAGATGCCCGCACCTTCAGGTGCTCGTGGAGTGACTGCATCTGGGTCTGCTGCGTTTACCTCCCTCTGCCGCGGGGCAGCCGCGTGTGCTCAGGACTTCGTAAATACTGACTATTGTCCACTCTTCGCAAGTGCTGTTGCCAACCCTCCTTGAGGATGAAGAAATGGGGCACAAACTGGAAACGCAGCTCAGCTCGCCAGAGGCTGGCAAATCCACTCCGCTGCTTGTCGTGTGGATGTGAAGTGTGATGACCCGACGGGCGTACAGGTGAGAAAGTGCCTCGCCTGCCTGTGCGCGAGGTCGTCCCCAGCCCATGTGCCTGCACGCCACGGCCACGTGGAAGGCCCGGGGAGTGCCCTCAACCCACTCATGGCTGCCCGAGCCTCCATCAAGCCCCACCCGCACCCTCGTGGATGGTCCACACTGAGGCTCTCACACCGTCACACGACCTTGGTACCGTGAGAGACGCTGCCCCTGTTCTGTCGTCACCTCCCCCTTCCCGCTCTCGAAGCTCGTCACCAAGCCAAGATGAGCACACTGTTTTCTTGGGTTGGTGTGAACACGAGGCTGGAAAGGAAGTGACCCCAAACCCAAAGGGAGCATCTCAGTTTACTTAGTGAGCTCTCTTCTTGGAGCGACATCTCCACCTCACAGCAAGGGCACGGAGACGCAAAGGCGCGTTTGTGGTTGGGGACCAGTGAAGGAACCTGTCATTAAACAGGACGTGTGCAACTCGCCAACCTCGATCGGCCTGGCAAACCTCTTGTACAGTAACGTCTAATCTCAAGAATCCTGGGAGAATCGTTTTAATCATACAATCATTGTTGCATGATGCATAATGCAGAAGCAATTTTAAGTTTACAAAGTGGTTTTTGATTAGTATGTCATTAAAGATAACACCTCAGCATTCATTTTTAACACAATCATCATTTTTATAACGTCTAAAGACACACTTCAACGATCCCCACCGAAACAGAGATATTCCCCATTTAATTTGTTGCAAAATGATTATTTGATAAAAGCATGTTTGTCGACAAACATGTTTTTAAACGAGATACCATATCCTATTTGGTTTGGGCTCATCACACATACTAAAATATAGATGGACAATTAGCATCATGTTACACCAGCAAAAACAGATAAAAAGCACAGTAATGGCCTATTTAGAATTCTTGCGTGTTGTTCTTTAAAAATGAAGTGATTTAGGGGTGCCTGGGTGGCTCAGTCGGTTAAGCGTCTGCCTTCGGCTCAGGTCACGATCCTGGGGTCCTGGGATTGAGCCCTGCATCGGGCTCCCTGCTCAGCAGAGAGCCTGCTTCTTCCTCTGCCTCTCCCCCTGCTCACGCTCCCTCTCCCTCTTTCTCTCTCCCTCTCAAATAAATAAATAAATAAATAAATAAATAAATAAATAAAATAAAAATGAACTGATTTGTTTTTATAATATTTATATTTTATGTGGTTATTAGGTGTCACATTTAATTAAAATGTGTTCAGATGTCATAGAAAATCATTCTATCTTAAATGGAAAGTACTTATACCATGATTTCATTCTTTGATAGAAACAGTGAAATGTTATCACCACATAGCAATATGAACCCCCTCGCGGGCGGCAGGGGAGTAGGGCTGATGATGATGCATCTTGGCTTGTGGTCTTCACGTCCACTGTCCGGGGTTCACTCTGCCTCTTGAGGTCGTAGATTTATATCTTTTGCTGAATTTGGGAATTTTTCACCCATATTTCTTTGAATACTTCTTCGGCCTCCCTTCCCCTCTCCCTCTGGGACCCTGATGACAGGACTGTGGTGTCTTTGCTCTGGCCCCAAGTCCCTGAGGGCCTGGTCTGGCCCTTCTTTCCAGTCTGCTTTCTCTCTGCTGCTCAGACGGGGTAATGTCTGTTGTCCCACCTTCAAGTTCACTGGTTCTTTCTCTGTTCTCTCCATTCTGATGTTGAGGCCCCCACTGATTCTTTCATCTCAGTGATTGTACATCTCAATTCCAAAATCCCGATGTGGCTCTTTGTATCTTCTCGTTCCTTGCTGAGAATTTCTTTTTTCTCATTTGTCTTGAGTGTGTTTGTGATTGTTCACTGAAACAGGTTTTTTGTTGTGTTTGTTATTTTTTTTTTTTTTTTATGGCAGCTTTAAAAATCCTCACCAGATAATCCTAACATCTCTGGGCTTGGTGTTGGCATCTTTTCTCATTCAAACGGAGATTTTCCTGGTTCTTGGTATGATGCATAATTTTTTTATTTTATTATTTTTTATTATAACCTGGATATTTTGACTCTTATGGTATGGGACTCTGGGTCTCCTTTGCAATTTCTGCTTTAGCCGCCTGTCTCTGATATCACACTCAGACCTGCAGTCTCCCTATTGGCCATTTACTATTTCACAAACCGAGTTAGCAGTAAGAGTCTTGTCACTGTCAGGTGCGGGTGAAGGACCAGCTTCCCCAAGGAGGGGTGCGAGGGTGGGCCGCATCTCCGGCTGGGCCTCCTCTCATCACCTTGCTGTGGTGATGTCATCAGGCCTTCTTCCCACTAGATGGTGGTGAACTTTCTGGTCCCCAGCCTTGCTGGTGGGGATGGGCGTGAGGCTGTGGATTTCTCCACGGAGTTTGGATGGTGTAGGGCAGTTATTGTGTCAAAGTCCTCTGTCCTGCTAGGCTGTCCCTATGGTCAGAGAGAGAGCAGCCTCTTCTTGGGCCCTTTCATCTGTACCCATTGCCCTTCCTGGGTTGCTGGCTTCTCCAGTATCCAGTTCAAGATATATAAACTCACCACCACCTCTATCTGGTCTGGCTTTTCTCTTTGCCTTTCAGAGTCTTTTTGTGTTTGTTTCACATACAATGTCCAGAGATTTTGCTGTACTTACTGGGAGTAATAGGGAGACGTGTATCAAGACCTATATTAGAAATCTCCTGTACTGTCTTATATCATTTTCTTGGACTTTGTCAAAAACTGTTCTTTCTCTGTATTCCCATTTTTCAAAGCTTAGCAAATCCTGTTCGAGATCTTCTGCAGGAGGGTGCACCAGAATGAGTGTGGGTTTTGGAATTAGAGGGACTCACATTTCACTCTGGCTCTGTGACTTAGATACTGTGTGATCTGGGCGACCTCTGACCTTATCCAGCTGAATCCCCTATAAAGTGAGTGCAACACTCCTTTTCCTACGTGCTTAGAAGTACTTGCAACAAGGCCCAGTGCCTGGAACCTGAGATGCTCAGGAATTGGTAGCTGGTATTATCAGCACTTTTCCTTACGTGGTCCAATTTCAGTTTAATATCAGGTCTGGGAAAAAAGCACACATATTATATTCAAAGGACAATCAGTAGTGATGTGACATCTGTGGGATTCCTGTTACACGCAACCTTTGCTGTGTGCTGACGGGCCCGCTCACCGCCTGCCTCCCCGTCTCGGGCATAGCGGGCTGGCCGCGGGCAGCCCCGGGGTGGCGGGATTGAACGTGGACTCGGGCAGGCCTCTGTCTTCTAGCTCTAGCTGGTCGGCATGTTCCAGAAGCTTCCCTCTGGGACTGGAGCCTCGTGCAGGCACAGCATTGAGCAAGGTGAGTGTTGCGTTTGTTTCACACCTAGTTTCTTGTAAAATGCAACGAACGCAAAGGAGCAGAACCTCGTCCAGGTGTGGTCTCCTGCCGTGGGCCCCAGAATACCACCTGCGGTATTGTGCTCATTCACTGCTCCCCTTCCCAGCCTGGAGGACACCCACAGGGGTTCCACCTGAAAGAAGGTTGAAAGCACTAGTTGTGCCCTTGAGGCCCTGATGGGGGGGTGGCTCATCTACCCCGCTGGCTTCCCATCCTCAGCGCATGTCCCCGCACGCGGCACCATGCACAACACACACACACACGGAGCCACCACAAGGTGCTCGAGGCCTGAGCCGACCCGCCCTCTCCTGGTGCTTCTCTGGGCTCCAGTCCATCTCTGCACTTTCTGCCAGCCAGCAGCCTGCACCAGACCTGTAATTCCTCGACCACCAGGGGTTATGAGCTGCAGAAACAGGTCGGTCTCTGTCCCCAAGTCCGGATTTTAAAAGTCTTGTGTGCAGGCACCACATCAACGGTAGAAAGCCCACTCTGGGGCAATCATCCCGTCCTGCTGAAATTGGAGCTGGCTGGATGTTCTCATGAATGGGGGTGGGAAAAAACCAAAGATTTGGGTGTCTTTAATTTTTGTAGGTTTCTCCTATAAAAATGCCTTTTAATTTTCTTTGAAACCTGTTGCCTTTTTATACTAGAAGTAAGAGCAACTATACTATATGATCTAGCACAAAATGCAATATGTAATTATATTTAGTTGGACATATTAACAGTGCATGTGAATAAGGTTCAGACACATTAAAGGACAGAAATCTCCTTTGTGTTCTTGAATTTCAGCTAACAGTGTCCCTGTTGGCACGTCACTAGCTGTGTGTTCTTAGGCAACTCACTTTCCTTCTCAGGGCCTCAGATGCTCTATTTGTAAATCGGGGATAATAAGAGTCCTGCCTTCAGAGGGTTGTTACTCGGATTACATGCATTAAAAGATTCCAGGGCTTATGTGGGTCAAAATTTCACTTAATGTCAGCTGCCCTTCCACTGTGATTAAACAGGATAGTCACAAAGCCGCAGGGGCGATTCCTCCCCAACATCCACCTTGCAACTTGCCTTGCCTCCTCTTGATGCCTAGGTCAATCGATGGTTGCCTCTGGATTTGTAGGCTCTTCTGGACTTGGGTAGAAAACAAACAGCCTCACGTCTGGACTCTGGTGACCTCTCGCAGCCCGGGGGCCCTCCTTGCTCCAGCCGTCCAGGGGTGGTCCTACTGGGGTTTGGCTCCTTCAAGTTCATATCCTTTTATATGTGTGTCATTTATCTTGCACATTTAGAAAGCTTGGCCTAAATGGGCATTGTGTCTAAATATGCTATTTGTACTAAGGGGTATATCATAATACTCTACGGTAGCTCTTTCTATGTTAGCAAATCCCTGGTAACCACGGTGCTTGACCCGTAGGCCCTACCCCTTGGCAGCCTTCCCTGGGAGCAAGGCCTTGAATCACGACGATTAAACCTTCCCTCTCAGAAATGTTTGCCGGCCCCTTCCTGGTGTCTTTGGCCCTCCCAGCTGATGGCCAATTTCCTATTCGATGATTTGTTCCAGTATCTTCCCAGATATTGATCCTAAGATGAGCAGTCTGTAATTGGGTATAAGGTCATCCCTTTTAAAAGATGGCCATACTCTTTCTTTTGAAGATCCTGAAGAGGTTTTCCCTGTCCTCTGGGACCTCCCACGTGATGGCTTGCGTCCCCTTGTGATGCCTGCTAATGCCTCAAGTGGCCCAGAGTACACCACACCCGACTCCCCGATGAAGATAGTCCTCTCCCGGGTGATACGCGATGATTCACTTTCCTCCATGCATCTCACCACTGAGTGTTCACAGACGTTTTCTTTGGCAAAAATAAGAAACTCGGGGTGCGTGGCTGGCTTCGTCGGTTAAACGTTTATCTGCCTTCAGCTCAGGTCATGATCCCGGGGTCCTGGGATCGAGTCCCCGTGTCGGGCTCCCTGCTCCATCGGGAGTCTGCTTCTCCCTCTGACCCTCCCCATGCTCATGCTCGGTCTCTTGATCTGCTCTCTCTCAAATAAATAATAATAATAATAAGAAGAAGAAGAAGAAGAAGAATAAACCCAAATGTTAAAAAAATTCCTCTGTTCTTTAGTTTTCCTCTTTAGGGGATAGGATTTTCCTTTATTTTTGTTTTCATTTAATGTATTTGAAAAATGCTAATATTTCTTCTTTTTCTGCACTGTGGCACATTCTTAAGTTTGTTGCTGTGTAAATAAGACCTTGTCTTTATGATTTCGTTTGATCATGACTTTATGAGGAAGTAATTTTAATCACTTGGGGCATCTAAATCCGGGTCCCCCGTGGGCACCCCCACTTTCCGTTGTTTCTTTGGCATTGACCAGTGACTCCACATTTTTCAGTAGAATTGTGCCTACTCTTAGTTCATCGGCTCTCTCTTATTGTTGTCTGGGTGAGCTTCATTCTTTCCCTGTGCCGGGGGCGGGGGGGGGCCACCCACACCAGGTTCCTGACAGGCGGGGAGCAGGCGAGGGACAGGTTCCCAGAGTGTCTCCTGCCCGCAGCCCACTCCCCCGGCCCACCGTTCTTTGCCACAACCAGGGCATCTCCTGTTCTTTTTCTCCATCGCATAAGCCTCAGTCTCCTGCAAGATGGGGAAGCAAGGTCCTCACCTGCTGCCCAGCACGCTGGAGGGGACCCTTCCTGGGGGCTCCTTGAGATGAGCTGGCTCTCTGCCCATCAGTGTGGCCGTCTACGGAGACTTTCCTCCACCACGTCCCCATCTGTTCTCTGCCTTCCGCGCACTCGTCCAAGTACCTCACCTGCTGCTGTCTTCTCTCCCTTTCCCTCCGTGATTACGAAAACAACTTTTAAAATTCTTCTGCAGAGATTTGTGTCAAAGAAAGATACACGCATCTCGTTAACCCACCATGTTCAACAGAACATACGCTTGGTTTTCTAAAGTCCTTTTTCTTTGCTTTTCATTTCACTTTTGCCTTCCCGGTGTATATTGCATCTGGGTGTGTGATGACTGATTGCTCTGAACCATCTCCCAAGGAGCGATTTATCTTTTAAATCTCCCACGATTTCTCCTGCTAAGGATCAGATTAGTGGCAGCCTCTGTCTGAGTGGATTCCTCCCACATTCTGAAAGAGGAAATGCTCTCCAGTGGCGTCCAAAAAGCTATTCGGTGGTCTGTGGTCAGCTGAATTGTTTTTCCAGAATGCAACGGCGGAGTTAAACGCCCCATTGTAACTAGATCTAACTGGAAGCTTTGGTGAGTTTGACCAGAAAAGGTTTCCTCAACCTTGTTTTCATGTGGGTGCCTCTAAATGGATGCCACCAAGACGCTGCCCCCTGTCTTAACCCCTTTCGCCTTTGCACCGTCTGGCTACTGGCCTCGGGTTTCCTGAGAGATTTTCCTCGGTGGGTCCCGGTGTTTATGCGCAGGGAGGCAGAGCCTTCCTTCCGTGACAGCGCCCTGCGAGAACCCAGCAAACACAGAGCTGAATTTCTCATTAACTGGAGGAAATTTTTATGATCATGGAATTGTTCAGGTCTGGTCTTTGCAGAAACCTACCACAGGGAGGGGGAGAGGGGAAAAAAAAACGACAGCTTGTCTGTAATAAATGGTGTTTTTGTGCAAGTTTTTAAACATTTATTTTTTTCAAGGACCAAGGAGGACGCTGCTAAAACCCCAGTCTGCCCGGAGTCTGCTGCCCACGCGCTTCTAGACCTGGGCCTGTCCTGCCTCAGCTGTCCTCGCCCGCAGGGGTTAACCACTGCGTGCGTGTGTGTGTGTGTGTGTGTGTGTGTGTGTGCGTGTGTGTGTGTGTGCGTGCGTGTGTGTGTGTGTGTGTGTGTGTGTTTCAGAGTTCCTAAAGGACTTTGAACTCTCAGAAGCCCCTGCAGAGATTATGATCACTTCCTGTGCTACAGCCTCCTCGGAGAGTAGACTCTCCGGCCAAGGCATTTCCCCGGCGCCGTGCTCCCTCTGAGCCCGGAGGGCATGGCCTCACCCCTGGAGCGCCAGCAAGGGCCGCGGAGAAGCGGGCACTCCGGGCCCAGGGAGAGGCCGGGAGGGAACCACGCAGTCCAGCCTGATGCTCACCGGCATGGCGGCTCGCCTTAGGTGGCGAAGGCCTAGAACTGTTGAAGGAAGGGTGCAGTAAGGGTCAGACTTTTGGGGTGCCCCGGTAGCTAGGTCGGTTAAGCAGCAGGCTCTTGGTTTTCAGTTCAGGTCTTGATCTCGGGCTTGTGAGATGGAGCCCTGTCCGGGGCTTGGCGCTGAGCAGGAGACTGCTTGAGATTCTCCCTCCCCCCGCCCCTCCCCGACTCCCGAAACCTGTGATCCTAGAACTAATTCAATCACCAGCACATGTCCCCTTGTGGAAGCTTTCGGGAGCAGTACACTTTCACATTTTTAGTAAATAGTTCACTTTTATGCCCCGTGTATAATCAGTTGCTTCTCAAAATATATTTTTGTAAGCAGATGAGGGAGACATAGTTTACTTTTCCCAGAGGAATGTTAAAGGATCTATTGCATTTAGGAGACATAGAGCATTCTGCCTTTCTTGGAGCTGTAGGTACTGCTGGTATAATCAGGGTTCTTTTCCTGGACATCTGGGTATAGATTATTAATTAAATAAAAGCAATGCCTTGTCAATATCCAAACTTTTTTAGTTTTTGAAACCTAGTTGTTTCTGTCCTATTGGTAAACAAATATTGAATGTTACCCTTACTCCCACTTTTACTTCGGATGGTCCCACTCCCTGCACACTGGGGGTTTTCCACGCCAGCCTGGGATTGGACCCAGAGCCTCCCCAGAGCACAAGGCAAGCACTGCAGCAGCATGTGCCGATCAGACCCTGGCCCCTGGTCCCCCCGCTGTGATGGGAGGCATGTGGTGCAAGCTGTCTATCCCAGAGTTAATGTAGGATGGAGTTAGAGTCCCTCCCCACTTGAGTTGTTGTGCAGACTGAGTGAGTGAATATGTGGAAAATCACTTAGAGCAGGGACTGGTTGTCGTTCTTACTTAAGGGGAAACATTCGCTTGTCCAGCTGGTTGGGTCTTTCCTATTAGATAGGACCAAACAGCTAAAACTCCTCTCTGCTTCAAAATGTAAAGATACTTATCCCGTTATCTGGGACATGGGCTTCATCATCCGATGTGAATAATAGCATTTATCCCCCGATTTTACTCAGGTATTATGGGCGAGGGGCTTAAAAAAGCTAATTTACGGATAGGAGGTGACTCTGTCTTCTCAAGGAAAGTCCTTGGTAGTTACTGATGCCATTGGTCAGGGCTGAGATTCTTTTCCTTTTAAAGAAGTCTGAGACACCAGATGAAAGATATTAAGAAGCTATAAAGTAGATTTAGTGCTGAGCAGATTCCAACATTCTCCGTTAATTGGGTGGTTTCAAATGGCGGAGATCCACATCTCCTTGCAGACAGCAACTTGAGGGGCGATGGAAACAGGTTCCAGAAGGGATAGGACCAGGGAGACAGGCCCTCTCCAGGGAAGAGCCCATGGAGAAGGTGGGCAGCAGCCTCTGAACCTCCCAGGGAAGAGCCCATGGAGAAGCTGGGCAGCAGCCTCTGAACCTCCCTCGTTCCTTTAGCTGTCAGCATCCCGACCACCTGTGGCTGCCACACTCCTGGCAAATGAGCCTGCGTAGCCTGATTCACTGGTGCACAAGTGGACCCAAAGGACAAGCTGAGCCTTCTTAGGAGACACTGCAGGGGACGTGGAGGCAGAGATAGTTAACTGAGTGCTGGCTCGCTAACCGTTACTGCCCTCCATTTCACAGACCAGGAACATGAGGCACCGAGGGGTGAATAGCTTGCCTGACCTCACACAGTGAGTGGACCCTCGGAGTCCAGAATCCATCCTCTTGACTGCCATGCTTTCCTTCCCCTCAGGCATTAACGAGGCTGCTCTTCCATTCTCTTGGCGCTCCTTCACTCCATCTGGAAGTTCCCCAGCACCTCTGCTAAATCTGCAGAAAGTGAACTTGAACTTGACAGACAAGGCCACTGCCTTCTGGGACCATTAAATCTCAGACAGACAAGGCTGAGCTGAGCGGAGCATGTGAGTAGCCCCGTCAGGAAGAACACACAATAAAGAAACTCCTTGCCTCCAGAGTCCAAGTCCTTCCATCTACAAAATGAAAGTATTGGAACATGGACGGTGTTCTAACTCATTTCTTTACTCACCCATAAAAAAGCCTGTCTTGAGTATCTTGATGAGCCAGGCCCTGGAGAAACCACGTCCACTCAAGGAATACAGAGTCCTACACATAGGATAACAGACAGTTATAATGTGCTGTGGATAATGCTGGTCATTCATTTACTCACGCAATGACAATGTGTGAAGTTTCTGTTATGTGTCAGTCCAGGCAAAACTGGGGAAATCAGGATATTGGCGGATCATATCCATGTCAATATCCTGGTTGGGATAGTGTGCCATGGTTTTGCATGGTGTTACGTTGGAAAAACAAAAACCAAAAAACTAGGTAAAAAGTGCCTGCACCCTTTCTGCCTTATTTCCCGTAACTGCCTGGGGATTTACAAAGATCTCAACACAACAAGTTTATTAAGAAGGGGGCTGCCCAGGGTAGAGTCGCACCCATTCTTGCCCTAGGATGTTATGCGGGAGGACGTAAGATTGGAACTGCTTTTGCCTGGTGAAGGGAAGCCAGGAGAACTGTAGAAGGATGACCCAGAACCTGGCATCATGAGCTACGTGTCTTCCGCATCTCTTGTTCCGTGGGACAATAACAGTTTGTCATTGCGTAAGGCACTTAGACCTGGGTACCCTGTTGTTTGTGACCAAAATGCCCTAATTGATGCAGGCTTGAACATCCAAACTACCTCAGATAAAAGAATTATTGGAACAGGACTGCCAGGCAAAATAGAGGACATCCAGTAACACTTGAACTTCAGATAAATAATGAATAATATTTTATATAAGTATGCCTCAAATATTGCAGGGGAGATACTTATACTAAAAAACAGTTCTTGTTTATTTGAAATTCAAGTTTTACTGGGTGTCCTGTATTTTTATTCACTAAATCTGGCACCCCTATATCGGAATAGGAATGGTTGTGGATGGTAACTAAAAATTAGAATTTCTACATGCCTCATTCGATTCAACTCCCAACGAAGGAGGTGAAAAGCAGGATTTGTCATTTAAGGAAAATATATTTTCCTAGTCCTAACGTCATACTTGTTGCGGGCAGGACAATGGTAAAGATGGGATTCTTCCTTATCAGTTTCAACCCACGCCTCAAGACAATCGGGCTCAGCCACACCCACGGGCCACGCAAGGAGCACAGCCTGCGGGCACTTTGGGGTGATGTGCTACAAGTCAGTCTCATGATTCTTGCCCCTCACCAACCCTCTCAGCAAAAGCTACAAATTCTCTCTGAAGTCAGTGTAGAATGGGCAGAGAGGTCCTTTAATTTTAAGTGAAGTTCGGTACTTCATCATATGGGACTGGGTACTTTAGGATCTGATGTAAGGCCGTTGTTGCTTTGAGAAGTAACCAAAAGATTTTGTATAATTCAAGAGTGGTTGGAAAAGTTACGAGGACGCACCTGAGAATTCACCCAGGGGGCAGGAGAGAAGTAGCTCCCGGAAGAGACTGAGGGGCTGTTGGCGTGCAGAGCACATGGCTGCTTCCTGCTCTTCAGTGCGTGGCTCTATGTCCCCCCACCACAAGGCGCTGGTCTCAGCCCTTGACAAATAATTCGTGCATTTCATGATCTTAGAGCCCACTGAGATGTGTATTATTATCAACTCCACCTGACTGAGAAGGAAATCCAGACACGTAAAGGTTGAGTAAGTCACCCCAGAACATTATGAGGCAATTATGAGGCCACGTGAAGGTCTGAACCCAGGACGACCCCCTGTAACCATTAGGCTGCACTGCCTCTCTCATCAAGTGGAGGAAATGCAACCAAAATTATAATAAAGGCTCCATATTTTTAGGACTTCACATATCAACACCACCATAAGTTCTAAATCCCCACCAAACCCGCCCTGTATGCCAACACATTTTGCACTCTTTGTATCGCAGAAATGATGACTTTTCAAAATCACAGTCCCAAGAATAGCAATCACCATTTATTGAGTGCATAGTACGTACTGTGCTAAATCCTCTACTCATCTCATTTAATCCTCTCGGCGAAACCATGAGAGTTACTTCTTTCACAGATAAGACAACTGCAGCTAGGACAGAATAAATTATCTGTGGCTTGTGAGAAAAAGACTTAAACACCCACGTCTTGCAGATCTGCTGCGTGGCCTTTGTCCTTCAGAGCGTAGGACCTCCCCGACAGGGTTCCCTCCCCGAGGACAGAACTGGGCTAATGGATGTAGCCTGGGCAAGAGAAAACTCCCCCAGGTTGTCGTGGCGATTGCTGACACTCTCTTGCCTCCCGAGCTTTTCCCTCGATATTTCCATTTATTGGGGGATAATGCTTCAATATTTATAATTTATAGTGCAAATATCTTTTACCTTGCTCCCTGTGAATACTTAAATCAAATTAGAATCGCCAGCTAGCCCACACACAGGAGGGCACCCACCTTTCTAATGTTCGGATAGTGTGAAGGAGGTCTGCAAATTTGGAAAACGAAATAGCCATTACCAGGCAGTCCGCCTGCCCCTCCTGATGCATTGTGGGTCAGGGAGAGCACAGTGTTTTTGTAACCATGGAAACAAACTGAGTTTTGAGAAGCCCAAGCATCCAGATTACCTTTCAAAGATGGCGAAGGGGGAAAAAAAAAGCTCTAAAACCACTCAGTGCATAGGAATTAGTTCTCAAATATCTAGACCTTAATGAAAGCAGTTATTTTGGCCGACTCAGGAGACAAGGAGAGCTTTTACCTACAGAGTGTTGGTAAGTCAGCCACCACGCCCTGAAGGAACTGGAGAAACAAGGAAGGGCTCCCCCCAGCCCTCACCAGCGCTCTTGCATCCACTCTGTGCCCCTTTCCAGAAGGACGCCCCACTGGGCAACCCAAAGGGCAGAGCCTGCCATCCTCAGCAGCAGCACCCTCGCTGTCTTCCCATCGTTGGAGACCGTATCCCCTAACCTGGGAATCTCGAGCCGGTGGCCACACCGTCAAGGTGGGTAAGGCCAAGGGACTTCCCCAGAAAACACACCTCCCTCTCACACTGGCATCGTCCGAGGGGTTCCTGCGATTATTATTGAGGGTTTTCTTCCAGTCATGGTCAAATCCAACAGAGACTGAGTCCTTTCCAGCCTCTGGGCCATAAGGAAACGGCTGGGGCCACATCTACTTTGTGACCATTTCCAAAAATAACTTGGGAAATATCACATTTTCTGCTGGCTTTTACAGACTCCCCAAGGTCAAGGGAGTCACAGCCCTGCTCTGCGTTCCTGACTTTGGCCTTGGAGAGAGATGGACAGTGTCACCACCACGCACACAGCCTCCTGGGCTGCACTGGGTTCAGCTGTGTGTCCGTCCAGGTGAGAACGGGGGGGGCAACAGGTCGCTTCTTCAGAAGATCTTCTGGGATGACTTGATGAACTGGCTTGGGGTACGGGGTGCCCCAAAGTCCAACATTTCTGTGCCGAAGAGAAGGCCGAGAATGAGTGGGCGGGAAGCCCAGAGGGTGGAAAGGAGAGCCCACATTGACATTTCCTCCGGGACCCACAGCCAAGCCCCCCACCTCGCATGGCTCTGCACACCGTCCCCAGGGATGGTGGCAGCCAGACCCGGCCTGGGATCCTCCCGCGGACACGCCTGAGCTTAGACCGCAGGAAAGTGTGGCTGAGGACATAGTCGGTAATACAGCAATTACTGTTCATTTGTTGCTATGGTGTTTCTGCGGCCTGTTCGGATCCATGAATGTCTTGATTATTTTCAATACCCATTTATAGAACGTACTGCTCATCACCAAGTGCTTTGAAACCATCCTCATTGGCTCCTCTGAACAGACCCACGTTAGGAAGGGCGCAGCCATTTCACAAATGAGCACAGGGAGCGTGGTGTGGGTTAATAACTAAAATCAGGGACGGTGAAGGAAAAGACACGAGAAGTGACATTACCGTTCTAGCAACGGGAACTTGGCTTCAGGTTACATTACATTTGACATAAAGGTCAAAGACCATCATGTGATATCACTGAGGATTTGACATCTAGTCAGTGTCGCAGTTGGGAGGAAATAATATTTGAAGAACAAGTTTACTGTTTTTAAAGGGAGGAGTGATGAGGTTGGAGGAGGAGACTGGCAAAAATTCTGGTTCTCAAATCTTTGGTTTCCAAAGAAACAATGCAGGAAATTAACCAAGTCGCAGTCCAGTCTTTTACGTACTGGAGCCTCTATGGAGAGCATGTTCACACTATATGAATAATCATGTATAATGATGGTTATATATGCATCAATAATATTAAAACAATATAATAGTGTGAGCAGTTTAAACGGAGAACTATCATAGCTTCCTCTGGGTAAATAAATCATGGTGTATTCATGCAATGGGGTTCTCTACCACCATGAAAAGGAATGACTTAGAGCGAAGAATATCAACACACGTGGGTCACTCAACGAGCAAACTTGAATAAGAAAGGAGATTGCCTACAACACTGTACCACTTATGGAGACTTCAACCGTGTGCAAGACTACACAATATATGGTTTAAGTAGACATAGTTATGTGGGAAAATTGTGAAGGGCATTATTAAGTGAATAATGAACACACAGTTAGGATGCGGTGACCTCCAGGAGAGGAAGGGG
This sequence comes from Zalophus californianus, assembly GCF_009762305.2. NCBI lineage: Eukaryota > Metazoa > Chordata > Mammalia > Carnivora > Otariidae > Zalophus > Zalophus californianus. The sequence continues at coordinate 91,515,812 of NC_045608.1, read as the reverse complement.
TGACACCTGGAAGATGTAGAAAGATCTTAGCAATACTGGTCCGGTTCTAATGCTTAAGCCGACCACAGCTGGTCTGAGAGTATTTGTAATATGATTCCTTGTGTCTCGTGTGTTCTTTTAAATCTCTTCTTTTGTGTTCATGAGCCATAGTTTTGGCCATTGGCTTGTTTTTTTCCCCTCTACCTGAGATCCTTGATTTTTCCCATTGTCCTTGAAGTCCGGCCCAGCCCTTGCTCCTGCCAAGCAGGGGTGTTAACTTCCAGCTCCACAGAAAATAACTCACTTGGGTCAGGGGGCACGCTCTCCACTGTTTTGTATAATAGGATTATAAATTATTTCAAACCCTAATGATCATGATCAATAATAATAATAACGAGCAGAGCCAACACCAGTGGCAGAATTATCAAATTATCAAATATGTGAGTTTCTATCTCAAATAAAGCAATTGTGAAGCAGGGTGATGATAATGATTTTTTTTTTTTAAATTTTCAACAGAACGTGTTGGCAAAACAAACATCATATAAAATAAAGTAAATGATCTGTTTTCACTTTCTTCCTTTGTATGAGTTTCCTGGAACACAACGAGATCCTATTAGCGACTGCCCTACAGCATCCCTCCCCTCCCACTCACGGAGCGAGACTTGTGTAAACTCAAAAACACTCAGTGCCTCAGGGCCTCATCCAGGCCCAAGCTCCAGAGGCCAGCCCACACCTCCCCTAGCCTTTCCTCCTCCCTCTGATGAGTCCCTGTTGAGAGGATGAACAAGCTCTGGCCTGGCAATCTGTTCTAACACAAAGAGCACAGATTTGGGACGGAAGAGAGGCTTTCATTCTGTAGCTGTAATCCACAACGTAAGCCACCTCCTGTGTAAGAACCTTGTCCATTTGTGGGACGGTATATTTTAATACACTGTGAGCAGGGAAGATTCCTAACTGGATTCAGTAACAAATATAAAGATTTGTGTGCAGAATGGGATCTGACCTCACTCTAACACAATATGCAATGGCAGATGCTTGTTTGCTTGTTTTCTCCAAAGACACTCCTTTTATCACGACGTTCTTGTAATTCTTCCAGTGCTGTGGGGGGGAGGGCGCTCTATTAAGGGGCAGTCCTTCTATTAACACCTTCTAGCTTTTGACTGTCCAGGTGAGCAGGTTTTGAATAGGCAGCGGGAGCCGTGGTACTGGGCACACTCTTTGTACAGGAAGAAACCAAGATGGCGGGGGTTAAGGGCAACCCCAAATCTTTACAACAAGGAAACCCTCTTTGCTTCCCTGTAAAATGAGCCACCACTAAATTTCTTTTGGTTGTGTCTTGGGAAGTAGAAGAGCCAGATCATCTCCGGGAAGCAGGCACACACCTTCCCCAGGCAGCCTTCCCTCAGGATCAAACCACCTTGCTCTGGAGCGTGGGTGCTCCCCTCCTTGGGACGCCCGCTGCCGCTTGCGCAGAACCACGGTGCCCATCAGCATTCTGGCTGCAGCCGGGGCAGCTACCTCTGGCTGACTTCAGCTCCAGAAACACACTGGCATGTTGTCGAGTTGGGGGAAGGTCGCAAAACTGACTGAGGACACACAAGGCTGCCGGGAACTCCGGAACTCTGGAAGGTCAAAGAGCAGGAAGCAGCACGGCTCGCTCTTTGCATGAGAAGTCTGGCAGAGATTCCAGCCCTGGACGGCAATACGGTGACTGAGCAGAGTCCCAGTGTCACTTCCTGTGAGTCAAGGATCCGCGTGGGAGCCTCTAGTAGGTGCCTCGCAGGTCTGGTGCCCAAGTCCAGACCACAAGGGGCAGAGAGAGGAGGGTCACTGCATGTCACTGGACCCACTGACGCAGCCCACCTTGAGGATCCAGCCAAGACACCAGGGAATGACGGACACCCGTTGAATCCACTCCATCCGCCTCACTAGATTTACACACACGCACACATGCTTCTTGCCCCTGACATTCATTTCCAAGAGTAACAACAACTTTAGCCCAGTGCCATTCTCTTTATTTCAAGCGCTCACTCTCTCTCCAACGGGCGACGGCCCAAAGGCTCAACGGTGGCCGACCGCGTGGCCCTAGATGCCGGGGTGCTGCTCCCTCCTCAGGGTCCACTCGCGTGCGTCCCCGCTGTTCTGAAACCTGCGCACCGCACTGTGGTTAGCTGCCGCAAACATGGACACAGGAGAGAGGAGGGACAGAGGGAGCAGTTTGCTCGCGCAAATCTCTAGGACATCAAGAAAGGAAACGCCCGTAGAGGCTACAGTCCCAAAGTTTCTGTAGCTCCTCATGGGCCAGAACTGATGTTTATGATGCCTTTCTCCAGTCCTTTTGGTTTTGCCTTCAGCCAGCCTCTCAAACGGCGGGAACATCCTCATACATGAGGGCTTCCAAAATATTTGCTCGTGAGGAATCCTAGGGCTTGTGGGTTAATGGGCCCCCAAACCACACTGTGTGCACCTGTCCTACCAGATAGTAGCGAGGACAGGTGAGTGGTCTTTACAGTCTGTATCAGTTTCCCGAAGCTGCTGTAACGAGATACCACACCCGAGGGGCTTCAAACAGCAGAAATTCATTCTAGCGCAGCTCTGGAGGCCAGAAGTCCAAAATCGGGGTATCGACAGCATTGGTCCCTTCTAAGACCCCAAAGGAGAGTCTGTTCTCCGTCTCTCTCCAGGCTTCTGGTGACTCTGGCAATCCCTGGTGTCCCTTGGCCCATAGACACGTCTCCTGTCCTGGCTGCCATCACCACCTGGCCTTCTCCTGGGATCTCCAGCTCTCCTCTTCTCTTCTTATCCGAGCACGGGTCACCGTGGGCTCCTGGGTGGCTCAGCGGGTTAAGTGTCTGGCTCTTGGTTTCAGCTCAGGGCTGTGGGATCGAGCCCCACATCGGGCTCCCTGCTCGGCGGGAAGCCTGCTTCTCCCTCTCCCACTCCCCCCTGCTTGGGTTCCCTCTCTCGCTGTGTGTCTCTCTGTCAAATAAATAAATAAAATCTTAAAAAAAAAAAAAAAGAACACTGGTCTTTGGATGTAAGGCCCCTCCCCCAAACTCCAGTATGACTTTATTTTGACTAATTGCATCTTCAAAGACCCTGTTTCAAATAAGATCACATTCTGAGGTTCTGGGTGGACATGAATGTGTGCGGACACCCTTCAACCCCGTACAGACTCACACAGACCTGAGCTGGGGACTTGGCCCCACCCCAGCCCTGTGACCTCATTGTCTCCAACCCCCTGGCAATGTGACAGCGTCTGCCAGTTTGCCCACACAGTCCCTGTTGCCCGATGTAATTTTGATTTTGTCCCCGTTTACTCTCAGAAATGTTTCAGCTTGAACCACCAACCACACTGTCTGGCCACGTGTAATGTATGTGAATTGCCTAACACACAGGAAGCCCTAAATAAACGGCAACTTCTATTATTAAAAGAAGCATCAGACAGTAATGGGGCCACATGTTTTGGGCAAAGGCTTTCTATAACTGGGAAGGGAAGGCTGAGCCCACAAATAGTTCACAGCTGTGGCCACTAACTAAACAAGACCCTTCGTGTGTGCGTGCGTGCGGGGTGTAGGGTGCGGGGTACGGGAAGGAGGGTGAATCAGGCACTGGTGGGGGCCTGCAGCAATGCCCCCCCAGAGTAGCGCATCCTCAGTAGCAGTGATGTCAACTCTAGGGTGACAGGAAGTGCATTTACAGAAGCGGTGAAAAGACAGGGCTGAATCTTGTTCACCAATTTCTGCCCCCGCCTTGCACAATCTCACAGAGTGACCTCAGAGGTTTGTTGAATTCGTGAGTTATAAAGCTTTTTCCCAAGTCAAGGTTCATTACACTCAGGAGTGGTAACCCCAGCTTTCCGAGATGGACAAATGGACTCTAAATCTTAAACTTCTGTAAAGCGACTCGGTTAGACGTGTGCGCCGGTTCCCAGGGATCCTGGAACGCAGGGCATCAGATCCCGTGGTCTGTTTGCCAAAAATGCAGTTTCCAGGGCCCCAACCCAGACCTGTGGGACAGCAGTCTCTGGGGTAGAGCTCCGGAATCTTATTTTTAAATAACATCCTTGCGATCCTTGCCCGTTCTCAGAAGACAGAGAGCCTGCTGCCAGGAATTTGGGTCTGACGGGAGGAGCCAGCAGGGAGGTCTATGGCCCCACATAGTTTTTAATCTATTTATCACCACATGTAGATTTAAAAATAATCCCAGGACTCTGGTATATCTTCTTTCCTATCTCCTTAAATCTGTAACTCGGCAAGGCCTTTGCACTTCCGAATCAGTTACAGGGAAGGTCTGACTTTTCTCTGTGGCTCTAGGACTCTGTCCGGTGCAGTCGCCATTTATTTAGATTTAAATGAATTGAAATTAAATAAAATTTAACAATCTGCTCCTCGGTTGCCCCAGCCACATCTCAAGTGCTCAGGAGCCAGGGGGTTGGCTCTCCTAGTGGACGGTGCCTAGGGGCTTTCCATTCCTGCAGAAAGGTCTTCTGAAGAGCATGGCTCTGGAGGCGTGTTTGTCAACCTTGGCTGCGCATGACAGTCACCTGGGGAGCTTTCAAAACCCCAGTGCCCAGGCTATACCTAGGCCAATTTAATCACGACCTCTAGGGATGGGACTCAGCAGTTTCTATAGGTAGCTTGCACCAGAATCACTGGTGGGGTTGTTAAAGCAGAGATTGCTTGGGGTGGGGGTGGTTAGGGGGGGTTCCACCCCCAGAATTTCCAATTCAGTAAGTCCAGGTTGAGATGCAAGAATATGCATTTCTAGCAAGTTCTGAGGTGCAGGCCTTGCAATCTATGCCTCAGAAGGAAGGTAACTCAGGAGAGCATCTGCCTGCCCACTGAGCGCCACACTGTCCCCTCGGCAGCCCCCACCCCACCCCCCACAATACCGCAAGGAACAGCAGAGAGCAAGAGGCACAGCCCTGTTCCTGAACCAGGAGAAAGGCTTTGGAAGGCATTAGAACTATCCGAGGCAGTGACCCAACACGCAGCATAAAAGGAAACCTCTTTTTCTCCCAACTCCTCCATATTTTTTTTCTTTTTCATCCCCATTCCCAAGGCCCTGAGGCTGCTGGCCATGGCGGCCCGCTCTGGCCCAGCTTGGCTCCCATGATGAATAGGAAGGGGCCATGGGCCGCTTCCAAATGCTCCTGCCACTGCTGGGAGGGGAACTCCGGGTGAGAGTCCCCCAGTCCTGTGATCTGCCTCCTGGTGCCCGACACAAAACCAAAGATCAAAATGGGTTCTACCTGGGAAGATGGTGGTCCCGGCTTTGCGCAGCCTGAAACTTCTGGATACCAGAGCCCCATGTGTAATATTTCAGGCTCACACATTCAGACTTATGATGAGACCAGCCCCAAAGGGACGAGACCCAGACAGCCTGCAAGGGTCTCATCATCCGCCAGGCACCACCTTGGTTCTGGTCAAAGGATCGTCCTGCGGTATTAACAGTCATGACTCCCAAATTTCCTCCTTCTTGCTCTTCTTTTCACCTGTCTCATTTCTAATTTGGGGCTGCTCTTCATTCCACATATATAAAAGCATTTATAAGGTATGAAAGTCCATTCCTCGTTTAGCCCATACTTCCCACTGAGACAAATGCAGTTGCTATAACCTCGGGGCGATCTCTGTGCCTTAGAGAAATGAAGGATACTTACTTCTCTGAGTTGCTCAATTTCATGAACTCCAAATCTTAAATGTTATTTTGAGGCACAAAACATCTTCCCTCTTTCTTAATCTCTCTTTTTTTAATTGGTATATTAGAATACAACATGAGTAAATCGGATCCTACCATGAGCCAGAAGAAGATGTGCGGCGTCGAAGTACAATGCTGCTCAGGCTCTGGCAAGGCTGAGGAGCAGATCGGCTCATTTGTCTTATTTGGATGACTTTCAGGATAATAATTGTTAAAGACTTAAAGAACAAAATTATAAAGGCGCAACAACACCGTCTTTCAGGCTTACCGACAGACATGCACGTGAATGGATTATTCTTGAAGTTTGGACCCGAACTGCATTCATTTCATAGAAAAATATAAGATGTTTATACCCTTCAGCTCCCAGGGATTTAAGTTTCAAATCAGATGGTGCTTCTTTATGCACTTGAGGTGGAGCAGGAAGAGATTCCTCTTCCCCTGGAAAGGAATTCAGGACTTAGGGTATATTGTAGTTCATCCTTCATTTCCAAGCACTACTGTGACATTTATAAATGTAATCCCCTAATTTGGGAAAGAAACCCAGCCCTTCACTTCTAAGGCTCTGCCTTCAATGCAACAAAGCCAGCAGGTCATACCACAACCAGGGGGGTTTCTGACTCCCCAGACCTTTGACCACCCTTTTTCCCCTGGGCTGCAGCTTTTCAGTTAGGAAGTTAAAGAGAAGAAAAGGAAAATATTTAAAATTCAATCACAAGTGTGTCTATGCATCATTAAAGACAGACCTTTGTCCTGTTGCTTTCTACACTTTGAATGTGAATTCTTCTTCTTGAGATTACTGTTGTACTTTGTTCTTCTGGAAAAAAGAAAAAGCTTTAAGAACCCTAAAATGAGGCTTTCACCTGATACTAATTTTCTTCTTAGTTATAAAGGCTATTGTTTGTTTGAACAAAGAGGGGCAGGAGCTATGAGTAGCTGTTTACATTATAGGAATGAGGGCACCAAGGGAGGGGGGGAGAGAACCTTCTTCATTAATGAGCCAGGGACACTGATTACCGCAGACCGCAGACCGACAAGCACTGAATCGAAAGGGGACACCCAGATTTTTTATTCTTTCCCTGCAACCAAGACACTAGATTTATCATCTGTTAAATGCCAATCACATGTTTTAGACAGCTCTAGGTTAGTGTTAAAATTTAGATTAAACAAGCAGTTGGAGTCTGATTTTTTTTAAAAAAGAAAACAACAACAAGCCTCCCTAGAACTCTAAGCCGGGGTGTGCGCAGTCACACCACCATCTTGTAGGAGCTGGAGGCGTCCACACTGAACACACAGGGCCGATGTGCCGATTTGCCACGTGGGTCTGGTTCACCCAGGGGATCCCGGCCTTTTGGGAGACGGCAGCCTCTTACACAAAATTGGCATTCAATAAATATTTACGGAACAAAGGAGTGAATGAATTTCACTTGAATCAAACATGACTTGTTTGTACCCGAATAATTCACTTTCCTCTCAGTGATCTGAAGTTTTGCTGAAAGTGTGCTTCTGAAATCTCAGAGCAGGAAAGTTTCCAATGCTTCAAAACTCGCTGGAAACCCCTCCAATCTGAGCAAGTGGCAGAGTCAAGCCATACCTTCCTAGCCTTAGTCAGAATATTTTCATTTAAAAAAAAAAAAGAGCCTTGTGTATGAATAAAGAACTGTGATATCATGTGATAGGTATTCTCCTGCTACCCACTAATTTGACATTCGACCTGATTAATTATGTGTTTGTTTCAAATTCAGAGCACAGGAGACACAAGTCCTAAGTGTTTTTAATCTTCGGGGAACAATCTCAGAAATGGGAGGGGAAGAGTAACCCATGCTGATTAAATATGAGGCAGGGTCCCGACTTTTAATAGGATTGTTTTTAACTTAACAGATAATCAGAGCATTCAATGAAGGCGTAATTTGTCAGCTAGAGGTTATTTTATTGTCCCCTGAACCAGCAAAGGGGGCTGTCGCACTAAATTCAATTCAGGAGGGAATCCGTGTTTACTATCCAGGAGTCCTAATGGAAAGGCACACAATTTTCAAACTGGAAAAATTAATAAGGCACGTTGCCCCTGAAGCCTGGGTACCTTGCTGTATTTCTGTCTTGAACAGAACAAGCTACATTTCAAAAGGACCATTTTCTTCCATGTGGAAATATTTATTTGCTAGCTACTGAAGGGCTGCCAGGAAGTACTAAAGCATTTCATGTTTAGAGTTTCAGGAGCAAATTGCTTCTGCACACGTTGTCTTGAGTCGGTGGATTCCGCTGTGTTCTCTGCCTCTCCATCATGACTTCATTAATCTTTTTCTCTAATACAAGAGTGTTTCATTTATGGCTTCTAGAAAGCCAGGTGCATTGCAGTGGATCTCCTGGGCAGGATGGTTGTTTCCTGTGGACACACACTGCTTCGTTACTGAGCACCTAGAGGTGCTGGGCGCCGGCCCGGGCGGAGCCCTCCAGAAGGGGCTGCAAGGAGGACCGGTCCCTGGCTCAGCGACCCAGGCCCACCTCCGCCGAGCCACCAGAGCTGGGAGCGGGGTGCTTTTCCCGGACACACACTGACTGCAATCCCCTCTGCGAGCCCACGTTTCCACGCTGCCCGCCAGCAAGAGAAAGTTCCCAGGTGGTGGGTTCCGGGGGCTGCGGGCGGACCGCGCTGCACCGAGAGAGGGAGCGCAGGGCGGGCCGGGCGCCCACAAGTGCCTGTTCTGCATCCATTTACGAAAGTGCTTAGGTTGCGTTTAGACGTTGTGTTTTTAAAAGCGAAAATCTGGCGTTTTGCGTTTCACCCAGATCAAAGCTCTTTGGTCTATTGACTTAAAAGGTTTTCAAAGTGCCAAGACTTTGCAGCTTGGGTAACATCTTTGGAGAGATGAAGAGGGTCGATTTTCCAGAGCCGCTGTGGGCGCGAGCACTAGGTCTTCGGCCCTGCCGGAAGGGCGCGCGCAGCCGGACCCCCCCCACCCCCGCCGCGGCCCCGCCCGCGCCCGCGCCCGCGCCCGCGCCCGCGCCCGCGCCCGCGCCCGCGCCCGCGCCCGCGCCCGCGCCCGCGCCCGCGTGGCCGGGCCCCCGCCGCGCCGCCGCAGACCCGCCAGCAGGGGGCGCCGCCCCCCGCCCCCCCGCCGAGACAAAGGCCGGCGGCGCGGCGGGGCGTGGAGGCCGCCCCTGGAGCGCGGGCGGACCCAGGGAGGGGCGTGGGGCGGGGCGCGGGGCGCCGCAGGGGCCCCTCCCGGCCCCGCCCCGAGAGCCCCGAGCGGCCGGAGAGGGCGGACCGCCCGCCGGCACCGCCTCTTTCCTCGGGGAGGAGGAGCGGAGCGCGGCTCCCATTTTCTGCATTGTCCCGGGAACGCGTCCCCGCGCCCGCGCCCTGCTGTCCTCGTGGCACCCCGGGCCCCCCGGGCCCCCCGCTCGGCAAGCCCGCCCGGCGCCTGTCTCTCTTCCGCGGCCTCCTAGGGGAGGACAAACCAGAAAGTCCTGACCCCGGCGCCCACGGCGCAGGAGCCGGCGCGCCCCTTTGAATAACCCTCCGCCCCCGCCGGCCCCCGCCCCGGCGACTCCCGGGCGGTGACCTCATTCCCAGCGCTCCGAGGTGAGCCGGGTGCAGCCGGGCCGCGGGCCTTCCCGCCGCTCCCGGGGACGCGCCGGGTGGAGAAGCGGCGCAGGCCGCCCTGTCGCGCTCCCGTTCAGAGCCCTGAAAACTTTCCAGTGCCGCTGTCACTTCAGCAGCAGGCCCGTCTCCCGACTTAGCACCGGGCAGGGGTCTGCTCCCTCTGCGTCTGCAGCCTGTCGCCAGGATGTCCTGAGGCTGCCCAAAGATGCGAGGGCAAGGTGGCCCCGAGGACGTGGGTCGCCCCGCCGAGTGAGGTCAGAGAAGCCGGTTCATGTGCACGGAGCGGTCAGCTGGCGCGGGGGGCCTGGGTCCAGTCCTGTGCCCGCCGGGCTCGCACAAGGACAGCCAGCGTCCCGCCAGTGAGGCCGAGGTGCAGGGCAGCCCCCTGTCTGCCCCGGGCCACACCTGTGCCGCTGGGAGGCCGCTCAGGCCCTTTGTCACCTGCCTCAAACCTCTGCAGATTTCATGCAGGTTTTACTCTTGCTGGCCACATGGTCTGCTCTTCCCTCCCGGTGAAAGGGCTGGGGGAGGGAAAAGAGAAAAGCCAAGTTTGGGAGTTAGATTTCCTGTGTATCTTCAGTGCCTCACAACAGACATCCAGGAGGGGAAAACAATCAGGAGCGCAGACCCCTGGTACCCCGGGGACCTCGGCTGCCTCGTCGTCCTACCCCCCAGGGCTGGGAAGGTTGGAGCACTGGGATGTTGACATAATGCACTGGATACATTTTCTTTTTCTTTTAGGATAAAAGTTTTATTTCAGAGGGAAGCACAAAGCCACCACTGTCTTGAACAAAGCAGGGCTTCTCCAGGACTCAGGGACCTTGCAGAGAGAAACAGAAAGGCATTAGCTCTTGATTAAGAGAAGTCCGTGGCCAGGCCTCTGGGGCCCCAGCAGCTCCATCCCTGTGGCCCCCCCCCCCCGCGCCTGGTCTCACCGTCACCACAGAGACTCCCTCTGTCTCAGGCCCTGTTACTCTTATGAAATCAGCCCCAGACCTGAGCCTGCGCCTCTCCCATCCTGTCCCCCCCAAGGAACAGGACTCAGTTTGCCTCCTGGATTCCCACGTTCAGCCATTGAAAAATGTAAAGCCACAGCCTTGATCTACCATCTTATGTACCTTCACCTGCTCGTTCATCCGACCCGTATCAGCTGAGCGCCTGCCCGTGCCACGTGCAGTCCTAAGTACCGGGAGCTCTGTCCCACCTTGGGGCTTCCACGTCTGTCCTCTAGCTCAAGTCACAAAGCCGCGTGGATTGCAGCCCGGCTATGGCGATGCTCTCCAACTGGGTAAGACTCTTGCTGTGGCCCAGTGAACCCTCCATGGGCTCTGTGGCCTGACACTGATTCTTCCCAGTTCTCTGCAGGCTCCTGGGATTCCCGGTGCTGGACAAGTGAGCAGGTGCCGGGAAGTGACTGGGGTCTAGCCCCAGCTGCCTTCTCTTCTTACACCCCCCCATCTGCTCTCCTCCGGGGCTCCATTTTTAATTTCACCACAAACACTCATTCCTCCTCTTTCTGCAGTGCAAGCTCGATCCTGCGTGTCTCCATAAGCAAACACACAGAACTAACAACGCTTCTCCTTCCCTTCGTCACCAACAACTTGAAAGGAATGGTTCCCATCCTTCTTCACCTCGTAGACTCTTAGATCCGTAGAGTCTGGCTTCTAAACCCTGCTCTCGTTGTATGAAATTGCTCTCTCAAGGACCACGGTGACTGAATAACTAGTGTCTGGTGTCCCTGCGGGCTTAGTGTCGTGCCTTACCAGCCCCTTCCAGGACGTGGGCTGAGCCACAGCCGTACTGTGGAAGGGATCGAGTGTCCCGAGCTGATGAGACACGCCAAGGGCCTCCGGTGGGGCAGAATCAACGGTGGGGTTTAAGTCCAGGGATGAAACCAGAACTTTAGAATCTGGGACACCAAACCACAGAATTCCAGGTGTCTTAGTTAATCTCTTGCTGCGTAACGAGTTACCCACCCCCCACTCCAAATTAGAGGCTTTGAACAACAGGAAACAACGGTACGGCACATGGCTTCTCCGGGTCAGGAGTTCGGGAGAGGCTTAGCCGGGGGTCTGGCTCAGGGCGGGTCCTGACACTAAGGGCAACGGAGGCTGGCGCGCCTCTGAATTCTGCCACCAGGACCGTTGACTCACTCGACGGGCAAGCTGGGTCTTCATCCCCAAAGTCCCTAGGGCTGCTCGTCCGTCCTCAAGACATGGTGGCCGTCTTCCCCCAGAATGAGCGATCAAGAAGCGTCCGGCAGAAGGTGCAGTGTCCTTAAGTACCGCAGCTTGGCTCTGCGTCATGTTGTAGTTACACGGATGGGCCCTATTCGGTGTGGGACGGGACGTCACAGGTCATGGACCCCTGGGGACAAGGTTGGTTAGGGGCCATTTGGAGGCCACAGCAGGGCCAAGTGAGCCTCTGGAAGCAGGAGGGAACATGACTTATATGACTACCTAATTAGTGGTTTTCACATTTTTTAACTTTTTTTTTTTTTTTGACCAGAACCCTTTTACCAGAAAGCCTTATATTAGAATGACAGTTTATGTGCAAGTTAAAATGAAACCATCCTGGTTCAGGCCATGCTGGGCTGCTGGTTCCCCTCCCCATGTCCCGTCTTCTATCTCCACCTTTACCTTCTCTAGAGGGCAGGACTCAAATCCAGGGAGCGAGAGAAAAGGGCTCCCCTTTTCCCGCCCTGCTGGGTACACTGGGTATTAGGAACCGTTGATGGAAAGCGGTTAATGCTAGCTGTCACAATTGAAACACACATGTCCTTTGTCCTATCAATTTTCCTTCTAGGAATCCATCCCACACATTTGCTTATATAAGTGCACAGAGGTGGTGACACAGGCACATTCACTAAAGGGTCTAGACAGCAAAATTTGGGAAATGTTGAAGTGCCCCCAAATGACAAAGGACTGCTTAGGTCAAGGACAGAGCTGCCATGCAATGGGGCGCTTAGCACCTAGTGGAAAATTGAGCATGTTTATTTGTATTGACCGGGAAGGACTTACTGTTGCATGAAAAAGCCAGCTGCAAAATACTACTTATGGTTTGATCCTATTTTTCTAAAAAATACATGCACATGCATACTTTTATAGTCCTAGAGAATTTCGGGAAGGTATTAACGTGGTTTTCCTCGGAGAAGTGGGAATGAGGAATGTGTAGGTCAGGGAGGGCATCAAGAGATTTCCGTATTTAAATTTACACCATTGAATATTTTTACAACTGCTTCCAACCAGTTGGTGATGAATCACGTTTTTATGAGACACACTTCAGAGACCATAAAATTGCCACCTTGAAGTGTGCGATTCTGAGGTTTCAGGACAGTGACAAGGTCATACAGTCGTCACTGCCGTCTCATTCCAGAATAGGATGGATTGCTGCGATCATAGATATTGTAGAAGTGAAATAGGAAAGCTGGCTCAGATTACTGTTCCGGGGTGCTCGAGCTCGCCTTGATGGACAGGTCACTGAAAGGGGCTGCCCACGGGGGGGCCGCGGTCTTCGCACGCCCTCCTGGGACCAGCTCCGCCCCGAGCTGCCGACTCTGGAGGCTTCTGGACCCCCGTCACTGTGCCGTGCTCACTGCACACTCCCATTGCGAAGTGCTCACACTGTACGTTGTGTACCAGGCACCTTGCGGACTCCAGACCTCTCTCCACCAATCACCTTCATCTCTTTCATTCCGGATGGTCACAGTCAGTGATTTTGACCAACCTCCCCCCACCCCCCCGCCGCCACCGTCCCCCGGCCATCCTTAGACGTCGTACACGCTGCTGGGTGTTTCTGATCCTCCTCGGCACAGCCCCGTGGCCTTTGAAGCACCGAGTGCGGTGAAGCAGGGAGGCTCCAGAGATCCACAGCAGGCGGAAGGAGGAGGGACTCCCAGACGGGAGCTCGGCACCTGCCCTTTCTGCTCTTCTCTGCAGACTCTTGAAGCAACCCTCTCCTTTTAATTTTGTTTTATTTTATTATATTATGTTCTTCAATTTCTTTTTTAATTTAATTTTATTATGTTATGTTTTTCACTATTTTATTTTATTTTATTTTAGCACCCCTCTCCTTCTGTTTGCTCCTCTCTCCAGGTCTGTATACCCTTCCTTTGCAAGTTTGGTCCTGCCACCACCAGAGACAGTCCTGTCTTTGGGAAGGAGGACGATCAGAAACCAATATTCCTCCCCCAGAACCAGCCATAAACTATGCGTCTCTGGCCCTGTGGGGTATGCTGACTGGCCTTTTCTGTTAGGAGGGAGTCAGCATGTGGCGTCTGGCTCTCCCTGGTGACGGGGCTCCTGATGCGCAACTCCAGACCCTCCTGCCTGAGCCCTCCACATCAGTCCCTCCCATCAGACAACATCCTGGGGTTCCTCGAGAACCTCGACATCTGTGGGTCCCTTTGCCGGGCCCAGCGCCAATGGTCACCCAACCCAGGCTCCAGACCTGCAACAGATGGTGTATCCCCCGTGTACTCTCACACCATACACTGAGCCCCTCGTTTGGGAACTATTTGGAGGATTAAGCCTCTCCCTGGAAGAACCAAATCCCAATCCTCTTGGCACATCCCTGCAGCAAATGTGCTCGGATTCTTCATCCCGCTGTATCCAGAGGCTGGCCTGAGGTGTCACCGCACAAACCCAGAGACCCGGCCACCACTGCTTGGTGGGTATCTGACGCACAGAGAGACTGCATGCTATTTATAAATCCCGTGCAACACGTAATTAAATCGCCAAACCTGTGAGGCTCAATACGTTTAAATGGGTTCTGAGTCATCCTGATGTCTGTTTGCAGAATCTGAGCAGAAAATGTACTTGAGGAACCGGAGAAGAGGACTTAGAACAAAATAAAATGTCAGGGAAATGAAATGTCAGGGGCTCCTTTGCTTATTCATCTTCCAACCAGAGAGATCCAGCGGGGCTAACCGATTTCTCATGGTTTTGAAGAGTTTTTGTAGAAATTCAAGGGTAGAGATCACTTTGGACAAATTCATTTCTGGGAGGCAGAGAATTTTCCCTATTGTTTTCATGCCGTCAGAAGAGAAACCAGCATATGTAACTAGTGTTTGAATAATATCAAATTAATCTTGAATCGTTTTGGTTAGTTTACTTCTTTATCTTCGCACTTGGCTCTGAAACTTTGGGGCCCCGGGACCACATCAGGGTGTGGCTGTTCTGCGGCTCTCCGTTTTGAGATCGCTCTTTCCCATCCCTGCAAATTGGGATGAAACCTTTTCTTTTCACCTAAAATGGTACAGGTTCTCTCTGCCTCCTACACATACTGAATGTGAGCTGGCTCAGCCACAGTGACCTTTTCAAATTACTTTTGATATATTTTCCTAAATAAATAAATGGAGAAAACAGGAGTCCAGATACCTGAAAGGATGGAAGCTCTCAGGACTGTGGTTTGCCCCTCGGGAAGAGGCACAGGCCCTCCTTGGCAAAGTCCGACTACACGTGTTGGTCTTGGAAAAGAGAGCTCTCCAAAGCCACACACACGCCCCATCATACTGCTCTGCTCCCCCTCTTTTCAACCCCCCTCCCTTGTACTTCTGAGGGAGCAGCATCCTTTGCAAGCCTTTATAAGTGAGCAAAACTCAGGTTCAGTGTTTAACCTGAAACGTGGTCCAGCATTGTGATCCAGATACAAAATCCCGAATGCTTCTCGCATGGCTTCTCCCTCCCCCGTGTCCCTGCTCCGTCTCTGCTCCCCTGAGTCCTCCACACTCCTCACATACTCCTTTCCTGTCCCAGGTCCTCCACACCCGTCCGTGTTCTTGAACCCATGTCACAATGGGCAGCACGCCCTGCTCTGCAGGGGCTCCTGACGGCCCCCTGGGGAGGGTCGCCGAGCGTGTCCCCCGTACAGTGCCCCCCCGTCCCGCCACAGACCCGAACTCGAGTCTCCCTGAGCCCACTGGGCCCCGACCAGGGCTTGAAATCGAACGTGACTTCAGCTGTGCGCTCCCTACCTGTTGGGCTCTGCGTGTTCCGGAACAACAGCAGCGGCAATTTCATGGGCAATCCCTGTGCAGCACACACTGTCCTCAGGACCTTTCAGTGGGGACTGTCACCTTCATGTCCATTTTGTGGACGGGAAGGCGGTTTGGGTGCCTTTGCCCGTGGCGACTCCGCACTGAGAGGGGGAGGCCGGACTGGTGCCAGGCAGCCCAGGGCTCTGCTTCTCCCTGCCCAGAGCAAACTCTCACAGCTCGACATGGCGAACAGGGTGCCAGGCCACGGTGGAAAGGGGTAGGTTCGGCCTGGGATCTGTCGCCAGACCCCCTCATAAGTCCTGATTTCTTCAGCAGCAAAGAGGACAGTGGCGGCACAATTCCACCAGCTTGTTTTTGGTGCTGAGGAGACTCGGTGGATGTCACCTCCTGTCCTTGCTGACTCTGGTACCCAGCATCTCGGTACCTGCCGATCCTTCTGCGCCCTAACCCAGTACTTCTCCCGGCACAGTTGGCACTGGGGGCGGGGGGGCGGAGGACAGCGGGTTGAGCGAGAGCGCTGGGTGTAGCCGGAGAGAGAGCGCGGCCTCCTGCGCCTTGGCAGCCGCAGGCCACCATCCCGTTGCCCAGATGCCCTTTCTGTTCTCTTCTAGACGGTGCGACCCACGCCGCATCCCCCTCTCCCCGGGCCACCGGAGCGAGCGCCCTCGTTCTGCAGCCCGGGCCACCCTTCCCTCCCTAGTCCCACTGCCAGCGCCCTGTGCTCTGTGGGGCTCCCGTGGGACGGGGCAACGCATGCATCCCGGGGGGGCTGAGCTGATCCAGTCATGACTGCTCGCACGGGACGAGAGCGCCCGCTCTTCCTCTCTCTTCCTCTCCACCGAGCTCCCTTAGGCACACTTCAACCTGGGGCCCAAATCCCCATTTCTGGATTGGACATGTGTCTAAGTACGGAAGAATATGTGTCTAGACCCTGCCTCATTTGAAAAACGGGTTTGTGTCCCTTGGTCACTAGTTCCTGAGCCGGGTGGGCAGGGCAGGGCAGGGAGGGAAGCTGGGGTTGGTGTGCATGTCGCAGGGGGAGCAGAGGGGTTCACCCGCGCACCGAGGCGCACAAGCTAGTCCTGTTGTCTTCGTGTTCCTCCTCGCTCTTCCTCCCTCTTCACCACCCCCCACTGTGATTGTGGTCCAGATACACCAGTAGCACAAGCTCCTCCTCCTAGATGAAGGAAAGGGTCCAGTTCAGATCCCTGCCCCTGTCTGGGAAAATCCGCATGGGCAGAGACTGGCCCGCTGCTACGGGGGACAACTTGCCTGGCCTCCGATGGTCAGACCAGAGCCCCCTTCCCCCGTGCTGCCCCTGCTGCCTTCTAGGGCTTCGGTCCTTCGGCTCTGCCGTGTTCCCATGCTGTAATAGCAAGAGCACCAATAACAATAACTCCAGGAGAATCCCACACACACTCACTCACACAACGCTTTCCTTGCATATTTACTCTTTCCCGTGACTCACAGCATTTTTCCCTCATGCGTAACTGAAACCAAACACCTCCCATTACACACCCTGGGAGCACATAACTCCGAAAGAGAGTTGCCCGCGTGTTTACTCGGTGAAAATATGTATTCATTAAAAATAATGTTCAAAGCCAGAAATAACCAACGCATTAACAGTTTACAGGGGAGATTTGAACACCTCTTTTTTTTCCAGTTATTCACAAAAAACGTCTTACTGTTACCATAGATATAGACACACCGACGTCAGCATAGCCCTTCTCGGAGATGTCCCCTCGGTCAGCCCTGGATCATGCTGGTAATGGAAGGGCATGCGGGAGGGGAAGCCAGGAGCCACCATCAACCAATCCCACCGGGTTCTGCTTTCTGTGGGTCCCAGTGGGGCGCCAGGGGACTTGACTTGTGGGCTGGAACAAGGTTGGCAAATGAGAGAGAAGCTCAGAGGAATTGGCAGAACTTGAAACCCAAACCTGTTGGCCCACTGCCCCTGCTGAGAGGAGCCAGGCCTTCCATCTCTGTCCCGTCCCGTGACAAGGAGCAGTCCCTACTCATGGGTCAAAAGAAAAAGAAGTGTGCTCCCAGCCCCAGGGAAAATCTGTGATGGTTTTTGAGACTGGAAATAACACACCACACTGGCTGTCATGCTGTGCGGAGTCTTGTGCCGTCTGATGTAGCATTTTCTCTGCAAAAGAGGTAATTTCAGAACAAAACAAGACAGAAAACACTGGGTAAATGAAGAGCCGCTAGAATTTGTACTTACAAGGGGAATGCCGAAGGCCTCCGAGAAAAATGATTTAAGTAGCCAGCCAGAAATCTAAGAAAATACATTTTTTTAGTTTAACTAAAAATAGAAACTGGGAAGTAACCCAAATTGTATTGCGAGTTATTATGTGTTTTGTTAAATGCATATAACAGAGGTCACTTTGTTGTTTAGAACAATTTAAGAATAAAATGAGTTGCTTTACTTACAAAACAAAAACAGAAACAAAAAACAAGTTGCCTTTTGAGGGCCATGGCTGGGAAGAAGCCCCTGAAGGCATAATTTGCCTGGCGCAATGCCACCTCCCTTTCTGTTGTGTTTTAAGTTCTGTGAGGCTGTGTCCCCACGTGGCCCGGGGTGCTGATGTGTGCGGTTTCATGAGTTTGGTCCCAGTCCCTGCGTGTGGCATCATTTGCTCCCTCAGCCGGGCAGCTAGTGCAGCTCACTCCGAAGGATGGCGTTCACGTTACCCACACTTGCCCTTATAAAGACCACTTTTAGCTGAACCTGGTCAGTATTACTTAGAAAGATCCTAAATGGGCAGGGGTAGGGGGCCAGGAAGTGGGGGAGCCTTTGACACCAACGAAGGGTCTAGGGAAATCTGATACATGACTTGCGTACCCTAGACCTGTGTCCGTCTGAGCGGAATATCAGAGATCCGTTTTCACTGTTTCCACCATCTCTCCTCCAAAAAGAAAGAAAAAGAAAGAAAGAAAGAAAGAAAGAAAGAAAGAAAAAGAAAAAAAGAGGTTGTTAAATGTGGTTAGAAGTTTAAACTTACACAATTTAAATATTCTACTTGATATCACAATATTCTACATAGACACTGGCAAAGTCTCCATTACTAGCGAGGGAAGTCCAGATGACCATCTGAATAGAGGAGAGATTGTACTGATTATAATACTTCCCTTCACATTCCTAGGGTTGTTTACAGAGGCTCTTTCTACGTGTTTATATTAAAGATGCCCCTTATGAATGTGATTGCTATTTGGGCATGTGTGGATATTACTGAAAAGACCAAAATGTGACCAATCATTCTTTCCATCGACTGAATGCATGAGGATTTTTAAAAAAATCAGAATCTGTTGGAAGAACAAAATCCACCCACGTAGCGCCTTACTGTGTTCTACACCACCCACTCTGTGTAGTGGCGGTCCTGGTGGTTAAAAAAGAAATCAGCCTTTGGATTTCAAACGACAGTTCAACACCAACACGAACCAAGATCAGTAAAGGGTGTTTCGTGGTTAATAACCATTTGTCTTGGTATTATGAATTGTTAAAAGTGGTTAAAATATGGATGGGTAGAAAGATAGATGGATAAATAGAAGAATGAATGAATAGAAGGATGGATGGATGGATGCACAAGGACAGCTTGGTAGATGTTGAGCTTTTTAAGGGACATAATTAATTTTATTTGTGATTTTCAAAATAAGCCATCTTCTCCATCCTTTTATCCTTTTAAAAATCCACAAGAATTCAATCAGTGCTGGATACCTGGGGAACAATGGGAAAAAGTATGTACAAAAGCATATACCAGTGCAGAGCTGGTGGGGAGGCATTCCAACAGTACATCCCTGATCCGTTTGTGCTTTGGGAGACCTTACTAAAAGCAAAGTTTGAAGAAACTAGAAACCTTTCCCAAAATTACAATTAAAATCTACTTTTGCTGTCAATCTCATTGAAATTCCTGATTTAAGGGAAAAATGTAGATTTTTAGACCTCCTTAGAAATTAAATATACGACTGAATATGTCTTAAGTCCTCAGATGTGCTTATGGCAATTTAATATATGAAAAAATTACTTTGAAGAAAAAAGAAGTTATGCAAATGATATAAGTAAAATTCGACTAGACACAAATGAATTCCCAGCTTTTATAATTTTTTCAAGGTATTAATGGATTCAGGCTTATTAATTTTTGTAAAAAGCATACTTTTTTTAGGCTTTGACTTCCATAATTAGAACGTACATTTTTGAATTACGCACATGCAAAAAAAAAAAAAAAGGTGTGTATACCTGACTTTAGCATTAAAATTGGCACTCTCTATAATCTAGTTTGCACAATTTTTTTGACAAACTAAATTTATTCTTCCCAAAATGAAAAAACAAAGAAGGTGATAGGCAATAAGATGTTGTGGTATAGTATAAGTACCAGGTTGCTTGGGGCCTTCACAGGACACATGACACTTCCAGTCAGTAAAAGGAAGGATCGGGTCCATAAGATCTCTCAAAAGGCAAACTGCTGATTATAAATGGATCAAATCTAAGAGTGGGTGATTGTCACCAGACTCAATATGTCCATATGCATACCACCGTGTGTGAGAAATGACAGTCCTGGCTCCTTCTTCTGTAGACCTTAGATTCATATAACTCAATGCAACTCCTTAATTTTAATCAATAACGTCATGGGAGGAAGTAATAGGAAATAGTTCAAATAAACCTGAAAACAGTTTTGTTTTACTTTTTTTGGTATTATTTGGTTGTTTAAATCAGAGTATGTTTTAGAGTCTCAGTAATAGACAAAAGGGAAAAACAAGATGGGTAATTAAGAATTCTGTCTTTGAGCCCCTTCAAGACAAGGATTGTGTCTTTCTTTTATCCCCAAATCCCAAGACACATAATAAGACTTCAAAAATGGTTAAAATGTGGACGGTTGGATGGACGGATGAACAGAAGGATGGGTAGATGGATGGTCAGATGAATGGACAGCTAGGAAAGCAGGATGGATGGGTGGCACAGAAGGCAGTAAGAAGAGGAAAACCTGTAGAGCTTGACTGATTTAATAGAATCCTAAAAACGGAAAGGAAATTCACATTGAATATAGTCATGTTAGTAGCATTAATGTATTTAGCAATATTTCTCATAACATGACCTACATACTACCTTTATCAAAAAAATTGAGACTCTTGTCAAAAATACAGACTATTGGACTCACCTTTAGACCTTTGAAGTGAGAATTGCTAAAGCTGGGCCCAGGAATATGCAGTTTTACAAGTTCTTGTTGCAGAGGAAAGTTGAAGGTCACTCAGAAGTAGTGTTATGAAATCAAGGAAATAAGGCAGCTTCTTTTTTTTATTATTATGTTAGTCAACTTCTACACTTATGAGATAACCAAGAGATGATGAAAAAGGAAAAAAGGAGCCTCTCACTAGGGGTGACACCACAGAAGCATGAAGTAGAAACAAATAAAACTCACACTGTTTCCCCAAGAATGGACTGAACAAGCCACTTTGTGTGACAGCATAGGAAATATGTCTCTTAGCCCAAAGACACTCTGTGCAATAATTTGAGGATTATATTAGCAATATCTGACATCTCCATATGGGGTAATAGTGAATAATTTTATAAAATGATACTTTCTCTGACAGAAAATGCATCGTGGACATTTTAATACAATATGAGTGGAAACTGCACAGAAATATCACAGTCCGTTCTCACCAGTCACATCGAGGGCAGTTCATTCTTCCGTAGCAGGGCATACATGTCATGAGGTCGGAAATGTATTTCAGTACAAATGCCTGGGGCCTCAGCACATTTTGTGCATTTAAATTAAAAAAAAGACATAGGTGTGTGTTCAATATGAATCACTAGAATTACAGCGTAGCGTATGGATGCTATGCACTTCAGAAGCAGATTCCCCACAGCTGATCGCTTTAATTTAACATCAGCGTTTAGTATTCAAGCGATGGTTTAAACATTCATCCTCAGAGCACTCATAGGCGCACAATACACTTTCAGCATTTACTCTGGGTCATTCTCCCTGAGCCAAGTGCGGTGTCAGGCATGCGCTTAGGAGCCCCTCCATCCACACGGTCTTCATTTCCTCTCCGGCCCAGGCTGAACGGCGGGCGGGTCAGGTCAGTGGGGACAACATGGAGGGTCAGCTATTATTTCCTTACGTAATGCTGTAGCAGATTGTAAGGCACAGCACATTTTGAAAATGTGATGCCGTTTCTCAAAACCTGTTAAGGTACAGACTGCACACTAAAGATTTCCAAAGATTAAAAGACGGGTGCTTTGACCGTGGGAAATGTTCTACGTGGTACATCCTCCCAAACATCCAGTGCAGAGACAGTGGAGGAAATTCCATGTCTCCCAACACTGAAGCCGTCCTCATAGTTCAAATACATAAAGTTTATTTGGCACAGTATTTCACAGAGAAACAGCAGAAATCCAAGGCTGATTAATCTTTGCCTGGTACCGGCTCCTATGTCCATATCCATTGTCCATTCTGCTTCGTTGACACCCAGATAGGCCATTAAATATTGGACTATCACCTGGGTCTATCTCATACAATTGTTTAAACCGAAGGAAATCATTATAACCATTATTTACTGAATAAAACATGTTCAATACATTGGAGGGCTTCTAAACGAAGTCCTCAAATGATTTCATCACGTCCAATTCACTCGACTTTAGAGATGAGGCAGTGGACCCAGGTGTCCAGAAGCAGGGGTGGGTGCTTCTGTCATTGTATCACTCACGCTCTTACTGCTGTGTTCTGTTGCGCCCCAGTGTCCGAATCGCAACAATTTCATGGAGCATTCATAAGTAGTTTTCCTCTTTGAGCGTCAGGTCAGGCTTCTGCACATCTAGAGCCTGTCTGGGGCCCCGTGGTGAGAGCAAGAAGCCTTTACAAGCTAGTCCTATGTCCCTGCTCTTGTGAAAAGTTTATCTTCACATTTAAAATGAGTGGCGCATCATGAGGTCACTAACACACAAACCACAGAAGAACTGCAGAAGCGAGCATGACCTGTGCTGTGTTTACGGACGCGGGTCCATCCCTGGTGCTCTTACCCCAGGGTAAGACAGGGTCACGGGCAAACGGGAGTCTCTCTGAAAGAGAGAAGTGGAGCAGGAGGAAGACTGGAAATGCTGACACACAGCGCGCAATCTGAAGTCTGAATGTAATCGGCCTGGCGGGGGAGACGTGTAAGGAGCCCCACACCGGCACATCGGCGTGGAGCCCACCACGTGGGAGGGAACTATGACAGCCTGGGGGGAAACTGGAGAAGCAGGGTTAGGGTATACATGGAAGTCATGGTGAGGCAGATTTTGAATTAAAATAAGTTCAAATTTAAAAAGGAAAGACTATTAAGTTGAAGCTTGTGTTTTGTGGCCTGGAGAGTTCTGTCGCTGGACTTGATTATGTCCAGGCCAAGGAAGTACTTAGCTGGAGCTGCAGAGCACAGTCAAGCCTTTGATCCGTGTTTGGGTTACACGGACTCCCAAACTTGAGATCCGAGGAATCTAAACTGTGAGCAAAAAAAGGTACTGATCTTTTCATCTTGATATCTTATGCTCAAGACTTGTCTATCCATTAAACATTTTACATTAACTCGTTGAGATTTGGATGGTCATTTGGAAAAACTGTTAGACATCTTTCCACGGGAGAAAAGCAGCTGTTCGTTCATCCAGCAGACAGTTGCTAGCACCTACTATGTGCCATGCATTGCTCTGGTCACATGGATTCTGTCAATGCACAAAAGAGACCAACGGCCCCACGCGAGAGGGGCTTGCCTTCTAACAGGAGGACACAGGCAACGTGCAACAGACGTCAAGAACAAGTACATTATTTGGCGTCAGCAGCAAATGGAGGGTTGCCCCGCGTGCTAGGGTGGCGTTACTGTGGAGGAGGGCATGCAAGTCGGGTGTGCACACAGCGAGGATGAGAAATCCGTGTGTCCCCTTGCAGAGCCCATACCACTTCCATAGCCCCTTGCTGAATGTTAGCCAATCATTTCAACACTGAACTTGTTAGGAGTGGCCCAAATAAGGAGCAAAACGGCCGGGTTGAGATTTAGCTTGTGTTGGCTGTTGCATTTTCTTCCCATGCGTTTGTTCTAGGTCAGATGTGGAGACAAGTTTCAGTAGACGGTGGGTTCAGGAGAAAAAGTTGCAGATAAATCACAGATCAAGAGGCTCACTCTGCCTCACTGAGGAGCTGCCCACAATTTCCTTAGAACTCCAGCCATGGGGCTCAGTTTTCATCAGGGAATGATGAGATATGGTCAGTGTGGAACTTTGGCTGAGCAAACTAGCCCAACGCGTTTGGAAGCAATTTGGCACTACGTACCCAGCTCTGTAAAAAAAGAGTTCAGATCCTTTGGCCTTTTAATCTTCATTTTTAAGTATTTGCCCTGTTTCTATAACATTCTGAGGAAATCTACTTGTAAGTAGTTGAAATGATGCAAAAGTAAAAAGTAGACAATGAATCATTTCCATAATTCCCACAGACTCGCAGTTGCAAGGGTTTGGTACACATCCTACCTGACTTTTTACCATCCATTTGGAAGTAGATAGATGTGTTTAATATGTGTATGTGTCTGTGTTTCTAATGTAGATAGTGTGCGTGTGTACAGTAGTGTACGGAATATACATGATCCTTGGACATACAGGATCTTACTGAAACAAAGAAGACTCCAAACATGTTCTGTGACTCAGAAATATGTATGGACATGTGTGCATATGTCAATGAAGTACAGACTCACGTCATTTTTATTAACAATGGCATAAAATTCCAGGGTCTGACAACAGTATAATTTATTTACCCAGCCTCTTTCTGATGGATACTGGGATATTTCAAAATTTTCATGTTAAAAAATTCTGCAAGAGATATTGTTAGACACATATGCAATGAAAATCAGACTCTGGGCACACCCTGAGCACTCTTAGCGATGAATTCCTGTACGTGGAATTACCAAGTCAAAAGTTGAGCGTATTTAACAGTTGGATAGATGTTGTTAGTTTTCCTCCAAAAAATGTGGTGTCAGACCACAGGATGTGCCTATTATTCACATGTTCATCAAAAAGGTAATATTAATATTTTAGTCTTTGCCAATCTGATAGGTGAAAATTAATATTCAGCTCTCTTCATTTTTGTTTATCAAACCTCAGCACCTTTCATGCATCCATAGAGTGTTGCTGTTTCTAAGGACGAGTTGTTGGTGTGCTCTGCACATTTCTGTCTTCAGTTGCCTTCTCCTTCTTGGCTTTGACCTTTATATATTAGGAAGATTAATATTTCATCTATTGGATAAGTTACACATTATTCCCATTCGTCATTTATTTTGTGTGATGTCTCTGGCCAAATCAATTATATTTTCCTTTATACTTTTTTGGTCTTGGTCTTATGCTAATACAATAAAAACTTCTCCATCCCCAAATTAAGATAGTCTCCCCTAGTTTATGTTTTTATTTTCTACATATATACATATATTAATCTATCAATACCTCATTTTATGAGTGTGTAAAATGGGCAGTCAACTTTTTTCTTTTCCCCTAAAGATAGCCAGTATCTCTTATTACCATATAATCAAGTTTGTATCATATAATCCTTAGATTTGTAATATAATCTCTATCACGCAGTTATAAAATCCCTAAATGGGTGTGAATCTACTTCCATACTCTTTATTTTGTTCCAAAAGCCACTTGTCTCTCTACCCATTAGAACTATTCCATGATAGCTCGGTGACTGGAGTGGGTCTAAGGTACTCATTCTTCTTTTGCAAACTTTTCTTAGTTACCCCAGGACATTTTCACTTTCAGATTAACTGCGTATTTTCCAATACAAAAGTGAGATTTGGATTTAACTTAGAGGTTAATCTGGGGGGAATGGACTTCTCTAGAATATTGAATTTCCTCCGTAAGCACACGCTATAGTCTCCATGTTTCTTAGGCTCTATTTTTCATTTTCCAATAGAGTGATTTACTTTGACTCATGTACAATTCTTATTATGTTAAACGTTGGATGTGATACAATCCTTATTGCTGCTGTGCATCATATGTGGAAAATACAACGTGATGCTATGTGTCCATGTACATGGAAAAAGAGAATACTTTTTAAATACCTCAGCCACTTTTTTACACATTTCATATTATATTTTGGCAAAAGTTTGGGGCTTTTCTAAGTCTACAACCATGGAATCTACTCACGGAGATAATATTATTTTTTCATTTCTAGTATCTTCATGTTTTTTTGTTTTAACTGAACCCCCAGAATAGTTGAAGATAATACTGCCCATGTTGTCTCTCTCTCGAATCTTCAGTCATTTCCTAGAAATTTATTCATAATTTTGATTAATAAAGATCTTTATCAGGAATGGCTGCAAATTTTTTAATTGTTACTTTAATTGTCTACCTGAAGGAACATAACATTTATACCCTTTAGTTTATATATGTAGTGAATGATCCTTGCTTTCCAAGAACAAAACCTACTTGGTTATGGTACATTGTCCTTTGTTGTTGTTGTTCTTGTTGCTTTTTAATGTACCGCAGATTCACTTCGCTCATATTGTCAATGAAAACTTTTGCATTAATTTTCTTTTTTTTAAAGATTTTATTTATTTATTTCAGAGAGAGAGAGAATGAGAGATAGAAAGCACGAGAGGGAAGAGGGTCAGAGGGAGAAGCAGACTCCCTGCTGAGCAGGGAGCCCGATGTGGGACTCGATCCCGGGACTCCAGGATCATGACCTGAGCCGAAGGCAGTCGCTTAACCAACTGAGCCACCCAGGCGCCCTGCATTAATTTTCATAAGGGATATTGGTCTGAAATGCTCTCTGTCTTTTTTGCTTGTTCATTTTAATCTTTTTTGTTGTTGAAATGTCCTCATACAGTATGTGCCTGTAAAAATGAGTTGTCATGCTCTGAGATTATTTAAGTAGCCTAGGAATGGCCTGTTCCTTGGGTTTATAGGATTTTCCTTTAAACTAGTAGGTAGATCTTGATACCTTTTTAATTTTGTTATTGCTATTAGCGATTTGTGCTATTTATCCTAAAGAAATGATGGGAAAATACACACTGCAAAGATGTTCACCAAAGCATTATTTCTCTTAGTGAAGAATTGGAAGCAACCTCGATACCCAACAATAAGGGAATGGGGAGGCCAATGGCTCCCCGTGAGCCAGGTGACTACGCAGCCAGGAAAACCAGATGGCAGGAAAACTACAAAGCAAAACACAGAGTTCAGGAAGTAAAAGTGAACGTGGGTTATCATTCCAGTCTTGACAATGTGTATGCGGAAAAAGGACAGCTAGGAAGCGATCTTCTGGGATTACAGATAGCTTTCTTCCTGTTTTTATTTGCCAAGCTTTCTAGAACACTCTGTCAGGACTCCCAGCAAGGACTTGGGAGCCGGCTGCCCGTCTCTTCCTCCCGCTCCACTCCCTACAGGCGTTATGACTGCAAGCAAGTCCCATAGCTGCTCTGTGCCTCAGTTTCCTGTTTGTCTGCTGTGAGAATCAAATATCTAATATACTTATATAAGCACACAAAAGCTTCTGGCACACAGCAAACGCTCTGTTAAACATTTGCAAGTTTTGTTGAAAATATCGAGGCAGAACAAGGTCCAGTGCATCCCACCTCTACTTCAGTAACCGTCTTACTGTCCCTCGACTGACGGAAGAAGAAAATTTCTGCAGCAAATGATCGAGCGGGGAGATATGCGCAGACGAGATTTCATCTAAGAAGCAGGACCACCTCTTTTTCAAAGAAATGACCTTCTCTAAATCAGAAAATGCTCACGTAAGAGCCGGACCGTTGCAAGATGTGGAAGGGAGAAGACGATCTTTGGCGATGGAGAAAGGGAATGCAGAAAGAGTTGTCTCCATTCCCCTTAAAAGCAAGTAGAAGTACAAAGTTGGAGCAGGGTCCTTGGACTGGTCAGTGCCCACGTCCCCACAGCTGAGGCTGTACCGTCCCTACATTTTGTTCCCAAACACGCTGCATCATCTTGCTGTTCCAGGAGCAGGGCGCAAGTATTTTGACAACGAGTGCAAACAGTTTGATTGCAGCTTTGACCGTTAAATCAGGGGACAGAGCTCCTGAGCATTTTAATTTGGCAACCGCCCAGAATGTTCTGGAGGCTAGCAAGTCAAACGAAAGGTAGGCACGGTCTTTCGCCCGTGTGGGTTGTTGCTGGGCGGACATCCTGATCTTGAGCACAGGGTTGCTGGTCACTGTGAATCAGACTGTCAGGACGGCTGTGATTAACTCAGTTCCTTCCTCGCAAGGCAGAAAGCTCTCTCTCTTTGATGTGAACCCTCGCCCTGGACTCTGAAGACCTGAGCTGCCCCACGGTGATGGTGGTGGTTTGTTCTAACCCTCAAGTGGGATTTAACACCAACCAGGCCCCAGACAGCAGCCCTCTACACCCCCAGGGATGCCTCTGTGATGCACGGAATTGCTCTGTCTTGCAATGCATTTCCTGCTTACCTAAGGGGTTTTGTAGGGGAAAGAGCAAAGCTCCATGGAAAATCCTAATACCTGACTTCCTCATTGCCTGTCCACACTCCTTGCAGCCTTCATGAAGTTAATCCTCAAAACACCTAGGAGAAAAAACAGGCCATGTCCATTTTATAGACAAAGAGATGAGTACACATGGGAGAGAGCAAAGTGAAGCCCCCCGTCATCCGTAGACCTGTTTATGCAAGCACCTGGTAAGGGACAGTCGTAGCAGGATTTAAAGCAGGATTTTTAATGTCTACAAGCTTTCGATCCAAGTCACTGTGCAGAGCAGAGTCGGTGAATCAAACCACAATTAGGAATCAATTCAAGACCTCCCATGGACTTTGGGTGGCAAAGGATTCACCACAGTGGCTGCCGGGGTCATCGGAGGGGACTTGAGACCCTTAGGAGGGTATGGTCTTCAAGGTGACAGGAGGGTTTGTTTGTTGGCATTTTTAGCAGAGAGTGGGTGCAGGTTTCTGTTCCTGAAATTAGATGCTCTGGTGGCTCATCTCTCCGCATTGAGTTTGTGATTATTTTAGAGATGAGGTTGACAGATGAGAAATCACAGTGCAGTTGGGAAAGTGGCTGGAGCTAGAAGCAAGCCCAGAGATTATCCGTGATGGAGTTCTAAAGCCGGATGGCAAACAAACTCAGAGTGAGCGGATTCAGGGAACCAGGGGGCCCAGTTGGGGAAAGAGGCAGGACCAGACGCGCCTGCTGAGGGGCCTTCAGGAGCTCGTGGTAATCCCCGGGGCTGCCCCCAGCCAGGACCCGAGCAGCGGTAAGCAGTGGCCCTGGGCCCAGGACACGATTTCCACCATGGTGAAATGAGGAGTCTGAACTCATTTCTCTATAAAATCCCTCACTGTTGTGAACTCTGAGTCACTCGTGAAAAGCAAACGCTGAGTGCCCTGGCGTCAGGCTCTCAGCGGGGTGAGTCGTGCTTGGCGGCTTTGGGGCCAAATGTAAAGCCACTGCCATCAGCTGACAGTGGCCGGGCAGGGCAGTGAAAACCCAGGCACGATGCTCAGACGACGGATCCCTCAGCAGTGTGCAGTGCGTGGAGGAGAAACCGAGGCAGGCATCATGCCCCCCAGTGACGGGAAGGAATGGGGGGAGAAGAACCAAGACCCGGGCTTAGGGGAGGCCCGAAGGAAAAGGGTAGCTGTGGACATTGGGAATGGCCGCGTGTCTTTCTCAGAAGGGGGCAGGAGTCCAGGCACCTTGCATTCTCGGTCTGAGACGATGCACCGGGTGGGGGCGACCACGGAGAGTCTGATGGAGAAGTGGTTTAAACCTAGGTGTGACTGTGGCTTCCCCCATGGTTCTGCTCTGTGTGGCTCTGGGGGAGGTGGAGAAGCGTTAGAGCCCGTGGAAGGCCCTGGTGGTGCAGACATCAGGAGCATCTGGAACTGACGTCTCCTGAGCGTTCAGCAGGTCCCAGACGGCGAGCTCTGTGTTGTTCTCAGTCGAGCTAAGAGTCACACAGCACAGAATGAACTATTTTAAAGTGCACAGTTTGGTGGCATCTGGTGCGTTCCTAATGCTCTTCCACCATCACCACGACCTGCTCCCAGTACTTTCTGGTCACCCCATCAAAGCACGTGCTACCCACGAAGTAGTCACACCCATCCCCTCCCCGATGCCCCCAAATCTACTCTCTGCGGGTTGGTCTATTCTGAATACAAAACGTTGCCTTCCGTGACAGGTTTCTTCTCACTTGGCACGTTTGTTTGCAAGGCTCGTCCGTGCTGTAGCCTGCGTCAGGGCTCCCTTCCTCCTTATATGGCAGAGGGGCACGTTGTGTTCTGGTGCGGTCTGCCGAGGGATGTCGGGGCGGCTCCCGGCTTGGGCTGCTGTGCCTGGTGCCCCAGGAGCATAGTGCGGCACGCTGAGTGTTTCACATGCACCCTGTGCTGTTTTCCGAGGCTCCCCGGCAGCACCCTGTCCCCCGTGGGGAGGTGGCGTGAGCTGTGCACTGGTACAGGGCTGCTCGGGGCTGGAATGAGAGTGTGACTCCGGGGCCTGTGCCCTGAGCCGCCAACAGCCATCTGTTGGACTTGACCAGTCATGAGCTACAGAACAGGAATTCACCCTGAGCCTCGGGGCACAGAAGCTCTCACCCGTGGCGCTCTTCGGGGGCCGGGACCTTGCCCGTACCCTGGCCCCTGTCGCTAACCCCCCACCCCCCAGCATGTCCTGACCCTAGGAGGACACCTGCTCTCTGAGGGTCGGTCACTGAACCATGGGCCTTGTGAGGGAGCTGGTGATGACGATGGGGACGGCTGAGTGTCCTGGACGCCGTGGCTGCAATGGGATTTAAGTTAAATTTAAAGACACATTTTAAAAAGAATAAGGGAGAAAACCTCAAAGGTGTGCCATTGTAACAGTGAGTGTTTGGGGGGTCAGCACAGAGAAATGTGCGCTGCTGGGGGACAGGGGGGCCTGCTGGACGGCACCCTGGACGTGCCGGGGCTGGGGCTCAGTCCAGCCCTGAGCGCCCGGCAAGCCGCCGGGGAGTCTGAATGCAGACGCGGGGCCCTGGACTCGGCGACAGCTCACTGTGCTCCGCTTGGGCCTGCGGTCCCTCTCATTGACCACAGCGATGGCGACTATTACCCCTCAAGCCGTGAGGGAAGCTCTGGGAAGCCTGCTTGAGGCTCCTGGTTCTTCCGAGCAATGGTGGAGAAGGAATCGGCAGGAGCGTAAGGAAGCTGCCAGGAGTGCAGCTATTTTTAAGACTGGTTGTTGCGAGTCCTCGTAAGAAGCTCAACAGATTTCTTTTAATAGTTTAGAAAGGAATTAATATGCTTGCAGAGCAAAGGAAAGAGATTCAGGAGGGGGAGCACATACTGGGAAAGTATCCCATGGGCACGCATTCCATCCACACAATGTGCAAACCCCCAGAGCACTCCAAGGAAGTTTCCTCCTTTCCCGGCCCGCGAACTTTCCCTCACTCAAGCCAACAGGGCCGTCCACCTAACCGCTGCTTTCCTCTTCCTCTCTGAGACAGCCCCTGCCCCGGCGGGACCCTTACACCAACATTTCTTACTTATTATTGCCTTTAAAAATGGCTCTGTGAGGCCAAGATGAAATCATCCCCAATGGCTTGAGGCCGCGCTGAGCTCTTTTCTTCTCTGAACTCCTTAAAGCACGAACAGTCTGTGATACACAGTTAGATCATTACTGTTCTCCTACTTCGTTCCCGGTTGTTTCACGCGTGTCTGTGTGTGCGCGCGCACATGTTGTGCATGCATGCGTGTGTGCACGTCTGCATGTGTGTGCATGCGGGTGGTTTCTCTCCACCCCAGACTAAACTATAATATCATAGACTCTTTGAGAGAGTAAAACCACAGTTTTTCATTTCACCATCCCCTCCTATTCTCCACACACAACACCTTAACCCGGTGCCCGCCACAGGTTAAGAAATACATTTTGAGGGGCGCCTGGTGGCTCAGTCGTTAAACATCTGCCTTCGGCTCAGGTCATGGTCCCAGGGTCCTGGGATCGAGCCCCACATCGGGCTCCCTGCTCGGCGGGGAGTCTGCTTCTCCCTCTCCCACTCCCCCTGCTTGTGTTCCTGCTCTCGCTCTGTCTGTCTCTCTGTCAAATAAATAAATAAAACCAAAAAAAAAAAAAAATAACACATTTTGATTATTAAGTCATTGGGAACAAATTTAATTTCAGGATTTGAAAACAAGGGTGATGAAGTTCAGGGACAAATCACAGAAGATTCTTTGTTTTCCTGCGCTCAGTGAGGAAGTGGAGAGGTACAGAAATAGAGTAAAATCAGTTCAGTTTGATACAATTGGCAACTTTAGAAAGACCCACCTCTCGGCTAGGGCTTCAAGAATTGTTCTGACTTTCACAGAGTTCACGCAGGCCCTTTGTCACACACCTTTGGGTCAATTTAAAGCATGTAACTGCATACAAACTTGGAGGTGGGGCCAGCTTTGAGAAGGACAGGGAAATCCTTTCAAACCCCGTGGCAGCTCTGCGCCCATGCCCTCAGGGACACGCCATCCTGTCTCTGCCCCAGGGCGGGGGGGGGGGGTCGGTGGCAGCCCTGGGACTGGGAGGAGGTGGGGACGCTGAGCCTCACAGGCGTCCGAGGTGGGATCCGGGCCAGGAGCCGCGCACACACCCCAGTGCCCCTCGCTCCTCTCCCAGGCCAAACCGATGATCAGTCGTGGAGACAGCACGGGGCCCTGGAGCCGGTCCCCTGACTGAGCTGCCTCTGCTCTGGCCATACAGGCTGTTCCAAGCCCGGGGATCCCTCCCAGAGTTGAGCCCTCTCTGCCCCGGGGCTTCCCGCAGCGAGCTTCTAGGGGCAGCTCCTTCTTGATGGGGAAGGACTTGTGTGTGCCAACGCTTCTGAGGAAAAGTGGGGGCTCCCTGAGAAAATCCACAGTGTCCCCAGCTCAGGGTCTATTTGGATCCTTATCTGGGTGACCCAAGCTTGCTGGGCGGGATTTACGTGCACAGATTCCACGAGCGCTCAGTGGCGGGCCGTCCGGGCACCCGCACCCTCACGAGACCACAACCTGCTCCCCAAACTTGAAGTCTCCCAGAATTGGTGTCAGACACCAGCTGGTTTTTAGAACGGACTTGTGTAATATTTTGGCACAATTTTACAGGTAAAGCATTTTGGTTAGATTTGGAAGGATTTTTTGGTTTTTGGATTTTGAGGCCTGGTTTTTCTGTTGTTTTTGATAATTCCCTAAAAGCAGCCTGACCTTTTGGGTGCAATGAACCGGTTCTGGGTTTTTCTGAGAGCCTGTTCTTGGACAAGGAAATGCATTAGTGACGGTTCTATTCATTATTCATTAAGTTTCTATGCGCACAAGATGCTTGTGCTGCACATAATTAAAATAAAAACACACACTAAAAGCACTTATTTCAGAGTCTAAGATGTAACCTTGTGTCTGGCTTCAGCGTGCCCCCTAAATGAGATTATGAAGGGCCGGTTTAAGTTGCTGCTGACACATAAAATCACAATGTGATCACTTTTTTTCTTCTGGGAGGAAACAGACACAGGTAGCTGGCTTGTAACGAAGACACCATGTAGACCTATCGTTGCTGAGATTTTAGTTACGTGACCAGGTTTCTCAAACGCTTCTTTAGAATTTGTGAAGGTTAATTTTATGTGTCGATGTGGCTAGGTTGTGGTGTCCAGTTATTTGGTCAAACACCAGTTAGACGTTACAGTGAAGGTTTATTTAAGATGCGATTAACATCCAGATCAGTACGCTTTCAGCAAAATCACCCTCTACAGTGTGGGTGGGCCTAATCGAATCAGTTGAAGGCAAATGGCGGTTTCCCAAAGAAGGAATTCTCAAGACTGCAACACAGAGATGCTGCCTGAGTTTCCTGCCTGCCAGCCTGTGGAACTCAGACTCGGGTCTCAATCCACGGGTCTCCTGTCTGCCAGCCCACACATTCCAGAATCTTCAGCCCCCACAATCTCTGTCTCTCTCTTTCTTCTGTTTATCTGATACAAATATTATATGGTCAGAGGCTCTTAACTAAGCACTGAGCTTAAAACAGGCAAACAACCCTCCTTCCCAAGTAAGCTGAATTTAGTTAAGATAAAAAATATCTTGATGGCTAGAAACAAAGTTTCATGCTGTTCAGTACCATATGATGGGTACATGCACGATTTTTTTCATGTACAATTTTAAGAAAAACAGTTTGGAAAATAAAATATTTAGGGAAACTGGAAATAATTAAATGTTATTTTAAACAGCTTCAGAAACATTCACTCAACCCTGTGTGTAAGTACAGTGTCAGTGGTCAAGTATTAATAGTTAACTCACACGAACAGATGCCCCTCTGCCCAAACCCCATGAAACTATATAGTTCAGTGAAGAAAGAAGAGCCGTCCTTGTTTGCTAACAGTGAACAGAAAGCTTACAGCTTTGCTGAAAAAATCTGTTTTGTGAACAAGTGGCATTTTTTGATTGGTCTTCGTCTCCGCCCCCCCCCCGCCCCGCCCCGTGTAACAACTTTGTCACCGTCTGGCCAGAAGAGAAGGCTGCTTCAGATCCCAAGCAGGGGCTGACAGATCCTCTGCTCAGAGCGATAAACCAGAGCAGGTCCTCTAATGGCACCGTGAAACCAAATAAGCATGATCGGCGCTAATAGCCTTCGCGTCTATGTATAACCTTCCCCAGGACGGCGTCTCTATGGCAGGCCAGAAAAGCATCCGCCCCAGATTCCCGGGGATGCATATGCCAGCCCGATCAACCCAACACTTCCCCAAACCTCCTGGGGTGAGCAGTCACATGCGTGCCCCTATTGGTAAAATGAAGTGATTCCCTGTGATTTCAGCACATGAATCTGCATTTCCCACATAAATAAAATTAAGTCAGATTCTCAGATTTCTCAGGGTGGACTCTAGAAGTAGGAATTTCTATATATGCTGATATAAAAAAATGGGATCACACTTTATTTACACAGTTTGTACAGTTTACAAAGCACGTCCCCCTTGTCGCTCCTGTTTTGACCCTGACAATAACCTCCGTGGTAGGAACATCAGGCGTTCCTACCCGCTGTGAGAAGCAGGACAGTGAGACCCAGAGAATGTACCAGACACAAGCCAGGGTGCAGCCCTTCTCGGCAGAGCTGGGGGAGCCCGGGTTGCCTGATCCCCCACCCGAAGCTCTTTCTCCCAGCTCACAGGTAGGTCACATGGGCACCATGTGACTCGACAGCTCTCATAGCACTAAGTAGTGGGTGGCCTCCGAAGTCAGGCCAGCGCATGAGGAGGGATGGGAAAGTTCACCCAATTTCCCAAGCGGAGGGGCAGTGACCACCTAGTGAGTAAACTCAGCTACTTTGAGCAAGAATGAGAAAACATGTCTGTGCAATTACAAAGGATGTGTTTAGGGAATGCTGACAGCACCCACAGTGTGCAACACCCCAAGTCTGTGACGGCAGCGCTGTTGGCTTGGCCTCCCAATGCCCATGCTGCCCTGTAAGGTGTCCCCGTGCTGAGTCACGGCGTGCGCTGGGGGCTGCACAGGGGACTGCGGGGCTCCTCGTTCCTGTGGCCAGCCCCAAGGTGCTGTGGCGGTCAGGTGCACGGCAGCCTTGATCCGTCAGGCCTCCGAGAACCTTCATCGAGTGAAGGTGGCCTGATGGGAGGTGACCGAGGAACCATGTGTTACCAAGAAGAACCGCGAAACAAATTCATTAGCTTAATTTTCCAAATACAAATAAAATGTGAGAAGCACAATATATGCCCGAAGAATGGAAGAAAAAGGGGGAGGCTAACCAGAGTTTTTAAAGACACACCGCATGGCCCTGGGAAGGGGTGCTGGTTCGCCATCCAGTCATCCCAGAGGAGCTCCTGTGACCTTCAGCAAAGATGCTCTGGATCCCATGCGTTTGCTTTTCTTAAAGGACAGATTATGATTAGTGAGCAAACTGATTTTGTAAAGACATTTGGTGGCCTTAGAAAATGCAAAGACTCTATGCAGGCATGTAAAACCATAGGCTAACACCATGAAGGAAGGAAGGAAGGAAGGAAGGAGGAAGGAAGGGGAAATAGACTTGCATTGTTATAAAGCTACCAGCAATGTCCACAATAGCCAAACTGTGGAAAGAACCCAGGTGTCCACTGACAGATGAATGGATAAAAAAGATGTGGCCTATATATACAGTGGAATATTACTCAACCATCAAAAGAATGAAATCTTGCCATTTGCCATGGAACTAGAGGGTATGATGCTAAGCGAAAGAAGCCAATCAGAGAAAGACAATTATCATATGATTTCAGTCATACATGGAATTTCGAAACAAAACAGATGAACATAGGGGAAGGGAAAGAAAAATAAAATAAGATGAAAATTGAGAGGGAGATAAACCATAAGAGACTTTTAACTCTAAAGGAAACAAACTGAGGGTTGCTGGAGGGTAGGTGGGTAGATGAGGGGATGGGGTAACTGGGGGATGGGCAGTCAGGAGGGCACGTGATGGAATGACCACTGGGTGTTACATGCAACTGATGAGCCATTGACCTCTGAAACAAATAAATTAATTACTTAAAACCTGCTTTAGAATAGACATAAACACACTTCTTCTCCCGTGAAATCAAACCCATCTCTAGCTTAGGAGTTCCAATTTCTAGTTTTCCTGAGCCCCACATGGTCAACCTGCATGAACACAGAACTAAACGTGAAGGGTACCTTCACTCCTGGAGGGGAGTCTCCAATTTTGGCATCCAAGCGTGTCTCCATTCTCTCTCTGAATTTTGCCCATTGACTTCAGAAACAGTGTCTGCGTTTTCTGCCTTCCACCCGCTCACTTGGTCATAAGTCAGGCCAGACTGGAGTCAGAAGCTAAGATGGGCAAAAGCCCGAGCCACCTCACGGCACATGGGAAGAGGCCCTTCTGGGGGCGTGGAGGCATCGAGACTCCAGTCATTGAGATGGTCTCACGCACAAGAAGTTGGACCCTAAATCCTCAGAGCCACCATTTTGGAAAATCAGCAAATAAAAGATGCTATCGACAGCCTCCTTTACTCTGGGGATAACTCAAGTTCACCCACAATGGCCAGAGAGCATCCAGGGGCCATGGGTGGCACTTCAGATGTCTTAGCATAAGCTCAGTCGCCCACAGGGCGAAGTCTGGAACTTCCGGGGGCCCCCATGAGCCTACTGGCTTCCTGGAGACCATCTTTCACCGTTGCCAATATCCCCCGGGGCTCACCAACCATCCCATGAGAATCCACCAGAGCTTACATCTGTAATCCATCAATAGATATTTGGAATTTTGAGGGGGATACATCAATCCAACCGTCATATTGATTGAATACCCACTATGCACTATACAACGATGGCTATCACCTGCTCTCTTATTTCCCATTCCTGATAATGCCTACCAACATCTCATTAAGCAGATTTTCCTGTTTCCATTGGGTGGAGGAGAGGCTGGGGCTCTTGAGGAAGTCAGTCATTTGCTGCTCAGTCTCTGTAAGAGACACAGAGAGGCAGGACTCAAAGCTAAACTCATTCACTTGCTCCTCGAGCACTTACTGAGAACCTGCTACCATTTTGAATGTAGGTTTATTTCATTACCTCAAAACGTTTCTACTCATACTCTCTTATTTGAAAGATGAGAAAATTGAAGGCCACAAAGTAACTTCCCCAATCAACTGAGCTAGTTACTATCAGAGACAGGAATAGGATACAGGTAACAAATTCCAGTTTACTTACCACTGTTTTCTTTGTGAGCCCATCTGTATTTCTTATTTGTTTTATACATACACATATAGTGAAAAAATTAGATATGATGCTCATGAGTTGTTTTCAGACAACCTTAACAAATTCCTTCTGTCTTAATAAAGAATCCAAGAATGCTTCCAAATACTGTTAACAAATAAATACCTGGATGAGTTCACCAACACAGAATATTAACATTAGCATTCTGGTTATCAGAGTGAGTAAAACTGGGGATACTGTCCCATTTCCAGAGCTCTGTCTTCATAAAGTTTATTTATGTTCATAGTAATATATATCACACCAGCCATACGGGGGGATAACATAATGGCATGAATAATTTCTGCCCTCAGGGGGCTTGGCTGAGTTGGGAAGAATGATACCACGTGGAAATGGACAGACGTGAAATGCCTTGAAACTGATGTTCAGGTAGACTCTTATTTCTCCAGGCAGCCCTGAATGAAAAGGGAAGGTCCTGGATGTTCAAGCACTTGAGTTGTTAGATGAAGAGCTGTTCATTCTACATCTTAGAAAGCTGTGTGAAATTTTTGTGAACTCCTTTTTCCATGGATAACCTTTTAAGTGCCAAATACAGAAATCAAGTCCCATACCAGCAAGAAGACAGATGACAGAACCCAGGCCATCCTGAGGCAGGGCTAATCTCAGAAGGCTCCCTGCCAGAGGGGAGGGTTGTCCCCAGCTCTGCCTTCAGTGCCATCTCTGAACTGGCTTGTGTGCTCTTTATGGAACAAGAAGAAATCACAGCCAGGACAGGGGACTGCCTCCAGCAGCGCATCTCTGTTCTGCTGGTTCCTTTCTGTCTGCAGGTGCACTGAGAGAGGAGAGCACTCGGAGGAAGCAAGAGCAAGAAAAGCAAGAGGAACCCCTGGAAGGATCCGATTGAGGAGGAAGAAGGCAAGAAGCTGAACAGTGCAAGACATCTGGCCCGAGGAGTGGGTGTGGCGCTGGTACGACTGGCACCTGCCCGAACTCCTGCCCAGTCGAGGGTGACTCTGGGCTACTGTCCTGCCAGGCGCAACTGAGCTAGTTTTCTGAGACTCCATGGAGGGCCTATTGCACAGTATAGGCCTTTGAGGAGTCGTGTGTTTCACTGAGCCGTGTGCACCCTAGTTTCTCGGGGCATCCCCATCTTCCACAACCCTGGGTTTTCCGGGAGTCCACATCCTCTTCAGAAGGGGAAATTCCCAGGCTCGACAGCTCCTTAGCAAATACAAATGACCAGGTAAGCACTCTAGCAAATGCAACGGAGCGTCCGTTTGAAGGACGGACCCAAGGACAGAATGTTTCATCATTTCTGTGGAAGAGGCACTCAGTGTTAATTAAAAAACAAACGGAGTCGGGGCGCCTGGGTGGCTCAGTCGTGAAGCGTCTACCTTCGGCTCAGGTCACGGTCCCAGGGTCCTGGGATAGAGCCACGCGTCGGGCTCCCTGCTCCGCGGGAAAGCCTGCTTCTCCCTCTCCCACTCCCTCTGCTTGTGTTCCCTCTCTTGCTGTGTCTTTCTCTGTCAAATAAGTAAATAAAATCTTAAAAAAAAAAAAAATGAGTCAACTTTGCATTGATCTGGCGCACCGTTTGAGCTGCTCAGAGGTCCTGGAGACTACAGTTGTCCCTCCGCGTGCACGAGGGGGTTTCT
This sequence comes from Zalophus californianus, assembly GCF_009762305.2. Lineage (NCBI taxonomy): Eukaryota > Metazoa > Chordata > Mammalia > Carnivora > Otariidae > Zalophus > Zalophus californianus. The sequence continues at coordinate 91,477,205 of NC_045608.1, read as the reverse complement.
TACTAACGGGAGAGAGGGGTTGGGTTGGATTTAGCCCCAGTCTCCTGGAGCAGAGGTTGGGGCCCCTTATTCGGCATCCGCTCACTGGTCCCCTGGAGTCCTGGACGTGACCCTGTGAAGGCAGTTCGAGCTCCCAGAGCTCACGTGCTCAAGGGTCCGTCCCGTGGCACAGCCCGTGGCCACAAAGCTCCACAAGACAGTGGAGGATGGGACCTGCCTGGTAGAACTCACTGCCGCGTTGGCTCTGCTGCATCCTTCCCGGGTCCCAGCCCCGCATAGCGCCACCCAGCTGCCCTGCACATGCATGGTTGCTCCCCAGTGCCAGGTGGGGAGCCTTCCAATTCACGAGTGCATGCAAACCGTCACGCCGGTCAATATCCACGCCTGTGCTGGCCCTGCCACAGGCCCTCGACAGGGGCGGTGGGACCGACAGTGTCTGTCCCTTAGGGCAGCAAGCCACCAAGCACCACACCCAGCCACAGATCCAGCAACAAACTCCTGAATCCAAAATCTACACTCCAGTCCCATGGGGCTAACTGGCAGGCCCACCTGCAAAAATCCCGGTCCCTTTGAAGATGTCCTGACACCTCTACGGCTCTGCGGGAAGCTCATGCTCCTCGGCAGGGGCCAGCCTGCATCCTGAAGGACAGACAGGGCTGGCATCCACTCTTCCATTGGTCACAGGACCTGTCCCGGCGAGATCTCGGCTGTTGAGAGGCTGGCTGTCAGCACCGCAGCTCCCACCTTCAGATACTCTGTGGATTAACACTCAACTCCCCCAGCAAGACCAATCTGTGGGAATTCCTCAGCAACATCCAGGGAAAAGCTATATAACCTGGTCCACATAGATGAGTAAGGAACTCAATATTAGTCACACCTTAGTTGAATTAAGTCAAAATATTGCCTCTCCTAGGAATACAGTGTCTGTTTAAGCTTTAGTTCTGACCCTGGAAACACTTCGGTGGTGTTGTCTGGCCTGTGTGGGGGCCGCCATGGTCTGAGTCCCCATGGCTGGCCGCGCTCCTTCCCTCCCTGGGCAGGACCAGAGAGCGCAGCTTTATGCTCCTTCTGCTCTGACTGCCTTGTATTTATATCTATATTTGCAAGTAGGTCTTACCTTCCCAACTAGACTGTAAAGTCTGCTAACAGAGGCCCTGCCTCCCGCACGGCCTGGCACACGGACCCGCGCGTGGGAGGAGCGATATGCTGCATGAAAGCACGACGTACGAACGGGAAGAAGGGGAAGAGAGTGGGCTAGAGAAGGCCCGGAGGCTTCCGGAGAGCTTGTCCTCTCTCGTTGTTGTTCACACCGGCTGGCGCGGGCCGAGGAGCGGGGAGGGTTCGGGCGGGCGTCCAAAGCCAGGCGGCCGGCTCCGACCTGCACCTTCTCCGGGGTGCTTCCTGCGCAGGTGGTGGGGCCTGCGGGAGCCTGCGCCTGCGGTGGTGGGACTTGGGCACAAAGTCTTCAGGACCAGAGGGGTTTAGAATATGACTTGGGCGGATACCCTCCTGGGAGGAACACCAGCAAGTGTCCATTTAAGCACTGGTTGATCAACAGGGCCCCGGGGGCGGGGGTCAGCTCAGACCCCAGGACTTTGGCACCGTTGAGCTCCGCACCGTGGAACCACCGGGTTGGAAGGAGTTCCGTGTTCCCCGGTCCAGGAGCAAGTCAGAGGCTGGCCAGGTGGGACCGCGGATGCGGTGAAAGCGCCCCGCGTGGCACCGCAAACACGACAGTGACACGGGGTCCGAATGACAGGCGATGAACCCCCTTCAACCCCAGGCCCGGGATGCCTCCTCGGATTCACCCAGAGGGATCTTTGTCAATAGTGGGAACACAAACCTCTCAAAGCCGGGGAAACTGAGGACACACTAACAATTCGATGCCTAAAACATTTGTTACGTATAAGTTTCTGGAAAGGAAATCTTGGCCCTAAGTCTAAACTGTCAGCCTTCAAGGCAGATGCCCCGTCCCCCGTTCCACCTCTTTAAAAAACCCTTCTGGAGCAACATCCCAAACAAACATGAAAGCTCTATGTTAACAGTCAAGATCCAGAAGAAGGAAGGGCACCTCTTTCTGATTTTAGGACAAGGAAATGATGGGGCTTTCCTGGTTTCCCACAACCCAGGAACAGAGCAGAAGGCAAACAGCTTTACTGATTCTCTACACTGAGAAGCTCAGAAGCCAGACATGTTTGCCCTTGGCGCTGTGAATGACCTTGACCCACACCTGTCGAGGTTCCTGCCTTCTAGCGCCTGGTGTTGGGTCGCCTCTGCCGCTGAACCAGGCAGACTCTGCTGTCAAGATGGTGGAGCTACACCACCTTCTTGTTCCCTCCCGTTTCTTGTTTGCTGCATCATTTATGAGAAACGTGTACTGTGTCTGCCACATCGCCAAACACTGACAGTCGGCACTGTGTTACAGGACTCTGTGTTTTTCTGGGGGTTCTGGCAAGTGATAGCTCACTTATTCTTATATTCCTAATCACTGATAAATTACAGAAGTTATAAATTCATTCTCTTTAAAAAAAAATAGAATACTGCTGATGAAGTTCCTTTGGCTGCTCTCCTTTCTCCTGCTCCCCTAAGGTAATCCGTCTAGCTATCCTTAGGTGTTTTTATATTTCTACACACATTTTGATGTGTCCTGTTACATTATGTGTGTGTGTGTACATGGGTGCATTATCACAGTACAAATGTAATTTTGCAACATGATTTTTTTTTACATTGTTACTTTTTTAAATGAGTGAACTTTATTTTTAGGTTCATAGCAAAATTAAATATAATGTACAGAGATTTCCTATAGATCCCCTCCCCCGACATGTGCCTGGCCTCCCCATCACCGGCATCCCCACCAGAGCCCTGCATTTGTTACAGTTGGTGGACTTACACTGACACTTCATAGTCACCCAGAGTTTACATGAGGGTCGCTCTTGGTGGTGTGTATTCGATTAGTTGCACAAATATATAATGTTGTGTATCCACCATGATGACATCATGCAGAGTAGTTTCATTGCCCTAAAAATCCCCTGTGCTCTGCCTGTTCATCGCCCCCCCCAACCCAATCCCTGGTAACAATTCATCTTTTTACTCTTTCCATAGTTTTGCTTTTTCCAGAATGTCCTGCAGTTGGAATCATACAGTAGGTGGCTTTTTCAGGTTGGCTTCTTTCACTAACCGATATGCATTTAAAGTTCCTCCATGTCTTTTTACAGCCTGATTGCTCATTTCTTTTTAGCTCTGGATAACAATCCATTGTCTGGATGGATCACAGTTTATTTATCCATTCACCTACTGAAGGACATCTTGGTTGCTTCCAAGTTTGGGCAGTTACGAATAAAGCTGCTATAAATACCTATGTGAAGGTTTTTATATGGACATAAGTTTTCAAATCCTTTGGGTAAATACCAAGGATCATAATTGCTGGATCTCACGGTAAGAGTATGTTTAGTTTTGTAAGAAACCACCAACAGTCTACAAAAATGGCTGCACCATTTTGCATTCCCACCAGCAAAGAATAAGAGTTTCTGTTGCTTCACATCCTCATCAGCATTGTCAGTGTTCTGGATTTTGGCCATTCTAATAGGTGTGTGGTGGTATCTCATTGTGCCTTTAATTTGCATTTCCCTGAGTACATGTGATGTTGAATATTTTTCCTATGCTTACTTGCCATCTGTATATCTTCTTTGGTGAGATGTCTGTTCAGATCTTTTGCTCATATTTCAATTGGGTTGTTCATTTTATTATTGGTGAGTTTTAAAGTTCTGCATACTTTTCGATAACAGTCTTTTAACAGATGTGACTTTTGAAAATATTTTCTCCCAGGCTTGCCTTCTAATTCTCCTGACATTGCCTTTCATAGAACAGAAGTTTTTCGCTTTAACGAGCTCCAGCTTATCAATTTTTTTTTATGGATTGTGTCTTTGGTGTTGAATCTAAAAATTCATTTCCAAACCCAAAGTCATCTAGATATTCTCCTCTTATCTTCTAGGAGTTTTATGCATTTTACAGTTAGATTATAGTCCATTTTGAGTTAATTTTTTAAGAAGTGTAAAGTCTGTGTCTAGATTAATTTTTTGCATGTGGATATCTTGCCTCCTTTGTTGAAAAGATTATCTTTGCTCCATTGTATTGCATTTGCTCTTTTCTCAAAGATCAGATGATTATATTTATGAAGGTCTATTTCTGGACTCTCTATTCTACCATTGATCTATTTATCTATTATCTATTGCCAACACCACACTGTCTTGATTATAGTAGCTTCATTGAAGTAATTTCTTGAAATTGGATATTGTCATTTCTCTGATTTGATTCTTCTCTTTCAATGTTGTGTTGGCTATTCTGGGTCTTTTGCTTCTATATATGGACTTTAGAATCAGTTTGTCAATATCCACAAAATAACCTGCTGGGATTTTAACTGAGATCATATTGAATCTATAGATCAAATTGGGAAGAAACACACTGACAATACTGAGTCTCCCTATCCATGAACATGGGATACCTCTCCATCTATTTAATTCTTCTTTGGTATCTTCCATCAGTGATTTGTAGTTTTCCTCATATAGATCTTGTACATATTTTGTTAGATTTATACCTAAATATTTCATTTTGGAGGGATGCTAATGTAAATAGGAATATGTTTTTAATTTCAAATTCAATTTGTTTTCAATATTTTCCTTGACCTTAGCAGAAAAGATTTGAGTTTCTCACAATTAAGTGACATTAGCTCTAAGTATTTTTGTAGATTTCCCTTTTTTTTGGTAGATTTCCTTGATCAATTTGAGGAAATGCTCCTATATTCTTGGTTTGCTGAGAAATTTTATCATGAATGAGTTTTAGATTCTGTCAGATGCTTTCTCTGTATCTATTGATATGATCAAGTGATTTTTCTTCTTTAACATATTGATATGATGGATTGCATTAACTGATTTTCAAATGTTGAGACTTCATACCTGGGACAAATCCCACTTGGTTGTGGTGTATAATTGTATGCATTGTTGGATTTAATTTACTAATATTCTTTTGAGGATTTTTGCATCTATTTTTATGAAAAATATTGGTCTGTGGTTTTTTTTTCTTGCAATGTCTTTGATTTTGATGTTCATCTCTTCATTTTTAAATGACATAACTCCCTCCTAAAAAACAGTCCGAATAAAAATGTGTATCATTTCATTTTTAATTTTTTTAAAAAACCCTCAAAATATGCACACTATTTAATTAATTAATTAATTAATTAATTTAATTTATTTATTTTTGTAATGAAGTTGTGTTTTTTTTAAGATTTTTTATTTATTTATTTGAGAGAGAGAATGAGAGATAGAGAGCACGAGAGGGAAGAGGGTCAGAGGGAGAAGCAGACTCCCCGCTGAGCAGGGAGCCGGATGCGGGACTCAATCCCGGGACTCCAGGATCTTGACCTGAGCCGAAGGCAGTCGCTTAACCAACTGAGCCACCCAGGCGCCCAATATGCACACTATTTTAAACAACAAACGGACATTTAAAAATCCCTTTTAGCTTATCATCCAGTACTAGTTGCTTAAAATACTTATTTACATTCACAGTAAAACCAGTTGAAGCCAAGTGTGAATGATAATGCCTTATCAACAACAATGTCTTCCATCCAAAAAGTATTCCATAGTTTTGCACATCTATTGCCTCAATTTATTTTCACAAGTGGGCTGGTATTGCTATGATTTCTCTTTGCAGATCAAGAAACAGTGACTCAGGGATGAATGCCTTCCTTTTGGTGAAATGAAGTAGAGTGTTCTAGCTCCTAATCTTGGTCCTTCCACCAGAAATACAAATTTTCCTCCATGGGCGTTTTTTCTTGCCTCCCTCAACCCTAGTTTTTCCCAACATATTCACTGAAGATCTCTAACTAGAGCTCAGGCCTAATCCAGCGAACAAAGCAAGAGGTATAGCTTTAACTTCCTTTTGCTCAGCCCCTCCCACCTTCCTAGCCAACCCCCATCCACTAGTTGTAGAGCTATCCCCAGACACTAGCTGGGGTGGCTGCCCAGGAGCACTACATACGCATGTTGCTCGCCCTATTCCTTCCATCTCATCCTAGCACACTGGCCTCAGGCTTCTCTGTGACCAGAAATGACACACTCCTTGCTCTTAACCATGACATAAGACTTAAAATTAAAGCCCAAGAATCTGTGTGCCTTGACATCTGGCAATACTCGGAGGACCTCAAATGGCCAAACAGCACGCTCCCCTCCCCTCCTCTGCTCCAACGGCCATAGTCTCCTCCCAAACAACTCTCCTCATCATGGGCACCAAACACAGTGCCAGTTCATGTCCCAGTAGTGGGATTCACTTCCCAGAAAGCTCACAGAATGACTCAAAGAAGCTAATCATATCTCCCCAGGAATCACCCTCCTAACACTACAGATCCTCCTCTCACAGACCCTGCTGGCTCACTCTGTTCCTGCGCACAATCACGGCTCCTTTCCCTCCTTACACTTTCCATCTCACTCTGCCCCACCACTTACAAGTGCACAAGCTGTTATCTAGAGAGACCTGGGCACCAAACATTAACTACCCAGGTGAGCGTAAGATGTTTCTCATCCAAGTGCCATCTGATCACTAGGATGTCCTCCACTTTGGGGCCTTACCTCTCACAAACTAGCTCCATGCCTTCACTTTTTATTTTAGAATCTTAGCCTTTCCAGAAACTACTTTGCAGTTATTTTAAATATATGCATTATTTGTAACAAGAGACAGGTTTATATTGGTTGGTTCAGAAAGTGGAGAGAGATGAGGGGCCCCTGGAGCCCATGGCCAACCAGAAAGCCAGGGAGGGGCAGAGAAGACTCCTAAGTGGGGCTCCCTAGGGGCACAGGGAGAAAGACAAAAGTCCCTCCAGACCGAGAGACATCTCATCAGAGCCATGCGCCAGTCTGCAGGCACCACGTCAGCCTACTGCGAATTTGCCTCTGTTCAGGTTCTCCCTTGTAGTCCGGGCTGAGGTGGGCTTCTGTGCGCCAGCAGTTGGAGCCTAGTTGACTAATTATAGGCAGGCCTACACTTAAACGTTCTCGGGCCAGTGGCCCTTTCAGGGACTCCTACAGCCCCCCAAGGAGAACGTTCTCCTGCCTTCTTTGCTGGTATTTGGAAACCCTTGATGTCACAAACCACCCTCCTTGTCCTCCCTGACAGGCAGGGAGCCAAGGAAGGTGAGGGCACACAGGCATGGCTCTTGCTCAGAAATTCGTTTGCACCTGGAGGGGAACAACAGATTTTTATTCCTGGCGTGTTCTCATACACGTACATTCTTGAAGGCACACAGAGCAACGAGCCCAGCCAGTCCTTCTGGACTCTTCCACCTGCCTGCTTAGGTGGGTCTGGCACAAAGTAGAATTCCATTTCAGTGTTTTCTTGTAGTTTCTTTACCCCCAAAAGCTTCATTTATACAAATATCAACATGACATTTAAAAAGTCTATGTCTCGCTATTATTCCCAGTTAAAATCTGTGAGTTATTCCCTGGGAATTCTGCAGTGTTCAAATCCGGGTGCATGTTTGTATAGTGTTCCTGTGGCAATTTAAAAGGCCCTCGCTGGGCCTGAGCATTTTTTCCGAGCCTGGGAACGAATCCTTCCTTATATAGGATCCATTTTAAACCATAAGCCGGGTTGCACAGCTCCAGCCAACATCTGGAACAGCGGAAGACGATCGGATAACATTGCGAAATATAAAACATGAAACTTATTAACTTTTTCCTGTGTTAAAAATATTTTTAAATAATGGAAGCAATCTGATAGCGCATTTGAAAAAACTTTACTACTCAGAAAATCTAGAAAGAAAAAGAATTCAGTCCTTTTAGGGTTTATTTCATTTCTTTTTGCTTGAGTTGCACTTTTTCCAATTTTAGAACATCATTACCTTTGCAAAAATGGATTTTGCTCCAAAAGCATTCTCACACATTTGCCTTTTTGTAGGTACTAATGTCACATTGAGCCACAGAAAAACAAGCCACACATCAATGTATTAATGAGCAAAGTAAGTCAGCCGTGAGAGGGTTCATTGTCATCCTGGTCCTCCTCAGATGCAACTGCACGATGGGCAGGGTTTTGTAGTCTTCTGGACAGCCTATGCATGTGAGCGCTGCATGCCTGTGCAAGGTAGCTATCCCCAAAATTGCTCTAGCAGCTAAAGAGCACAAGGAAATCTTAACCAGAGCCCTGACATCCCCCAAAGGCTGTCTGTGACCATCCTTGACGGGGCTAAAAAGTGGGCGGTGAGATGCAAACGACCTGAGCAGATCTGCCTTGGGACTGGCCGCCCGCCTCTCCTCCCACTATCTGAAACCTGAGTCCCAGCCATAAATATCCCCAAGTCAAACTCAAAGTGTAAAACAACTCAGAAATGTTGCCTGCACACAGTTTCCCCCCAAGAAAGGGACTCTCCTAGAAAGTATGGAAGGACAAAGGGACAATGTAGAACAGACACAAATTGACTGCAAACATGCTTTCTTTAATTACATGATAAGAGATTAAATAAATCTTTAGCAGAAACAGATTGAAAGTTTGTCTATTCAGCAAACACGGTGAATCAGCAAATTGTTTTTTCTAGCCTTCAAGGTCAGTGAAATTGACCTACCGTTCTACCGGACATATCGCTGGCTTCCTAATGCGGCAAAAGATTTAGAAAATTTAGAAGGCAATATTCCAGCCCTTGGAAGGCCAACGCCTCCCTGATGGCTAACCTCTAGAAGGTCAAGATGAGAAGCCCATGCAAACATGTCGCTCTAAGTAGCAGAAAATACCAAGATCACAAACCCAGCCCTCGCTGGGCGCCAGACACCCTGCAGATCCTGTTAGGAGGCTGCCCATAAATAATCTCACCCACTCTCCACAGGAACCTTGCCAAATAGGTATGATGGTGTCGGTTTCATGGATGCAGAAATGGAGGCTCATAGAAGCTAAGTAATTTTCGCAAAATAACAGAGAAAGGAAGAGGCACAGATAAAATGCTAACCCAAGTCTCTTTAAATTCAGCTACTCCCATAACAGTCTTCTCTAAAATGTTAGGTAACTACGTATTCATGACAAATTGCTTTTTCATTATTCAAGAAATAAACTGCCATGGCTTATTTCCACCTTTAAGAAAGAAAGACAATAGACACTGATACCTGCTCATTTGACCCTCCCTTGTACGAAATGGCACCCAGAGGTGGGTCATGGCGGTGTGGTACTGTGTTTACCCAACGGTGTGCTTCGCAGAGCACAGTGCCTACATCTTAGCATTGGCTGTTGTAAGTGTCCTTTCACGTTTTAGACAGTGGGTGTGAGTCATTTTCTCATTTTGCAAAGGAAGAGACTAAGGTTCAGACAAGTTAAATGATTCACCTGCGATCAGGCGGTAGGGATCTGAACCTGGATCACCAGACGCAAAATTCCACAATCGGGAAAGAAAATTAAGCTCCAGGAAGCATCTCCTCAGTTATGTGCATTCTAAAAGGTTACTCATAGATTCTGAAGATTTTTGGGAAATAGTCTTGGGAAAATACTCATGTGGCACTTCAGCCCCATAAAGTACTTTTACATAGTTATCTGTCTTTTACAAGGGAAGCATTCATAGTAGCAATGGGCTGAGCTGCGAACAGTTGACCATGAAGCCTCCTTAAAGCAGGTGGCCCCGTCTGGGGACACGCTGACACTGTCACCCCTCAGTGGGCTTCTCACTCACACATGAGGAGAGCTAACCTTTTCCTGCAAGATAAAGCGGGTTCAGATACGACTATTCAGCAGCATTACTGACGCCAGTGGACTCTGTCTCAGAGCCAGGTCTGGCCAGCACAGAGCAGAGCGAGGCATCCTTGCTTCTCGAGGCACCTACCCAGTCCAGGTGCCTTGCTGACTCCAGAGCACACCTACCCTGTTTCAGGCTGGCACTGCCCACCTCTCTCCACGGGACAGGATCTGAACCAGATGCTTCACAGAGCTTGGCTCAACAGGGGGTGGGGGTTGGCTTTTGCAGGGAGCAGGTGGGAGCTGGTGTCCAATGGGAGAATGACCAGCACACAGCGGGCTCTGACGGCCGTAACCGATGCCCTGGAATGGGTGACCTGAGAAACCGCCTTGACGTCTCTCATTCCAGAGGCTGGACGTCCAAGATCAAGGTGCTGACCGATTGGGTTTCTGGTGAAGCAAGTCCCAACAGATGCAGTCCTGTGATGTCAGAAAACTTTCCCCAAAGCCATTTAGCACAGATTTCGTGGCTTCTCATTATCTTAATTTCTGACTTCAAAACGTTTAAAGTACCAAGTTTCCATTTAACTGGGAACCTACCTTCAGAGTTTATTATTTCCCTGCATTTTATACTACTATTGTAATTGAGAGCTATAGTGGAGAATCCGAAAAACCACCAACAATAAAAGCAGGAGGGCATAATAAAGAGGGTAAATAACAAGACAGAAAGAGCTGAAGAATGAATTAATGAGCGAAAATATAAGATTAAGGCGTTTTCCCAGAAAGCTATAGGAGAGGCTGGAGAGATGGGAAATATCAAAGAAAAACGTAGGGGAATGACAATAAAAACACCACTATCTGGGGAATAGAAATCCCAGGAGGAGGGATCAATAAAACCAGAGCAGAAAACATATTTGGAAAAACAATGCAGGTGTATTTCCCAGAAAGAAAGAAAGAAAGAAAAAGACTCATAGAAGTTTTTAAAAAGAGGGGGAGAATAAGGAAAACCCCACATGTAGACACATCGTAGTGAAATTTAAGACCACCAAATGCAAAGAGATTATTCTGAAAACTTCCATAAGTAATGAGCACTTCACCTACAAACAACAGGACCCACATTGTCATTAAACTTCTCAACAGCAACATCGACTGCAAGAGAACAGTGGAGCAATATTTTTAAATAATTAAAGGAAAATAGATTTGAACCTAGAATATTATTTCTAGAAAAGCTGTCATTCAAATGTGAAGGCTTAATAGCGCAATCCCCGAATAGTATCAGAGGGTTTGCCAGACAAAGACCAAAAGTGTTTGGTGAGAAAACACTTGGGGAAAAGTACTAAACATAAGAGAACTAGACCCCTAGAAATCACTCTAAAAGACAGGGAGTTCTAAAGAGCCAAGTATTTTGGTGACATTTATTCCTTGAGAGAACCCAGAATCTACCCTGTGGGCAGTATCAACGTCGAAGGTTTGGGAGAACACCAAGGGATATGTAGGTGTGGTAACTTACTTCCTTTTGAGGAGAAAAACACAGATACTGATAAGCTTACGAAGTCAGTAAAGATCAATGGGGCGCCGGGGTGGCTCAGTCAGTGAAGCGTCTGCCTGTGGCTCAGATCATGATCCCAGGGTCCTGGGATCGAGCCCCAGGTCAGGCTCCCCGCCTAGTGGGGAGTCTGCTGCTCTCTTTCTTTCTTTCTCTGTCTCCCTTTGCCCCTCCCCACTGATAGTTCTCTCTCTCTCAAATAAATGAATACAATCTTAAAAAAAAAACAAGAAGTCAGGAAGGATCAATACATATGAGAACTTGCCTTGAGGTAAAGACCACTGTCAAAGCAAAAATGCCCAAGGCTTAAGCCCGCAGAAGAAAACTGGGCCCATACAATAGAAAGCTGAAACTAAAACTAAAAGGAGGAAATAAGAGGTTCGGCAAATTAAAAATACAAAATATGAGAAGTGAGCTTTTTCCTCTGAGTAATTACGATAAACACAAACAGGTTAAATCCAATTAAAAGACAGATCTGGGGTTAAAAAGAAGAACATAAAAGAAAAACACTGAGAACAAAAAAACAAAGAAATGAAAATAGAAGGGTTAGAACCTTATAATAAGCAAACATGAACCGAAAGGAACTTGTGTAGTAATCTGAATTTTCTGACAAAATAGAATATAAGACCAAAAATACCGTAAGAGCCAAAGGGTGACATTACCTGCTGGTAAAAGACCAGAGAGAACCAGAAGCTAAATCCATAGTAAATGTAAATATGGCCTCAGCACATGCAAACCGCAAGTGACCGGAACTCAGGGAGCTGTGGCTAAGTCAACAATCCTCGATGAGACTTTAGCACATCTTTTCCCAAAAAGGATGGAGCAAAAAGATAAAATCTAAGCATAGCTGTCCAAGACCCAAACAATGTCCTCAATCAGCTTGAGCCATTACATAAAAAAGAACCCTATTCCAAAAGAGGTACACAGTACAGTGAAACATTTACAAAAATAGGCCAAACATGGATCGATGTCATTCAGATTTTGTTCCACAACAATATTGGGAATAAAAATAGAAATTACCAGAGTGCCTGGGTGGCTCAGTCGGTTAAGCGTCTGACTCTTGGTTTCAGCTCAGGTCATGATCTCAGGGTCATGAGATTGAGCCCTACATTGGGCTCCCTGCTGGATGTGAAGTCTGCTTAAGATTCTCTCTCTCCCTTTCCCTCTGCCCCTCCCCTGCTCTCTCTCTGTCTCTCTAAAAAAATAAAATAAAATGTACCATTCAATTGCTTTAGTATATTTACAGTTATGCAAATTACCATAATCTAACTGTAGAACATTTTTAGCTCCTCAGATGAAGCCATCAGCAGTCACTTCTCATTTCCCTCTCCAACCTCACCTCCCCACCCAAGCCCTAACCAAACAATAATCTACTTTATGTCTCTATTGATTTGCCTTTTCTGGACATTTCATGTAAACGGTATTACACAATATGTGGTCTTTTGTGACTGGCTTCTTTTGCTTTGCATGTGTTCAAGATTTCTCTACATTGTAGCATATATCAGCAATTCTTCTTTTTATTGCTGCCAAATAATATTCCATCCTATGGACATACTACATTTTGTTTATCCACTCATTAGTTGATGGAAATTGGGTTGTTTTCACTTTGGGGCTATTATGAATAATGCTGCTATGAATGTGTACAAGTTTTTGTGTGGACATATGTTTCATTTCTCTTGGGTATATACTCAGGAGTAAAACTGCTGGGCCATATGAAAACCCTATATTTAACATTATTAGAAACTAACAAACTGTTTTTCAAAGTGGTTACACCATTTTGTATTCCCTCCAGCAATGTATGTGTGTTCCAGTTTCTCCACATCCTCAACAACACCTGCTATTGTCTGTCTTTTTGATCATAGCCATTTTGGTGGATGTCAAGCGCTACTTCATTATAATTTTTATTTGCATTTCTCTGGTGACTAATAATGTTCAGCTTCTTTTCATGTGTGTATTGGTCATTTATATGTCTTTTTTGCAGAAGTGACTATTCAAGTCCTTTGCTCATTTTTAAATTGGGTTATTTGTTTTTTTATTTTTGAGTTGTAAGTGTTATCATATATTTTGGACATAATCCTCTTATCAGTTATATAATTTACCAATATTTCCTCCCAGTCTGTGTGTTGTCTTTCATTTTCTTGACAATGTCCTTTGAAACACAAAAGCTTATAATATTGATGACATCCAATTTGTCAGTCTCTCTGATCACTATGATTTTGTTGTTATAGCTAAGAAATCATCACTTAACTCAACACCACAAAGATTTATTGCTGTATTTTCTTTGAAGTGTTTCATAGTTTTAGCTCTTATGTTTAGGTCAATGATCCACTTTGTTTTTTGTTTTTCTTTAAGATTTTATTTATTTATTTATTTGACAGAGAGAGACACAGCGAGAGAGGGAACACAAGCAGGGGGAGTGGGAGAGGGAGAAGCAGGCTTCCTGCAGAGTGGGGACCCTGATGTGGGGCTCGATCCCAGGACCCTGGGATCATGACCTGAGCCAAAGGCAGACGCTTAACGACTGAGCCACCCAGGCGCCCCTCAGTGATCCACTTTGAATTGATTTTTCTGTATGGTGTGAGATAGGGGTCTAATTTTAATTTTTTTGCATGTGGATATCCAAATGGGCCAGCACCATTTGTTGAAAAGATGATTCTTTCCCCCATTGAATTGCCTTAACACTTTCATCAAAAATCAATGGACTATAAATATTGGATTTTATTTTTTAAATTCAGTTCTGTCCCATTGACTTAGGTGTCTATCCATATAGCAGTACCACACTGTTTTGATTACTGTAGGTTTGTAGTAAGTTTTAAAACCAGGGAACTTGAATCCTCTGACTTTGTTCTTTACCAAGATTGTTTCTGTGATTCTGAGTGCCTTCCATTTCCATTTGAATTTTAAGTTCAGCTTATCAATTTCTGCAAAATGTCAAGTAGAATTTTACAGTGATTGCATTGAACTGTACATAAACATAGGGAATATTTTCATTTTAACATCAAATCTTCCTATTCATGGACATCAAACATCCTTCCATTTATTTTGTGGTCTTCTTTGATGTTTTTTTCAACAATGTTTTGTAGTTTTCAGTGTACATGTCTTACACTTCCACTTTTAAACTTATTCTTAACTATTTCATCCTTGTTGATGCTATTGTAAGTGGGATTTTTAATTTCACTTTCAGATTGCTTATCATCTGTTATATAGAAATACAATTGATATTTTTATATTGATCTTGTATCCTGTAACCTTGCTGAACTTGTTTGTTAATTCTAATACATTTTTAGTTGTATGGTAAACTTTTAAGAAATAGTTAAGTCTTCCTATACAATTCTTTAAAATAGAATACTAGAATGAATAAAAAGTTGCCCAGCTCATTTTTATGAAGCTGTATCATCTTGATTCCAAAATCAAATAAAGGTAATATAAGAAAAGAAAATAGTTTCAAAAATCCTAAATAAAATATTTGTCAAGGGACACCTGGGTGGCTCAGTCATTAGGCTTCTGGCTTCAGCTCAGGTCATGGTCCCGGGGTCCTGGGATCGAGCCCAGTGTGGGGCTCCCTGCTCAGCGGGAAGCCTGCTTCTCCCTCCCCTGCTCCCCCTGCTTGTGCTCCCTCTCTCACTGTGTCTCTCTCTGTCAAATAAAATCTTTTAAAAAAATAAATAAAATAAAACATTAGTCAAAAGATTCCAAAATTATATTTAAACAACCATAAATTGTGACCAAGAAGGGTTCATTTCAGGAGTTCAAAGGTAGTTGGATATCAGAAATTAATGGCTCTCTCCCACTTTGTTTAAAAGGGAAAAGTTACATGATTATTTCACCAAGTCAATGATGCAAGAAGGTATTTGGTGACTTAATACAAAATCTCTCAGCATACTAGATCATAGATTTCCTTAAGGCAAAGGTTACATATCAAAAACCTAAAGCAAATGTACATAAAGAAACAACTTTAAATGCACTCTCTTTACATTTGGGAGGGAAACAAGAATATTCACTATCCTATCTGTACTTTAACACAGTAATAGGAGCCCTAACCAATGGTGTAAGGAAAGAAAATTAAAACACGTTAAATTGGAAGGAAAGAGATAAGACCTCATTATTTGCATTTGATATGATTATCTAAAATTGAAAATATGGTAGATATTAAAATAAGTTAGAAGCTTTAATTAGGTTGTTAAATATAAGATAATCCTACAAAACAAAGAAGCATTTCTCTGAAAAGCATTTCTCTGAAATGTCCAACTAGAAAATAAAATTTATAATAAGAGCAAAAATTTAGAAATATGTAGGCACCTAACACCTAGCACCGAGATTTGGTTTCTAAATATCATTCTCCAATAAAAAGAACAGGAGTTTCTTGAAGAAGAGGCTAACTCCAGAGCTGGGGCACAGAGAGTACAAGATGAGCTGGAACCTGCTGTGGTAGGAAGGAAGGAAGTGCTCCAGGAATAATGAGACATATCCAGAGGACACAGGAGTCATCTTGTACGGCCAAATCTGGAGCAAGTTAAGCAACACAGTAAATAATGGTAGTAATAGATTATTATCTGTACAACAAAATGAATATCCATGAGTTCATGCTGATATAAAAAACCACTGAATAGCTAAATCAATGGTGGAAGAATGCACATTTTTTTCTTAGAGTAGAATCCCAATTATTATAGAGGGAATGATGGACATTGAAAGTCCCATTTTGCAAACACCGCAGGAATAACTGTTGCAGGCAAAAAAAAAAAAAATTCAATGGATGTTAAAGATAGTGGGTGAAAATGTGGTGAAAATAGGGATATTTATACAGCCTCAAAGTATCTCTCCACCATATGCTCATTAATTAAAAAGAGAAAAATGATAACTCTGCAGCAGAGAAACCTGACAGACACCACCTTAACCAAAGCTAATGAGAGCCATGAAAATTATGTACCCCTTGATCTAATGCCCCAAAAGGGGCACAGAATCACTTAATGCACAGGCTTTCCAGGTTTGACAAATAAAAATACAGAATGCCCAGTAAACCTTGAATTTCAGATAAACAATGAAACGGTTTTTAGTAATATTTGGGTGCTCTGTATTATATCTCTCAACCACAGTTATATTGTATTCTTGCATTTGATCATGAGGACACCTGAATTTAATCATGAGGAAACATCACACCAACCCAAATAGAGAGACGTTCTACAAACTAGCAGTCCAGTGATTCCTCCTTCAGTCAGTGTATCTTTCAGCAGTGTTAAGTTTATGAAAGGCAAGGAAATACCAAGAAAGTGTCCTAGAGTGGAGGAGACCAAGGAGGCATGACAATGAAATGTAATGTACGGTCCTGGACTGGATCTTAGGCCAGAAAAAGGACCAGTGTGTGGGGCGATTGGTGGAATTTGAATAAAATCTGTTGATGAGTGAGTAGTGTTGTTTTGATATCAATTTCCTGAGTTTGACGATTGTACTCTCTACGTAAGTTAACATCTGGGGAAGCTGAGTAACAGGCATAAAGAAAACTTTTTTGTGCCCTTTTTGCAACTTGTCTGTAAGTTGGAAATGATTTCAAAATGAGAAATTTTAAAAGAAGAGTGAAGATATGATTTGAATAAATCTCAGCTTGCACAGGATAACATATATAAAATCCTTTAAATTATCTTCAAATTATTCTATAACCTCAATGCAATATCAGTCAAAATGCAATTTGGACCCTTTTAAGGAGCTCTAAATTTTATATGAAAGAATAAAGGTCCACAAAATAGTAAATCAACCTGAAAGAAGTATGAAGAGGGGAGTTCTCTCTGCCTGACAGTAAGCAAACCCCAAATCCATCCTGGATGGTTATTGGTATTGGTGCAGAAACACACAAATCAAAGGGAACAGAACTGAGGGTTCAACGGAATCTGTGCTTTACCTCTGACCTGTGGAGCCACCTTCTAAGTTCACTGAGAGATCCTCTGCTCTGGTAGCGTGAACGTTGCAGCCACCCTGCAGGGGCACCTAGCCTTCCCGACTCGTGTGAGCACATGCGTACCCCAACCCAAAAACTTGCTTCCAAAAAAATGCCCTCACATTTCCACAGGGGCTACACCCACGAGGGTGTTAACTGTGCACAAGGATATTTACCCGTTTTTTTGGTAGCAGGAGGTTGGAAGCAATCTGGGTGTCCACCCTGGAAGAATGGCAAGGCAATTCTGGAAGGAACTCGTGCCATGGGGTACTCCCAACTGCTAGAAGCTACGGGGGGACTCTTAGACATTATCAGAATGAATGCCGACAACAGAGGCCCAGTCGGACAACACCAGAAGCAGAATAAAATGTGTGATAGGATACCATTTACGTTTATTAAAAACACTCCAACAGAAAGTGATACACTTTTCAAGAAACCCTACGAACAAAAAGGCGAAGGTTTGGCACGTGACCGTGCTTGCCGACTGTGGGGTGGTGGTCAGGGGTAGGATGATGATCAATAGGAATGATGAGGATGGACACCGATCCATCACATAGACAAGGAAGGGCCCATGGTGACATCGTGCCACTAACTGGGGAGGAAATAGAACCAACTCAATGTTCTGCATCCGATGTCAAATACCACACACGAAGGCTTAAATCATCCATTTCTCTCGGTCTCTGTTAGAGGGTGAGAGGTATCAGGGGGTGCCCTGCAGATTTCCCAGGCACACGGGGGGCCCTTGCTCTTTGAGAAGTGCCATTCCCCACTCAGAGGAGCTGCTGGTGCCGAGGGAGTGAGCCGCTCAAGAGATTTCCAGGGAGCTGTGAGGAGGCCCCTCCTAGCCGCAGAGTGGTAGGTCTGAGCCGTTTGCTGGAGGAGAGTGTGGGGTCCACTCTCGCAAGAGCCTTAAAGATAGGACAGTGGAGAAAAGCCAGCTGACAGGAGCCAGCTCCGTGTGCTCAGACGCTCCCCTCGGAGAGCCGTGTTAGGCTGGGAGGCTGAAGGCACACACAGCGGGTGGAAGAAAGCAATAAGAACACATTACAGTTACTCTTAATCATTTAATTCCCTTCCCGTCCTATGCGTCTGGTATGATGACATCAGGCAGGATTTTGCTGAGGTGTATCTTTCTCAGGTTTCGATTTCTGGCCAATCTGTACGTCAAGATTGACTGCACCGTTACAGGAGCCGTGCTGGAGACTCCAGGGCACAGGGACGGAATCCAATACAATTCTGAGCTACCCAGGCTCCTGATTTCTGCAGCGGCCTGGTCATTATTCCCGGTAAACCTGTGTCTTCCCAGCCCTCCTCCCCGGTCCGTGGCCAGGGGAGGGACGGGCGCTGTTAAGGGCAGGCTGCATGGAAACCCTCGCAAAACAGGTTGGCCCCAAAAAGGGGAGAAAAGAAAGAACCGGATTGAGAGCGCAGCCTTGAGCAGACACGCAAACCAGCGGAGCAGCGGGAGGTGCTCCCCACCAGAGTCCCCGCCCTCCTACCAGAGGTCACCGGCTCTCGGAGCGTCGTGTTTCGGTCCCGTCAGTGTCAGAAGTCGGGGCGAAGACAGAAAGGCACATTTACTCATGGCTTGCTCGTCCATGCTGGCAAGGAGGAGCCCACGTGTAAGAGATGGGGGTGAATCCGGGAAGGGGGCACCCTAATCCTTTCCATCCCTGGTTCCGGACACACTTGCAGCAAAGAAAACCCGCCTGCCCGGACCTGCGTGTCTGTCCCTGACCCCTCACGCCCCAGACGGAGACGGTGGTAAGACAAAGTCACAAAGGGAGTCACGGCGGCGATTGGGTCTCCGACCGCACGCTGTTGTGTGGGTGGGGGCCGCCTCCTGTGGGGTCCGCGACCCCCTCCAGGGAGACCCCAGACGGGGATCCGGATCAGCAGGCCGGCGGTCACTCGTTCGGGGCAGCACTGGCGCCGGGGTCGTGGAGGAAAGTTGTCAGCGCCTGGGGACGGAGCCCAGCGTCCGGGAGGGTCCCGAGCTGGCGAGGGGACACCGGGAGCCGCGGGGCGCGAGCTCGTCCGCGCCTGGGGCGGGGGGAGGGGCGCGGCCAACCACACTCGGGCTTCGATTCCAGCTGCCCCTAGTTCCCTCTATGTCCCGTGCTGCAAACGAGGCCGTTTGTTAGGTCGAGCGCAGAGGGACCGAGGACGCCCGGCGGCGAGGCAGGAACTGAGCTACGCGTTGTGCGCCGTCTTCTGCCCCGACTCTGCTGACGCCGAGCCGCGCGTCCTGCGTGCGCTGGCGCGGCGGCCACGGGACCCAGCTTGGCCTCCGGCTCGGGGTCCAAGCTCACGGCCAGAGACACCCCGTGCGGCGCGGACGTTGTGCGGTTGGACTCGAGGGACGCGTGGCAAGGCGACTGGACAGCGACCACCGCCATGGTTTCGAGTGGCTCGGGTGTTCACACAGGGCTGGGCCCACAGGGGCACCCAGGGTCTGCCCTGGGTGGGCTCTCCAGCCTGCTAGGGTGGCTCCCCCCCCACCCCCAGTCTGATGCTTCTGTAACTTCGTCTCCAGATGTGGGACTCCCTTCAACTCAGGAGTTGTCCCAACATAGTTTATTTCTTTCTTAGAATAGTTTTCACGAGTCACATTTATTCAAAAACAGTGTCCGCCTGTAGATCATTCCCCTCATATTTAAGTAGCCCGATTCGCAGGGACTCGGTCTACACGCACACATGCACCTCCAGTGCTGGAAGGTGGCTTACGGTGTGTGAACCTGCAGTAGCTTCAGGACGCGCTGGGACGTAGCTGGAGCCCGTGAGGTAGATGGTACTGTCACCATGTGACCCACCAGGAAGTGGAGAGCCGGGAGAGGAAGCTGGTGGCCCGACTGGCTATAGCAAGGGAGCTGGGTGCTTGCAGAGCTGCACCTTTCACATTCCGCTGCTTGTGAACGTGTCTTCCGAGTTCTGTACACCAGGCACCGTAGGACAGTTTGTGGGTAATTTCTTTGAGGAGAAGAAGTGGAAAAGCAAAGGCACATGATGCACATCATGAGCCCCTTGTCCTTCAGGGTCCTCAGAGACCCCCCCCCCCGAGAAAGCGGGGAGCGGTTTGTTGGAGACCCTTCCCCTCCAAGTTCCTCTGCTCTCCTCTCAGACATCCCTTCCTTACATTTATTTCAGCCCTGAAATCCTTCCTGCCTCCTCTGGCCGGCCCTGCTCCGGAGGCCTGAGTCACAGAGTGAGGGGAGTGAGCTGATAAAGCAGTTCACACGCAGCTGCTAATAGGGCGAATGACTTCAGAGGTCTGCCCCACTCCACCCCTGCAGGGTGCCACATCTCCAGAGCACATGCCAGCATCGAATAACCCTTTCATCCCACTAACTCAGTGTTTAATAATGAATTTCACAAATTGGTGGCAGATGACGCCACTCAATCCATGTGACATAGGGTCCTCTGCCTATTCATAAAATGTGGTCCTAGTGAGAACACACATGCATATTCACTCATTCATTCCACACACGTTTACCTAAGGCCTTCGTGTGGTGGGTGTAGGGGATTCGACGATACAAGATACATCTCACCTGCCCAGGAGACCCTTCTAGTCACAAGGATGATCCCAGGGAGCTATATACCAGTAAAAATAGGTCGAGTGCTCTAATCAATGGAAATGCAGAGCGGTGTGTGCCTGGGGAAGCCCACAAATGACTAAGGGGTTGTCCCTGCTGTGTCTCTGGCACCGACACAGACCTGCCTCCTAGGGACACTCTGTGCGTATAAAGCCAAGCCCCCTGAGCCTGATACCATCATGACTTCTGGGATTTCAGCTTCAGGTTTGGGGCCCAGGGCCCCATCCTGTGACTTCCTTTGGAGGGTTTCTCCAGCTCTGGGTTGCGGTGAGTTCACGAAGGCAACGCTATGTCATCACACAAAGAACCAGACAATTCCGCGAGAGCCCCGCTTAAGGAGAGCCCAGTGACTTCCATGCACATCTCGTTGGGAAGAGGTCTGTCCCTCAACAGCCAAGGGGACAAACCAGCGGGTTGGTCTTTGCCTGGCGAGTGGGGTGCTCGTAATATGGGGTATCTCCCCACAAATGCAAGAATGAGATTGTCGTGTCCTGATTTCGATTAAACAAATTTAACATTTCCTGAATGGGGAGGGTCACACCCTCCCCCGCAGCCCCATACACCTGTCACACCCGTAGACTGTGTGATACCATGCTAGCTCTAGAAATAGACAGCAGATGCCAAGAGCCCTGATGGACCTTTTCCTCATTTATTTGGTGGTGGGGTGGGTGGAGCCAGGTTGCTTCAGGGCCAAGGACGGCAGAAGTGGGAAGGGCAAGCAGCCCTTGGGGGTCAGACAGAGGGGGGGTCATCTAAACCCCGTGTGAAGTGGGTAGGTCCTAACGTGTAAAGAGGGGTGCAACATATCAGTACTTGTTTAATATTATAATAGCTAATATTTTCATTTAGGTCTTATTTATGCTACAGCAGAACTGTGATTTCTTATCTTTTTATATGCAAATCTGAAGGAACAGTGGGGCCCTTGTTCATAGGAGCCATTCAATATGCATATTGTAGGAAGGAGGGAGGCCTATGGATGGGGGCAAAGTACTGAATTGGAAATCAGGAAATAGGAATTCCAGTCCTGGGTGTGTGATTAACCTCTTGGAGACTCAATTTCCATATCTTAAAAATGATGTTAGATTAATGATCTCTTAGGTCCTTTTCAGCTCTAAAATGCAATGACATGGAGCATAATTTGACTATTTAGAATTAGTGTAGGCATCAATAATTATTGCAGCCTTGCATTTATGGCATCGTATTAATGATGGACACATCACTTATTTGACACCAAATTTTTTAAAAGGAATATAACCTCCAACTGAAACATTGCTCATCTGAGAAAAATATGCAACTGTACCACATGAAATTGCTGCTATTTGGCCATTTTTTACTTACACAAATGGCAATTTCATGTGGTTCAGCTAATATTCTCTCTTAAAAGGATCTACTTTAAAGCATGATTTCTTGATGTAATGCGATTTTTTTTTTTTAATTTCATGGACCGACATAATTTTCCACAGAACTAGAACAAATAAGACTACTATTTTATGGAACAACAAAAGACCCCAAATAGCTGATGCTTTCCTGAGAAAGAAGAACAAAGCTAGCAGTATCACAAGTCCAGATTTCAAGGTATACTACAAAGCTGTAGGAATAAAAACAGTAAGGCACTGGCACAAAAATAGACTTCTAGATCATTGGAACAGAATAGAGAGCTCAGGAATAAACCCATGTTTATATGGTCAATTAATCCACGACAAAGGAGACAATAATATACAGTGGGGAAAAGACAGACTCTTCAATAAAACGTGTTGGGAAAACTGGACAGCCACATGCAAAAAAATAAGACTTGATCACTTTCGAACACCATCCACAAAATAAGCTCAAGACGGAATAAAGATGTAAATGTGAAACCTGAACCATAAAAATCCTGGAAGAGAACACAGACAGACTGTCTCTGACATCAGTTGCAGCAACATTTTTCTAGATATGTCTCCTGAAGCAAGGGAAACAAAAGTAAGAATAAACTATTAGAACTACATCAAGATAAAAATCTTCTGCACGGCAAATGAATCAACCAACAGAACTAAAAGACAATCTGCCGAATGGGAGAAGATATTTGCAAATGACATACCTGATAAAGGGTTGGTATCCAAAATATATAAAGAACTGATACAACTCAACGCCAAAATAAAAATGAACAATCTGATTAAAAAATGATCAAAGGACCTGAGTAGATACGTTTCCAAAGTAGACACCCAGATGGCTAACAGACACATGAAAAGATGCTCAGTATCATTCGTCATCAGGGAAATGCAAAGCAAACCACAACGAGATATTGCCTTACACCAGTCAGGATGGCTAAAATTAAAAAGACAAGAAATAACAAGTGTTGGTGGGGATGTGGAGAAAAGGGGCCCCTTGTTCCCTGTTGGTGAAATGAAAATTGGTGCAGCCACTGTGAAAAACAGTGTGGAGGTTCCTCGAAAAATTAAAAATGAAAATACCATATGATCCAATAATTCCACCCCTGGGTATTTACCCCTAGAAAACAAAAACACTAATTCAAAAACATATATGCACCCTTATGTTTATTTGAAGCATTATTTATAATAGTCAAGACATAGAAGCAGAGTAAGTGCCCACAATAGACGAATGGGTAAGGAAGATGTGGTATGTATGTATAAACACACACATGCATACACACACGTACACACACACAGGAATATTATGCCACCATAAAAAAGATGAGATCTTGCCATTTGCAGCAACATAGATGGAGCTAGAGGTTTAATGCTAAGTGAAATAAGTCAGACTGAGAAAGACAAATACCATATAATTTCACTCATATGTGGAATCTAAGAAGCAAAACAAATAAGCAAACAAACAAACAAAAAAGACCAATAAAAAAAGGCTCTTACAAAAAGACTGTTAAATACAGAGAACAAACTGGTGGTTGCCTGAGGGGAGGTGGGTGGAAGGATGGGTGAAATAGGTCATGGGGATTATGAGCACTCTTATTGTGATGAGCACTGAGAAATGTACAGAACAGTTGAATCACTATGTTGTACATCTGAAAGTAATATAATGCTGAATGTTAATTATCCTTGAATTAAAAATAAATAAATAATAAAATAAATAAAATAAAACAAACGAATTAGCAAAAACAAGGAGCAGAATCAGACCCATAAATACAGAGAACAAAGGGGTGGTTGCTAAAAGGGCACGCAGTTTGGGGATGGGCAGAGCGTGGGAAGGGAAGCGGTAGGTTCAGGCTTCCAGTTATGCAATGGATGAGTCATGGGGGTAAAAGGCACAGCGTGGAGAACATGGTCAAGGGTGTTGTAGTCGTGCTGTATGGTGACGGGTATAGGTACGCTTGTGACCACGTACAACACATGGAGAAGATGAATCACTATGTTGTACACTCGAGACTCATGTAACCACGTGTGTCAACGGTACTCAAAACATTTTTTGGGAAAAATTTCATGGAGACCTACAATGAATGCTGAGAAAAGGAAAAGAACATATTATAAAACATTCTCACTATGATTTTTCACACTTTCCATTTTCTATCTTAAATAGAATGAGGATTTTCCCTTCCCATATTGTCCACCTATTACACAATCATGTACCATGGGGAAGAGGTGCTGCATACGCCCGGTCCTTTCCAGCCTGGCCCCGATGTAATGGCACCCCAGTGTCGACGCCCAAGAAGAGCCGTATGGCCAGTTACGAACTCCTTTTCCAGGAGGCAGTGATGGTGGCCAGGAAGGGCGTCCACATGCCTGAACACCCTGAGCGGGCAGACAAGGGTGGGCCCAATCTTCACGTCATGGGGGCCACATGGCCTCTCAGATCATGAGGCTATGTAAAGGAACTGTGGGCCTGGAGACATTTCCACTGGTACGTTGCCAACAAGGGTGTCCAGTAGCTCCGGGATAACCTCCACCCACCCCTGAGAATGTGCTGCATGGCAGCCATCCTGAGACGGGTGGCCTTGGCCCCAAGTCTGCAGGGAAAGTGGTCTCCAGCCCCGCACCAGGGGGGAAGTTGACCTACACCTACGGATGAAGCACTGTGCCCGCTGGGGCCCCAAGAAGGCTGAGGCCGTGGCTGGGTCAGCAACCGAATCCCCCTTCAGAGGCGGCTTTGGTCCTGGACGTGGTCAGCCACCTCAGTAAAGTTGGAGGACATTGTTTTGTGTTGACTAAATACCACAGGCAGAGTGTTTCATTGTCTAAAGCACCTCCTACAGGTCACATTCAGTCACCTGTGGGTGTGGCACGGTTCCAGTCACAGAGTGGAAACTGAGGCCCGGGAAGTCGTCTTCCCCAGACACCCGGGTGCTGTCAGAGTTCAAACCCCAACTGCAGACCTCCAAAGACCTTGCTCCCCCTCCTTCTGCCAGATGCTCAGCAAATAAGGAAGAAGTCACATATGTCACTTATTACTAACCCGCTGGAGAAATCGACGGTCCTCATGTACAAATGAGGGGTCTGCACCCAAACCACAGCGACCATGGAGGAGGCACGCCTTCTTGGGTCTTTGGTGTGATCTCAGAGCTGGCTCACTCCAGCGTCACCACAAGGGTGTGTTCTTGGGGTATCTGGAGACAGCACTCCACATGCCACCAAAACTCCTGTTTCAGATTCGCCCTGGGCAATGGAGGCAGGCCCCACACTCCTTCAACCATCAAAAGGCTTCCTGGAGGGGCGCCTGGGGGGCTCAGTCCTTTGAGTGTCTGCCTTTGGCTCGGGTCATGATACTAGGGTGCTGGGATTGAGCCCCACATCGGGTTCCCTGCTCTGCGGGAAGCCTGCTTCTCCCTATTCTGCTCCCCCTGCTTGTGCTCCCTCTGTCTCTCAAATAAATAAAATATATTTTTTAAAGATTTTATTTACTTATTTGACAGAGAGAGAGCACAAGCGGATTTTATTTATTTATTTGAGAGACAGAGAGCACAAGCAGGGGGCAGCAGGAGAGGGAGAAGCAGACTCCCCGCTGAGCGGGGAGCCTGATGCACGACTCCATCCCAGGACCCCGGGACCATGACCCAGCCGGAAGCAGTTGCTCAACTGACTGAGCCACCCAGGTGCCCCAATAAATAAAATCTTAAAAAAAAGAAAAAAAGGGCTTCCTGGAAATGTCTCCATGACACAGATTCTATCAAAGGGACAGTAAATTTCCATCAGAAAAAAAGTGATAATTTGGCAACACTCTGACTTTAAGGACACAGGATCCAGTTGATCGAATTTATTTACCACAAAAGGGAGTGTTCAAGGTAAAACAACACGATTAATCTCCACAACTATAAAAGAGTGAAAGTCCAATTCACAAACCAATCCATGTAATTAAAGCTCACACCCAGTGGTCACCTGAGTGACAAGGAAAAAGAAAAGGAATATCCCCAAAAAGCTCTAAGTCAAGTTACACGAAAGACATTTAATAATCGTGTGGGGGCCGCCTGGGTGGCTCAGTTGGTTAAGTGTCCGTCTTCGGCTCGGGTCATGATCCCAGGGTCCTGGGATCGAGCCCCACATCGGGCTCCCTGCTCGGCGGGGAGTCTGCTTCTCCCTCTCCCTCTGCCTGCCACTCCCCTGCTTGTGCTCTCTCTTTCTCTCTCTGTCAAATAAATAAATAAAATCTTTGAAAAAAAATAATCCGTGTGGGGCTCCAGCCCCCCAGAACAGCTGCTGACCTCCCCTCCAGACTGTGCCCTGGGGGGCCGTGCCCTGGGCGGGAGGCAATTGAACTTGGCAAACAGGACTCCTGGGTAGCTGGGGCACCGTTCGCAAGAGAAGCAACCGAGGGGACCACAACAGGAAGCCAGGACCTGAGGAAGGTCAGGCCTGCCCAGGCACTGCCTCATCTCTGCCTTCCTCAAGAAAAGCCAAGCATAGGATTTCTATGGGCAAATCCGTGTCTGACTTGACACAGAGGAGCATGGGTGGGTCTTTGGGGTTTGCTCTGCAAGGGGCAAGAAGTGGACGGGCTGGGGGTTTCCGAGAGGACTTCATTCTGGCTTCTAGGTTTTAGGAATTAGAGTGCGACCTGCCTTGACCACAGTAGACTTCTATCAAAATAAAGACACAGAAGGTCACAGAATACAGACAGTAGATTCTGGAAATGTGGCTTGCTTTTAAAAAAAATGGAGAGTCTCTTGTGAAAACACCATTTTAATTAAAAAGATGTCGAGTGATGATGATTTTGAAACAAAATGAGCAAAATTTAAAACTTCACTGTAAAGATCTACTGATGTTAGCAGCCAAGGAAGAATTTTTGAGTGTCTGTGTGTAAACAGATTTATAGAAAATAAAAGATTGAGTGTCTGCCCTTAAAAGTCTGTGATCAAATGTGAGAAACAGAACGCAGAACACACACACATACTCACGGGAGAAACACATCTGAACATGGTCCTACATGGGGAGTGAGGAGACCCAGAGTATGACCAGCAAACGTCAAGGAAGAAATCCTGTTCACTCACCGACCTCGTCTCCCCAGTGAAAGGCTCAGCCACGCTGGGCAGACACGGAAGACACAACCATGCCTTCAAATGTCATGTGAGGAACTCGCCGTAACAAGAGAATTAAATAATTGTTTTATCAACGCTTGAAGCAATGTGCTGTGGGTGCAAACTGGGTAGAGAATTCAGTATGACTCAGGTTATGGTTATGGAAACTTTCAGAGCGGAGGTGAGATTGAAGCTTGTTTTGAAGGATAGGTAATTTGTAACAAGCAGGAAAAAAAAGTGTCAGAGGTACAATGCAGGTAGAGAGAAGCCAGCGGATGCAGGCCTGGGGAGGAAGGACTCTGACACGTCCAAGAACCGCGTGTGGGTCCTGAAACCCAGAAATAAGAAATGTTAAGAAGATGAGGATCCATGCAGAAGTTTGGACTTCATTTGGTTGGAATAGAAAACCACTGGAAGTTTACACAATGTGGAGAGGCATAGATAATTCAGCGTTTATTCAGAAAATTTCATTTTTGTGTTCCTTCCGTCCTACACTCGGTGGAAAATGTCAAGCTGAAATGTCCATGGATCCTTGAGTTTAAAAACGTCTGGGGAGATACAGTGTAACTCCAACACAAGGCACAAGGTCATAAATATCTTAAGAGTGGTACATAGTAAGCACTGTGGACATTTGGAAGTGAGAAATCAACCCTGGACTCCAATTTATGAAAGACCCCCAAATTTGGACTTAAAATATTGTCTTTTCCTGAAATTGCACGTACATTTTTGTACGCATTAGAAACATTGTTTTAAGTGAATGTTAAAACTTTGCTACAACTTTTGTAACTGTTTTGGCATTTCCTGGGTGTGAATGCATGTGTGGAAGTGGTCAGCAGAAAGACCTTTCCTTTGGAAAGGCTTAAAGAAGTCGAGGCTGTTTGGACCGGACCTGGAATGATCAGCCAGCCTCGGACTCGGCAGATGAGAGTGGGGGCTGGCGGGCAGCCCAGCTGATAAAGCAGACTGTGGGAGGCATCTCGAGCTCCCGCCTACCGGCACTTGGGTCAACCCGGAGCTGGGCACCGCCTAGCAGTTTGTAGGGAAAAGGACTCTTGTTCTGGAGAATGAGATGCTTGGCTTCAAGTCCAGCCCTTCCCGTTCTAGCATTCGTTGGACAAGTGACTCTTTCTTCATCTCTAAAGTGAGGAATGATATTACTTAGATCGTGGTTATCAAGAAGACTGAAGAAGATAATCTGTCACAAGGACTCAGGGCAGTGCCTAGGGCTGAAGAAGTAACCCATACAATGGATCTCATTACTTTCTTCACCCCCTTTACCATCTTCTTCGCTTGTTTCAGCATCATGAAGCTCTGCTTTTGTTGGGAAAGCCCAGAAGAGATGACCGTGCCTCAGTCTTGAGCTGAGTTTCAGAAGAACGGGATGGCACGGCCACTCCATGTCGGCCCACGTGTATTTCCAGGTTTTGGGGGTAATGAGGATTAAATGTTGCATCGCCAAGATAATACTCCTAACAATGGTGCTGATTACAATAAACCATGGAGAACCCAGGCAAAGTATGAAATGAAAACCATGAAAATAAATCGTTTGGGGGGGCGCCAGGGTGGCTCAGTCGGTTAAGCGACTGCCTTCGGCTCAGGTCATGATCCTGGAGTCCCGGGATCGAGTCCCGCATCGGGCTCCCTGCTCGGCGGGGAGTCTGCTTCTCCCTCTGACCCTCTTCCCTCTCGTGCTGTCTCTCATTCTCTCTCTCTCAAATAAATAAATAAAATCTTAAAAAAAAATAAATCGTTTGGGCTCCAAGAAAAAAAAAAACCCACCTAATTACTTAGTTACTTCGCTTACCTTTATTGCCTGATTATCAGGAAAACCAATAGCAATTATGCGTATCATTAAACACATGCCCAATGGGCTTTTTACTTTAAAAATCATTTCAATTTCTTTTGGTAATTTTTATATGGTTATCAACGGCTAACCCACGCTCACTTGTTAACATCCTTTATAATTTCTGAAATAGGTAGCTAGGTCTTCTGGTTAGACCTACAAAATGGAAAGGATCTTTGCTCAGAACCCAGATAGCATCACTGGTCTCCTTGACAGTAAGAATATCATTTGGATTTATTTTTTTCTAACTATAATTAAATATACCATTTCCTGAGCAATAATTCTCATTGAAAAAAACACAGAAGAAATCTATTAACTCATAAGTGTGTTAGGTCTTGTAAAAAAATGCAAATGCAGAAGTCTTTTAGGTCACAAGCTAGAGCCTCCCCCACCTGCTTCTGCTGGGCCCACTACATGCTCACCGCGTCCAGCCGTGGCCCTCAGCTCCCTCTGAGCCAGCGAGTCTCCAAGTGTGATCTGCAGACCAGGAGCACAGGCCTCGCCTGGGAATCCGCTAGAAAAGCAGATTCTGCGGCAGCCCCACATCTGAGTTGGACGTCCTGGAGGTGGGCCCCATGACCTGCAGGGATTTTAACTGAGTTATGCCTGCAAATAAATATACATACTGAAAGGTGATGGAACCCTCCCCAAACGGCAGCCCGGCAGCCTCTTGTTGTCGCTCCTAACTCTATCTCGGATTCAAGTTTTAAGGAGAAAAAGAGATGATCCAGGTCTGTCCAGTGAAGAACCCCATCGGTATGGGACAAATAGGGTACTACACGAAGCAGGGAGTTGAGGGAAACTTCCTACATTACTGCATGGTCCTGGGATGCGTCTCACCTACAGAAGAATATGTATGCCAACAGGTGTATGGATATGAAGAATTAAAAAGGCTCCTGGGTCTGTGCTCCCTCTCCCCTGGGTCTGTGCTCCCCTCTCCCCTGGGTCTATGCTCCCCTCTCCCCTGGGTCTGTGCTCCCCTCTCCCCTGGGTCTGTGCTCCCCCTCCCCAGCGCAGGAAAGAGAGCAGGGCCCCCCACTGCCTCTGCCCTGTCTGCAGCCGCCTCTTCCTACCTCAAGCCCAGAACGCAAGGTTTCTCCAGGTTCAGGAGAGAAACCAGGCTTCCTTCCCGCCCCTTCCGCAGAATCCACTGAGACCCTTCCAGATGACACAGAGAGACAGGAAGTGCCCTTTGGGGATTCTGGAGATGGGCTTGCCCCCTCCTGGCATGGGGTGGGGGCTGGGGGTCTGGGGCGACAGACTCCTCCAGGCAGGAGGGCCCGGGGCTGCAGGGCCTGGCGGGCTGGAGACAGGACCCTGCGATGTGCCAGCCGTCTCTGGGAAGATGCACACATCCCTCGGACGGGATTCGGACTCCGTTCGCTCTGCAGACTTGGCAGTCTTATATCAAATCAAATAAAAATAGCACCTCGACAGCTTGACGACTAATGAACCAGAGCTCCGTCTCACGTTCTTTGCTGCTAGGTGTTACTTTCTGTCTGGCTCTCTCTGGAGTGTTTAAAACTTGCTCCAAACTCAGAGAAAACAAAGATACTCATGCAAACGGAGGTATCTAAGCTGCAGACGACAACCACATTCTGGAGAAGTCTCACTTGCTCATGTCTACACCACTTACCGTGTGACCCAGGAACGCCCATTGCCAAGAGTCTCGCGGAAACTACAAGGTTTGCACGAGTAGAAGACACCATCTTTTGACGGGATTTTCAAGTAAAATGCTTTTCTCTTCCAGCACAGAATCTGACTTTGCTCTTCCAGCGTTCAGAGTACAAAGATAGCAAAATGGTAAAAAGTCAAACTGTCTATTTTTCGTAAATACACTGAAAATGTCAGATCTATCTATTTTTGGACCTATTTTCCTCACTCACTATTATTTCTTTTCGACACTTAAATTATATGCTGTGCAATGTTCTCGTTCCTAGGAAATGGGTGAGATCCAGCAAGGGACTGGGGTCCGTGCTCCCCCTCCCCAGCGCAGGAAAGAGAGCACTTTTGCTCCAAATAAAAGTAATGCCTTTCGTCGGTGTCCTATAAATCTGCACTCAGACACGGAGATGCACGGGGCTGCTGCCTGAGGCCGCTCGCTGAGATACTCGTCCTGACTTTTCCAACATTTGGCCCAAACTGAAGCCGACCCTGAAATCACATGGAACTTCACACAGAAGCCAGGACAAGGGGCGAGCGCCTGGGCGGCTCAGTCCGTTGAGCGTCTGACTCTTGGTTTCGGCTCAGGTCCTGATCTCAGGGTCGTGAGATGGAGCCCGGTGTCGGGCTCCACGCTCAGGGTGGAGTCGGCTCGAGATTCGCTCTCTTCTTCCTCTGCCTCTTCCCCGCCTTGGCTCTCTCTAAAATAAATAAATAAATAAATAAAATCTCGGGAAAAAAAAAAAGCAGGGCCAAGGGGAGCGTGATTGTATTTCATTATTGGCACGTGGGGGGCTACAGATAACATGTCGATTTGGGGCTAGTTTACTGCAATTTCAGAATAACCCTAGCTAGCTCTTGGCCATCCGAGGTTTACCTGAAGTATAGATGGCTGGCTGTTAACTCGGGCCAAGCACTGGCTTGAGGAGAGGCCCCAGGGCACGGGAAGGGCAGGGAATGGCCAAGGGCTAGAATAGGGATAAAGACACAGAACCCAACTGTTGGAGGCTGCCCCTCCCTGCCAACAGAGCCCTGCCTCCATCAGTCTCTGCTCCCCTGTAATCTCCTCCTCCTGGCCCTCAGTCCCCAGCCAGGGAAACAAGTGCCTTCTGCCGCCCTTCCCCTGCAGGCCAGCCTGGTGTCACCACAGGGACACCGACCCTCGGCACCCATGCCGTAATCAGCAGGACCTCCGACGGCCACTCTGCTGAGGAGCCTCCCTGGCTCTCACAGAAGGCACGACCCCTCCGCCTCCTCCCAGCATCACTCACCAAGTTCCCCGTGACCCCAAGTGTGCATCGGATGTCTGCCTTGCCCCCTGAGCGGCCAGGTCTGTGAGAGAGGGACGCTATTCCCGAACACTGGCCCCGGGCCCGGGCCCCACGCTCCACAGTGCTTGCGGAGTGAGCCCTGGTGCACTCGAGGTTTCCTGGCTGTGGGCATTCTTGTGGAACCTCACAGAGGGTCCATTCTAGACCTTCCCATCTACAAGGCCAGTTAGAATACCCACACTGATTGCCTCACAGTAGGGACCCTCAAGAAGGGGAACCAGTGATCAAAACTAATATCTGTGGCCGATATAATGACACAGATATTGCATTAAAACCCTTCATTTTGGGGTGCTTTATATGAAATTTTAATGTTGCTTCTGTGTGGATTTGCAAAGGTCAAAAATGTTCATTTAGATATTTGCATTTTCCTGGGAGATACTATGAATCTTTAATGTTGTAAGCAAATTCAATCAAACACTATTCCTTGACTCAGCTAAGACTGGGCGGCATTCTTCGTTCCAATGTGAAATCTCCGTGGCTCCCACGGTGACGGTTTGCCGTTAAAGGGACGTGTGCCGGGGACACTCTCATCCCGGATCAGAGGAAACAGGCTCCGTGCCCTGGCCAGTGTCACACGGACACGTCCTGCTCTCTCCACCAATGGGCACCTGGCCACCACCACTGCAAGAAGGCAGTGCCGTGGGAGGGGCCCATCTGGTCCCCCCGGAGCCTGGTGTGCAGGCAACCTCCATCCTCAGTGGGGTGTGGGTGATCTGAGGTTACCTCGTGTTCACCCTCCTCACAGAGTCTGTGCTCTGGAGACAGACTTCCTTTTCCACTCGGGATGTTGCCTGTTAGCTCCACGGAGTATCGTCCCTCATAGAAACAAACATGGGGCTCAGTGCGTTGAGCGTCCGACTCTTGATTTCAGCTCAGGTCATGAGCTCGGGGTCTTAAGATAAGCCCTGGGTCCTGCTCTGAGCCCAGCAGGGAGTCTGCCTGTCCCTCTCCCTCTGCCCCTCTCCGCTCACACTCCTGTGCGCGCTCTCTCTCTCCCTAAAATAAATAAATAAAACCTTAAGAGAAACAAATAAACAAAAGCTAGTTATATTTGACCTGCCAGCATCATCAAACACACTTTTCCTTGAGATCTTATCTTCCTGTGATCTGCTTCCCTCCTTGGCTAGCTTTTTAGGGAGCAAATGACCTCTGGGTGCCCGCTCTCAGAGGATTACAGCACTTCGAGAAAAGCCCAGAAACACACAGGCATGCTCTCAGGAATGGCATGTTTAGGTCCAGTCTACAGGTAAATAAACTGAAATGGCTTTCTCCATCTGACAGATCGAGTTACCGGACCCTTTCCTGATACTTTTCACGGTGTTTGTCACATATCTTTGCACAAGATGTATTTTATTGAGCCTTTCCGGAGCCCTTATTTTGTGCTGAGCATTGTTGCAAATACTTCAAAAACTTCAGCTCACTGAAACCTCACACCAGGTGTACGGACCGAGGTACCCAGGTGCCCTCGTTATCTCCGTCAGAGACACGGGGCACAGCAGGGTTACTCATGGTCACGGGCCCACAGCTGGAGAGTGGGCTAGCCCGCATGGAAACCGTCTGGCCCCAGAATACACGATTCCAACCACCACGCCGAGCTGCCTCTAATCAACTAAATGCGAATATCCATGTTCACATAAAACTAGATCCCAAGCTGTGTCCTTGCATCTTGCAAGTAAAAGGTTCCATCTTAACGAATTCATTCACGTCAGGCTATGAACGGCAGTGTCCCTCAAACCAGAACGAGAGAAACTTGGGTGGCCGCTGTCAGCCTCTGCCTGCCACCCCCCGTCCCCCCATGCCGGCCTGCTACAGGCCTGACACCGTGGGCCCACCTGCCTGGGCCCTCCCCCCAAGACGGCCAGGCCTAGCAGCACACAAGAGACCCTTCCTCCTCAAACACGCTCTGCACAGAAAGAAGGAAGGCACAGAAACTTTTCTTGAGATCGAGGGAGATTCAGCCAGGGGCGACGAAACAAAACCAGAGAATGACTAAAGCCATTTGGGGCCGGAAAGAAGCTGGGAGCTTGGATCTGTGGTATATCCAGGGACAGACTTGTCCACAGCGCTCAGGACCTCGTCTAAGGCTTCAGAAAGGAGGGAGCCCTAGGGCATGTTGGCTCCAGTCCCCAGGGCTGGGGCCAATGGCAAGGCACGTAACTGAGGAGGGGCAGGAGACTGGCTCTCCATCCATGTTCTGCCTGCTTATTATTGGCCCTACGTGTCCAGGGGCACCGTCCTGCTCCAGTCCTGAAATAGGGTGAACCAGGGACCATCTGCAAATTAGACCGGAATAGTGTCCGGAACCCTGCCGGCTCCAGGTGGTGGTGAGTTGGAATCCTGCTCCGTGCACTTTAGAAAAACAGATGTCCCTGCAGCAAGAGAGGGGCAGGTCCCTGTCCACTGGGTCACTAAGAACATGGAGGAGGAGACAGCAGGGAAGAGCCTTTCCTTCCCCAGAGAGCCCCTTGGGCTCCCCCCAAGCCTGGCCCCAGTGGTCAGGAAGCCAGCGGCCCCCTGCATCTGCAAGCACTTGACTCACCGCTCTCGGAAGGCAGGTGCACGTGTGGGGGGCTGCCTCCGCTGCTCCCCAGACTCATCCTGCCGCCCGGCTCCATCTGAGTGGCCCGGGTGGGGGCTGTCCTCACCATGACCGGCCCCTCAACACCTGGGAGCACAGCCGCTACCACCTGTGCTTTTTACAAATTACAGAACCGCAAGAAAGGGATGAACAGTGGAAAAGACAAAATAAAAAGCTATTAATATTCTATGACAACAACGAAAAGGAAATATGAAAAAACTCATTGCTGCTGATGTGTTGTTGTGATCGGATTTTGGATGAATGTTATTTATCGAATTTATAGTAAGTTTATGGAATAAATAAAGCAAACGGATAAGTATAGATGTCATTTCATAAAATATTTGTGCGTACGCACAGACATATGTGCATATGTGGACATAGCTCTGTCTATATCCACACCCATCTACATAACACACATTCACAGACACGTATCAAATTGCAAAGCCAGGAATTATGTAGCTCACCCTGTTTTATTCTACAGAACACGGACCAACGGAAGTTATTGAAAAATGCTAAGTGTGCGCCATGGAAGCAAGGGAAGACCTTCCATTTGGCATTCTGGAATGTGCCATGGCTGCCGGCCAGCCTCTCGCACCCCAGCGCGGAGGCAGGGTGCAGAGGACGCCAGAGCACAGACCCGACGCGGAGGGGTGGGGCTGTCAGGCAGGAGGACGCTGCATGAGGTGTGGGCTTTATGGGCATGGGGACACCCATGTCACACACCGGGGGGACAGAATTACCTGCTGAGTCAATTTGGGGTCTAATTTGGCGGCTGCCGTGGAAACCTCTCCTGGCAACTGTGTTTTCGGGAAAGTGGGAAACAGGCCAAGAATATTTGCCAGATTTGTCGCTGGTCAGTCCAGTTCCACGCTCAGTCTCGGGACCCAGCGAAGCTTGAATCTGAGAGGGGCACCTGCTGCCTGTGGGTCCCCCATACGGCCTCCTCCGGACTTCCCCGTTCCCCTCTCTGAGTGGTCCAAGTCTCTCTGTGTCCCCCTGCCCTTTGTCCACCATGGCTGACCCGTCTCGAATTAACCCTCGCTGTGGATGCTTCTCGAGGAATGTCCCTGCCGACAGCAGCCCTCGTGGGAGGGACCCGGCCCGCCCCAGATGCCAGCGCCTGGGTGTGCCATGGCCCAGTTCGCGCTGACCAGCCTCCCCACGGGGTACCACAGCAGCTCCTGCTTCCCAGGCTTCCGTGCACCCATCCCCCACCACTTCCCCGGTCCTCAGAGGTCAGAGAATGTCCGGCTGGAACCTTAGGGGTAAGTAGCACACAGCCGCACGGCGGGAACCGTGCTGATGAACGGATCGATAAACTCTGGTCTGCCCACACGATGAAATGACATTTGGCCATAAAAAGGAATGAAGTCCTGACACGCGCTACAACGTGGATGAATCTTAGATATAGTGTATGTTCGTGAAGGAGGCAGTCACCAAAGACCACGGCTGTGAGTCCACGGATACACAGCGTCCAAAACAGCCGAACCCCAGAGCCAAGGGTTGATCTGTGCTTGCCAGGCACTGGGGGGTGGGGAATGGGCAGTGGTTGCTCGAGGTCCAGAAGGGGTTTCTTCTGGGGGCAATGCAAACGTTCTGAAAGTTGATAGAAGTGGTGGTTGCACCACACCGAGAATGTACCAGATGCCATTGAAGTGTACCCTCTACGTAAAATGGTTAATCTTACATGAATTTACCACAATTTAGAAAAACCTGAGGTTTAGGGCTCAGAGAGATTTAGGGTTGGAGGATAAGGCTTCAGGATTCAGAGGGGATTGATTATGAGACTTAGGATTCTAAATATATTTCCAGTGTCACTAGGTCACCAGCGGCCTCCCGGGCTTCCTTGGAGCCCAACCACAGTGAAGAACACTGTTCTCTGAGGAGAAGCATTCTGAGTCTCAAAGAGCCGAGTCATAAACACACTTTTGGGATACAGCCTCTTCCTTTGCAATTGCTGGGGACTGTCTATAAGTTCGTCTCTTGAATATAGTCAATGCTTGGCTCTTGTTCTGAATTAATCAATAAAAAGACATCATAGTGGTAATCTTTGGGGAGGCAAAATTCAATTTAATCCATTTTTTCTATTTGTTAGCTCCTCCGGTAATTGGTTTGATGGGGAAGAAGTTTGAAGTTATTGGTTAAATAGAGGTTTTTGGATTATCTGTGAATTTCAATTATCCATGCTTCACCTGGCCCCAATTAGCACTAATAATTGAGTTAACTGAATAGAAGTCATTTCCCATCATATCAGTTTTACTCTAGGCTTATTTATTGTTTCACTAATGGAGCCCCCGGAACACAAAGCCCCTTTCTCCAGCGGCCCTCCCACCCCCATCCCACAATTTGTCAAATCAATGCTGTTTAAGGGGCTCTGCGTTAACTTTGGAGTAAGGGCGACCAGACATCTCCGAAGTGCACCTGGTGGCGTCAGGGTTGGAGCCAGGAGATATTACAAAGCACTTCTAAAGTATCCTTGGAAAGCTTAATCAACGATTCCAACTTGTTGTATTGTCAATTTCAATGAAGATCCTTGCTGTGTTCATTTATCCCAATTTACATGACGACAGCTTCTCAATGCCAGTGAGCGTCACCGGTGTGTCTGCACTCAGACGTGTGGTTTCGACACACGCACCGCCATCCACATGTCGGTGACGCTTTCAGTTTCTCTCCTTGGACACGTTTGTATTTATATTAAGCACAATAAATGTCTCCTGTGCCAACAGCCCCCTTTTGACCTTCCTCGATCTCTGAATCCCAACTTCCCAGAAGGCCCCAGAGAAAGGAGCTCAGTCCCTCCCGCGGGACGCAGGGCGCGGGCGCTGGGCGGGGAGGAGCGCAGGCTTTCTTGGCCTGGGCCCTGCCACTCTGCCTCTCCGACTCCCCCGCATCGTGCTTTCCCATTGCCATGGAGATGCAGCGGGGCAGGCCGGCGCGCTGGGGGACGTCCGCTAGGTAGGGCGACTGCACAGCGGGCCCCGGTGCGCGGGTGCCGGCGGGGCCCCAGGCTCCCCTCTGCTCCGCGCGGTGCGGGCTGCAGGTGCGCGCGCGCACACACCGGAGAGCAGTGCGCCTGCCCCTGCAGAGACACAGCAGACATGTTACCCAGCTCTGGGCTCTCGGCACACCCACAGGGAGCTCTTGGGGTGCGAAGGCGCAAGGGTTAGCGCGCCCTTTGTGCAAATATTACTGCCCCGACCCTGCATCGCAGGCTTCTCTGGAATCAAAAGCTGGGGAACCAGCGAAAGCCCTGCTCTACAGCTTGCTCCTGGTCCTCCGGTGTGGAGCACAGCCACTGGCTGGGGCAATTTCCTTCCAGAATGAACACGTTAACCAAATCACGGTTCTTCAGTATAATTTCTAAAATAATAAAACTGCCCATGCAACCATCTGAGGATCAGGTCCACAGACAGCTTCTAAGTTTTGCTTTTCTCTGTATCATGTGTGTCTTTTACTTTTATTTCTTTGTCATGATGTATTTGATTTTGGTTAAAGGGCCACTGATCCGTTCTAAGGGACATAAAAAAAACTGGAAGACGTAAATATTTGATAAGGAGGTAAACGGATATTTTCATTTAAAGACATCAGTAACTTTTTTTCCGATTGGCAGGCTACGAAGATTTCTAAAAGCAAAAATTTTATTTGTGAGAGCTAAGTATGAATTTATTTTGTTATGTTGGGAAATAGAGGCTGCTCACGGTTGACATTGGAGGCCAGTTGGGAAGTGACACCTGTCTTCCCCGAGCAGTGTTGGGGACACGTTTTGGTCACTCTTCTTGCAGAGCGTAAATGACTTCCGTGTGGACTGTCGCTCCCCTGCCACAGGTGTGCATCCTGCTGTGCTCTCATCAACTCCTAGTTCTATTTGGTTTGAGGTCTGAAAACCCCAAGGCTGTCCCACGTCAACAACCACCGGTGGGAAAGGGTCAGGTGCCTGACATCAGGCGTTTCCATGACTTTTTAAAAAATAATTTGCCAGCTAATCTTGACAATTGCTGAGTACTTTTTGGTATTTAGTCAATTGAACTATAGATGTTAGAGATTTTTTGAAGACAGCAATTCTTCTCATGCATGCCTGCAGATAGTCTCTATCCCACTCTTCCACTTACATTTTAAAGAACTTAAGCGTTCTTAACTTCCCTTAGAAGTTGTTTCCAGGTAGCAGAAAACAGTTAAAAAAATGCCAAAGTCAACTTAAATTGTCTTTTCTAAGAAATGCTTTCTTAAAATATTGCCTTCCCCCAAATCATTTCAGGACTTTTGCTGGCTCAAAGTTGTCAGGCCTGGAGATCTATTTATAAGAGAAAATAAATCTCTAGAACCTTCTCTGCATGGCTTTGATGACAGATCATAATACTAAGGCTGGTGATCATCATCAGTGGGGGTTTTGGAGAGGGGGAGATGCAGAAGGGGTAGTTGAAATTTCTGGGTTTTGACAAATAGTCATCTTCAAAATTTAAACACCTGTTTCCTAGCAACCAGGAAAGCCCACCCCTAGTTTCAGTTTTCTGATGTATTACAGAAAATAAAAATACAGACTAAGAAAACAGACTATCTTCACCAGGTTCTGTCCTTCCGGCCCTTCTGCAATAATTATTTGCATTACTGTCAAGACTATAATTTTTAAGGGATCTCGATAACATTAAGAAGGATTCCTGGCAAGCATGTATTTGTGACGTGGCCTCCAGCCTGGGAACTTGGTGTTCATCGGCGGTGGCACGTTCTAGGAATGGCGCGCTTTGCTTACTTTCCAAACAGTGGAAAAGGCAGCTTGCAAGCCTCCCCATGCACCAGACCAGGAGCTCTTACCTGCTGCCTGAATACAATTTCCACTTAGGTCGGAAGCACTTCTGTGAGTGGAAGGCGTCTTGATTCAACATGAAAGGCCGTAGGCCCCCAACACTGAAAAGAAAGGCGGCCTTTTATACACCACGGGGCTCACCAACCCTTTTGCTGACCAGGTTTGCTTTCTCCCACTTCCCCCAAAGTCTCCTGGCCCATTAACTGGCTCACAGGGAACTCCAGCTGAATGTTCATTACAAATAGAGTTTAGTCTTTGTTCAGGAACTCCCTCGGGTTCTCACTGGTTAAAATCAAGGACGTTGTTTAAAGCTCACATGTGTATTAGTGTTAATAATCTCATGTCACTCAGGGAATGCCATGTGAATTTAGAAACATGCTTCTTATGAAACCTCCGCCTCCCGGGGTCCCGTAACTAAATGTCCTGAAAAGAGCATCCATAAGATTCATTTACATGTGGCTTATGTCTCTCAAAGGCTATGAACAACATATTGCTTCAAAGTCTCCAAAATCTCCATTGCATCCATTTAAATTGGCGTTGTTATTGAAATAACAAAAGAAATGGCCTGGAAGCCATTCAGAAGCACTTCGTTATGGCCACAGTTCCCATTAGTTTAATTGTATTTCTGTGAGCCTGGAACCTTGTTCTAAAGAGTGACCCCCAAACTTTGCTGGTTGCAAACGTGGGGTGTGCTCCTGATGCAGTTCCCAGTTGCCCCCCGCCCTAACGAGTGGGAGAGTTGGGTGTGCCGCTGGGTGCGGCCAGTGAAGGTTCCTGGGCGCCCCCGCTCCTGGTGTGGGACATGCATGCACCCATGCGGTACATGCGGTAAACCCATGTTCCGAGACCAGAGAAATCCTTTCAAACCACTTGGAGATGAAAAAGAAAGCCTTGCCAATCCATTGTGTACATTATAACAAATAAACCTGCCAAAGAAACCTAGAACCCGCCGAAATGGCGGGAAGGAGATGGTTTGAAAATAGCAAATAATCTTTTTTTTTTTTTCAGGAAAGAAAGGGACTTTATTTAACAGAAGTGTCAGCCGTGAAGCTCGTCACTGCAATACAAATACCCTTCATGAAGTAAATGTCCCCTCTTGTGGTAGACACAATAGATACACAGGTCTTTTGAGCACTGTGGTTTAAAATGTTTTCTCCACTTAAAAAAATATATGGTAGTTTTTAACCATATAATTTAGTGTATATAACTAGCCTCTTAATAGGTCGCCATGAGTGAAGACTATTATGTAATTGTTAAGACCCACCGACAAAGAATGTCATTAAGGGCTTAACGGAAGCAGGCAACTACGCTGAGGTTTTCAGGGAAAAGCATCTTGTCCAGTTTTACTCAGAACAAGGGGAGATAATCTTTTACAGAACACGGAAGCTGCAGATTTGCCCTCTGCTCCCACTTGAGGTGGCTGGGGCCCAACAGCGAGGAGGGGACTCCCCGTGCTTGGCTGGCCGTCAGCTCTTGTCCTTTGGGGGCTGAGATTTGGGCCTTGCAGTTTTTAAAGTTAATCATTAACTTCTCTGAGGTCTTGCTGGTCTTT
Source organism: Zalophus californianus (assembly GCF_009762305.2). Taxonomy (NCBI): domain Eukaryota; kingdom Metazoa; phylum Chordata; class Mammalia; order Carnivora; family Otariidae; genus Zalophus; species Zalophus californianus. The sequence continues at coordinate 91,436,217 of NC_045608.1, read as the reverse complement.
CAGTGGAACTACAAATATGCCATTTTTCAAGTAGTCTTTCTTGTAATTTCCCATTTTACTCCCAAAATCTAGTTAGAAGCTCATTGACCTGAGTTGGTTTAGGTGGAGACTGGACCTGCACTTATTTCAACAGAGCATTTGGGTCAAATAAAACTGGTAAAAGGAAAGGGGAGTACCCTTATACTGAATACTTAATTTGCACATTAAAAGCTGATCATTAATCCTATATTTTAACACTACAAATGTCAGAAGCTATTATTTCCTGGGGAGTCTGACAATTCTATGGATAGATGGCCCTGTTGCAAAGCCCATGAATGAGCCTACAGATTCTGTATCAAACCTAAAGACCACTAAATAATAATTGAAGAATCAATTTGTTATCACATGAAAAGTAAGGGTAGGACTCTTAGAACAAATTGTAACCGAAGTAGATCACAGCTGAAACATGACTGTTATTAAAATCTAATTAAAATTGTAAATATAATATCTACACATACATACGTATACATACATAGTGTTACAATGTGTGTCTGTAGTTTCATGTTATGGAAATAAAATAAAGATAAGCCTTCAAGTGGCCAAAAGACCATGGGTTTGTTCTTTTCAATGTTTGAGGAAACCTAGAAACAGCTAGCCAATGTTTTCAAGCGATTCTAATATAAATCAATATGGCCAGTAACAATTTACCTAATTCTGAGAAATCGCAAATCAGATAAATAAAAAAGCCGTCTTTGGACCAAATTGTAGTTTCTAACAAGACTGCCTACTGAGCATTATGTGCCCGATCATTAAGCTTTTAAAGCCGGGATTCGCTAATGCCACTTGAAAGGGGTGGGCAACGCACAGTCCAAGGACGGGACAATGCTCTCCCTAAGCTTATTAAGTTCAAGTTTCGTACAAATAGCTATTTAAAATGATTTGTTCATAAATGTGCACATGGCTTTCAAAATAACAATCTTCACACACTGGAACCAAAAAAAGTAAGGGGAAAATAAAGCTGAACCAGTGGCAAGAAATTAGGTTGTTAACGATTTTGTTTTGAAATAGTACATTTGCATCTCTTTCTCAAATCTTCAAATGACTTTTAACATGTCGTAGGTCTTGAATACAGTTTGTGAGCAGACTAATTACACGCTAAACGCAAATTGTCAGCCTGAAAACGTGATAGCAAAATGTGGCAAATTTCCTCCCCAAATATTTGATTTTATATTCTTTTAAACTTCATCAGAATGTGGTGATCTTTCCAGGAGGAACTTTAAAGATGGGTTTTAGTCATTTACTGAAGCTTATGTACATTCTCTATGCTCAAGGAGGAGACACAGTCCTTTCTCGCACCCGAGCTGGTTGCAGGGGTAAAGCATCGTGGGGACTGAAGCTGCAGCTCCTTTGAGAGCAGAAAGGGGAACCTGTCTTCTTAGCCCAGTGGACGTGGGGGGCGAGCAGGGAGCTCATTCTGCATCCTGCAGTTCAGAGCTCAGAAACTACTGGAAAACCTCAAACTCCCCCACTTCCTATTCTCAGTTCAAGGTTTCACTTGGGACAGTTATGAGAGCTGCTTCACTATCTTAGGAATTGAGAGTATCTTTTAAAATGTTGTGTGTCAATAAAATGAATAACATTCATAATCCACCCCCCCAACACCATTTTACTGCATTTCATCTAGTGTATCTCATTAACACACCAGAGTTGAGAAACTAGATTCCATAGGTGTTCCTCACTGGTTTTAGACTCGAACCCAAAATTCTCGTATACTCCTCAATTTAGGAAAATGCATAGATCTCCAAAATCGTACACCCCAAGTTTAACCAGGTACATTTAAATGGGAAAAAAAAGGAGTCAATAAGACTCAGACCAGGGGTCTTCTGCTTCTAACCCTAAAAGAGGAAGGAGCCCTTCTCAACACGTCTCCGAGCAATTGGAGGGCATGAGCTGCAGAGGAGCTTTGTGGCGGGGCGGGGGGGGGGGGGGGTACCACGGGGATCCCTTTCCTCACACGCCTGGGGATTGTGCTGGGCAGGAAACCCCAGCAGAACTTGGGCACACAGCATACTCCTCATTGCTCCTTTACTCCACCTCTCCCTCTCTTACCTCTGAAGACAGATTTCAGTGTTTCCAAAGAAACACAAATAAAGCACAAAGCTAAGTAATTCAAGTCTGCTGTTACAGGCCCGAGCGGCAATTATTAACCGGACGATATGTACACAGTACTGTCAAAGCTTCTTTTGAAATAATGAAAATGTTTTTCCCAGGAAAAAGGTAGTAGTTTTCTGCAGTTTCAAGAAACTAAATATGTATCAATTCCCAAAACCCGAGGCACAGCCGCTTATCTGAAACTCGACCCTGCTGTTGCACAGTTTTGTATAACTCACTTCCTGTCTTTATACTTACACAACAGGATATTTACATACCAAAGACAATGAAGAAGCCAGGCAAAACCGAGGTGCTCCTGACATCACGTGTGCATGCCTTCATTTCCTGATCCCATCTCTAGGATTCCCAGTCACAGAGACAATCAGCAAACACAAAGACCTGTGCAGGGTCGTGACTGCCTGTAACCGCACACCTTAACAGGTACGTGCAGGACCTCTCCCTGTTGCACGGGGCTGTTTGTCTCCCAGAGGAAAAACCATCTGTGGTCCCCTTGCTCGGGGCGTGCTGAGGTCCACTTTGACCTCTATATCAGCTACCCAATCATGATAAGCCAACACGGGGAGGCACCTGTGGGCAGGTGTTTGATGTCCTCCCAAACCCGCCATGACACTTGCTGTATTTCACAATTATTTAGATCTTTAACTGTAGTTTGTTTCAAGCTCAAATAGGTATGTCATTTCAAATGTCCACACTAAAAATACTTCAGCTGAAGAAAACCCTTTCCATTGAATTAAAGGGCTCTCTGCCTAATGTAGATCACAGTTTCCTGGTTTGGAAATCTGAACTAAAAGGTCTTCACTGTTTTATTACTTCATTCGTCGGCACATTACTGCATGTATATTATAGAGTATTTTACCACAGCTTTCATCTTGTCATTAGTGCAGACCTATTGTAAGGAACCAAGTTTTGCATAAGAAACTATCAGATTAAGTATTTTTCTGACTCCTCCCTTTTATTGGGGAAGATGAGTTAGAGGCCCCCTCTCTCCCTGGTGTCTGTAAATTAGGTTAGCACTGGCACATACATTACAAGAATCAAAGATATGTGCCAAGGACTATATTCAATTTAAAAACCAAGAACGTGTTTAAACAAAGAGAACTTAATTCTGTATAAAAGAATTCCAACTTAAAAAACACCAAGGGGTTTCAAATATCTCCCCTCGCCACTGGAAAATTACAAATGTCTTGCATCTGTATTTATAGACTTTTTTTAAAAAGATTTTATTTATTTATTTGACAGAAAGAGACACAGCAAGAGAGGGAACACAAGCAGGGGGAGTGGGAGAGGGAGAAGCAGGCTCCCCGCCGGGCAAGGAGCCCGATGCGGGGCCCGACCCCAGAACCCCGGGATCACGACCCGAGCCGAAGGCAGACGCCCAACGACTGAGCCACCCAGGCGCCCCTGTATTTATAGACTTAACAGACTTGTATTTCAATCAAGTTATCACACTTTAACCTGTGCAATACAAAGCTTTTTGAAAAAATATTTTCTTCCAGCATGATATTAAATAAGCTCGTGTAAAGAAGAATTGAGAAACTGACATGAGGAAAAGGCAAACACTAATCACATATCATATAAGTCAGCCACAATTCACATTTTGTTACATATTTTATTTTATTTTTTATTTTTATAATTTAAAAAATTCTTTTTAGAGGGGGGGGAGTGGCAGAGGGAGAAGGAGGGAGAGACTCTTAAGCAGGCCTCACGTCCGACCAACATGGAGCCCAACGCAGGGCTGATCCCAGGACTCCACGATCATGACCCAAGTTGAAGGCAGACACTTAACCTGCTGAGCCACCCGGCTGCCCTCAAGAGTCAGACATTCAAACAACTAAGGCACCCAGACACCCTGATTATTTTACGTATCTTAAAAAATTAGTAAATACAATATGTTTTGCTTTCATAATTATGTTTATCTTTACATATGCCATTTTAAACCTGAATCATAAAATTCTAATGTAGAAGGATCTATTTAGTTCTGGCCTCTCATCTTTCAGGTGAGCTGTCTAAAGCCCAGAGAAGTTCAGTGACCTGACAAAGGTCACACAACCAGTCATAGCAAAATCAGGGCAAGAAGCTGTTCTTTCCTCCACGTGGCAGGCCATCACTCTTCACAACTGTGACGCTGGCCTTTCTTTAAGTGACCAGAAGACCAGGTAAGTTGGGAACACCCGAGAAAAAAATAACTTGTACTATAACATGGGATCTAGGAAGATTCGTTGTCTTTTAGGTGATTAAATCCGCTCTTTGAGGCGCCTGGGTGGCTCAGTCAGTTAAGCGTCTGCCTTCAGCTCAGGTCGTGATCCCGGGGTCCTGGGATCGAGTCTTGCATCGGGCTCCCTGCTCAGCAAGTAGCCTGTTTCTCCCTCCGCCTCCGCCCGTTCATGTGCTCTTTTGCTCTCTCTCTCTCTCAGAAATTAACGAATAAAATCTTTAATGGATAAGTAAATAAATCCGCTCTTTGTGCATAACAGATAAGAACATTGGTATCAACCCTGTCATTTTTAGGGGCGCCTGGGTGGCTCAGTTGGTTGGGCGACTGCCTTCGGCTCAGGTCATGATCCTGGAGTCCCGGGATCAAGTCCCGCATCGGGCTCCCTGCTCAGCGGGGAGCCTGCTTCTCCCTCTGACCTTCTCCCCTCTCATGCTGTTTCTCTCTCGCTCGCCCTCTAATAAATAAATAAAATCTTTAAAAAAAAACCCCTGTCATTTTTATAAATAACAGCCTTATTGAAATATGAACCACATACCATACAACTCCTGTATTTAAACTACAGTTCCACAGCGTTTAGCACACACACAGTATTGTGCAACCAGCGACCTCCATCTATCTGGGACGAAAACATCTTCATCACACCATACCCCATCAGCAGTCACCCCCATGCCCCCCCCCCCAGCTCCCCCCCCCAGCTCCCCAGCCCCTAGCACCTTCTCTGTTCTGGACATTCCATGGGATGGCACCATACCGTGTGTGGCCTTCTGTGCCCGGCTTCCTTCCCTGTTCTCCAAGGTTCATCCGTGTTGTAGCGTGTGAGGGGACTTCATACGGTTTCATGGCTGAGTAGCATTCCAGTGTGTGCATAAACCATAGTTTGTTTATCCATTCATCAGTAGGTGGACCCTGGTTGTTTCCACTTTTTGGCTGTTATGAATAATGGAGCTGTGCACATTCATGTGTAAGTTTTTGCGTGCATGCATTCTTCCAGTTCTCTTGATCATATGCCCAGGAGTGGAGTTGCCGTGTCACATGGTAACTCTGTGTTTTACCTCCCGAGGAACTGCCTGTTTCCCAGGCGCCTGCCCCATCTTCCCCCCACCGGCAGTGCGCGAGGGTTTCCCCACACCCTTGCCAACACTGGTTAGCATCTGTCTTCTGATGCGGGCCATCCTAGTGGGTAGGACACTCTCATTATGGTTTTGGTTTGCATTTCCCCAAGGTCCAATGATGTTGATTATCTTTTCACGTGCTTATTGGTCATTTGCATATCTTCTCTGGAGAACTATCTAGTCAGATCCTTGGCCCATTTTTTTTTTTTTTTTCCCGAAAGGAGAAAAAGTATTTATTCGACTAAGACGGACAAAGTTTTTACTTCCAGGGTTTGCCTTGCAGGTGGCTGCTGCTGAGTGAGCGGGGGTTTGGGGGGCCAGCAGGGCCCCCGGCGGGCAGGTTCTGACTGCCGCGGGCGCCTGGAACCTTGGAGTCTCTTCCAGCGGCGTTCGCTTGGCTCAGCCTTCTGGGATTGTCCGCAGGACCCTGATCCTCTTCCAGGTAATAGTCTATCTTTTTTAAGTCTTCTGGGGTAAACCTCCATTTATTCTCAGCTGGTGGGGGCGGCACTTTGGGGCTGGATCGCTTCTGGGCAGAGCCAGGAGGAAGGGCCTGCTGGCAAGATGCTGGCAGGGAACCTGTAATCAGTCCTTCTGGGAATTTCTGAGCTAAGACTTTTAGACCTCCGGAAAGCATGAAGAGGTTCTTAAAGCCCCGCTCGCACATGGTGGTGGCCGCCTGGCTGGCCAGCCTCTCGTCATCGTCGTACAGAATGATGACCTTGCCGTGGGCATTTTTATATTCAAGAATGTCATTTGAATAAGGGTTCATCGTTCTAGACAGAGTTGCAATTGGGTAACTATAAGCTCCAATAATGTGGCACTGCTGGTAAGAATCTCTGTCTCGCACATGTAGTAGCAGGAAGGGGCAGTCGGGATAAGGTTTGTCTTTGGTGTTGGACTCTGCTTTCTTCACTAGCCCTTTGTCTAGATCCAGTTCCCCAACACCACTGATGACGCTCTGCAGAGTGGAGCGATTGGAGTCCCCGGGTCCCGCGCTCGTTATGAACTGCATGGGGCTTGGCGACTGTTCCCCCGGGCTCCCCTTTCCGTTGGTCCTGGCACCGATCTCCCCATCGGGCTCTGAAGTCGTCGAAGAGCCATTGTCTTCTAGCCTTTGAATCTCTTCAGCTGTCACTTCCAGTGTTTGATCAGATAGGGAAGCAACTTGGATGACCAGCTGGGCAAAAGTTGTAACTTTTAGTCTCTTCAAAAGCTCATCCTTTTTGTATCTATAATTTTTTTTGATCTCTTCTAGCTTCTCAATGTATTTAGTCATACTGTTACCAGTATCCAGTCTTGACTTGATATGCTGATACCTTGGGTTTTGTGGTATTCTTTTGGTCAGATACTCCGGATTCCCAATGTGCCTCCGGACAGACATATTTGCTCCAACCGGCCACGTGGGGTTTCTCCTTGGCCCATTTTTAAATTGGGTGATTTATCTTTAAATTACTGACTCATCAGAGTTCCTTGTATATACCAGATTATAGGTCCCTCATCAGATATGATACATGACTTCCTAGTATTTTCTCCCATTCTGGAAGCTCTTTTCACTTTCTTGAGAATGTCCTTTGAAGCCACAAAAGCTTTTCACTTTGAGTGGGTCTAACTTATCTGTTTTCTTTTGTGCTTTTAGTATTATATCTAAGAAGGCTTTGCCTACCCCAAGTTCATGATGATTTTCTCCTTATTTCCTTCTAAGAGTTTTATAGTTTTAGGACTTGCATTTAGGTCTTTGATCCATTTTGAGTTAATTTGGGGGTATATGATGAAGAAGGGGTCCAACTTCATTCTTCTGAATGTGCATGTCCAATTGTCCCACCATCACTTGTTGGAAAGACCCCACCTTTTTAAATAGAAGCAAAGAAGCATGACTTTTAGGTGATCCTAATAAAATGTTAAAGGAAGAGAATGTGGATCTGAAGTAAGAACCAGACTACAGTTGTCATATGCTCTACATCCCTCGTGATAAATCTGGGATATGGTAAAAACAATGTAAAAACTTTACACGAATTAGCCAGTCTCTTCATTGGTCTTAACCTTTGCGTTTCTAGACCCTGTGACTATACTAGTTAGGGACCCCTCCAACTTAAGAAGGGAGATCTTGGATTCAGGCTGTGCCTTTCCATGTGTGGTATCTTTGTTCTCTGCACTGCGTCCTTCCCAGAAACTGCCTCCTTCTTTTCCGTAGGTTTGCCCACAGCCTCATAAAGTGACCCTGGCTGATCAAGATATGGATTGACAGTCAGTAAGTATGGTCACTCAGGGAATGACGTGGGGGAAACTGGAGCACCCAGAAGGATTAAATGAACACAGCCCACAGCTGAACTTGGGGTGAGAGAACATGGCGAACTCCCCTCGACAGGAAGTGTGGGTCTGTCCTGGTGATCATCCAACACGGTTGGCAAGTCCTCGTACAGAAAAAACGGTGTGTTTTTTTATATTCATCTATTTTTCATATGGTCAGGCTAATCTCGACCCTGAAAGTTTATCCTTCAAACCTCAGTTTTCGTTATTATTCAATCAGGCTGGAGCTGACGATTTACTCAGTGCTGGTGGGACACTAGCCGAAGTACCTTGTTCTCTTGTTTCATTTGAAGGCTCCCTCCACCCCACCCCATGTTATGGTGGAAGGTGTTTCTCCAGGTTGTTGAAATATTGTCTATAGATGTTTATTTCTTTGAAGCAAGGGACGGCTGACTCTAAGTATTCTGCAATATATTATGGTACAATTGAATACCGTGCATCTGTTATATTTGTATATGGAATGATGTCATGACACCAGGTGGAAGTGAACAAGTCAGCTGTAGACCAATGTGTGCCCTCAAGGTCTCCTTTTTGTAAACTTAACGTGGACGTGTATGTTGGCCTATTTGGAGTAAGAGGTCTGCATCTAACAGGTTACTCCTGGGCATTCAAATATGGATAAAGGACACAGTGAGGAGACGCTCTTCTTACTGTATATTCTTACATATGTTTGACTATTTTATTTAAAATGAACATGTTTTACTTCTATAATTAAAAAATAAATTTTTTAAATGACCAAACTCCATAAAATCTCTGATGTAGTGTCATTTTGAATCAAAGCTCTAGACGTCTTTTCAAACTATTCTGCCATTATTTGTGTATTTAAGGTAACTACTTATTCTTTAAGCCATTTTTGTAATTCATATCCCTCAAAAATATTTAGGAAAAATATTTCTTTCGGATTATTAAATTTATTGATATAAATGCATTATTCCTTAATAATAAAAATATTTTCATGTCATCTACTCTTAATTGTTGATTTTGTGTATCCTCTTTCTGTCTCTTGATTAGAACCAGAAAAGTTTATCTGATTATCTATTTTTTTAGGGTTAGTATTCAACTCAATTACTGATGATTATTTTTTATCTATTTCATGTATTGTGTTTGACTTTTACCGTTTTCTTCTATTTTCTTTGGATTGATTTCATTTCATCTTTCTTTTTGATAGCTTTCTCAGTTGAAACCTTGGCTCATGCATCTCATAATAAACGTATTCCTACTTAAATTTTGCTCCCTGTGGGCTTCATCATACTTTGACAAGATACCATATATTTGCTATGTAGATCCCTCATTTCTTTTTGTTTTTTTATTTATTATTTTTTTATTAAAGATTTTTATTTATTCATTTGCGAGAGAGACAGAGAGAGCACAAGCAGGGGGAGGGGCTGAGGGAGAAGCAGACTCCCCGCTGAGCAAGGAGCCCGATGCGGGACTCGATCCCAGGACCCTGGGATCATGACCTGGGCCGAAGGCAGACGCTTAACCATCTGCGCCACCCAGGCGCCCCCCTCATTTCTTTTTAATCTAGTAATTTCCAGTTGGTTTTTTCTTAAGATCTTTAAATTTGTACTTACATGAGATATTTTAAAATTTAGGATATTTTCAGTTTTTACTCAGTTTTTGATTATTTTTTTCCAGCAGGTGGTTTACTATCTCTGTATTGTTAATTTCTAGTTGTTGGCACTGTGGCTCAGAATAATGCCTTGATGATTTCTGCACTTTGGAATTTATCAGTAGTTCCTTGTGGCTTTTGTTCATTTGTTTTCTCCTTTTGATTTTACAATGACTATTTCCAGAGAGACTCTATTCTGTCTTCTATAGTATTCCGTATTTTGTTAGCTCAACTTTATTGAACGTGTTAGTCACAACTATTTTTATTTACTTTAACCCATGATTTCTGATAGATGTATGTTAAATCCCTTGTTAGAACTGATGATTTGTCTATTTTCTTGATAGTTGGTAGTGCTGGCTTTTTGTGTTTTGAAGTTACATTGTTGGGTACATAAATGTCCACAATGAATCTTCTTGTAACTTTTATCAGTTTGAAGTATGCTTTGTATTTCTTTTCCTTGTGATTTCTCTTTTGCCTGCTGTTTCTATTGTTACATTTTATTTATTTTTTATTAATATTTGCCTGACTTCCATCCTTTTATATTTAATCTTACCATTTGTTTTCGGGCTGTGTCTTGTGAGAGACATGTAACTGGACGTGAAACACGGCCTCAGATCTTCCTTTCTCACTTGTTTTTACTCTGACTGTGTGCTATGTTGCCCTGTATATTGTGTGTTCTCTATTTCTTCTCCTTTTCTTTGGGTTTTCATTACCATTTAGGCTTTAAACCATTTTTTTCTGATTTCTTTTCTAGTTTCTACTTATAAATTTTGAACACACATAATGAATCTTTCTTTCTGTCAATATCCAGTATTAATCAACTTTTTTCCACCCAACACAAAAAAAAACCTTACCATGCTTTTTTCTATATCCTTTGGTCTTGGGATTTGGGAGGATTATTATTCCAGATAATTACTGCTACATGTCTTATAACCAACGTTTATTATATGTAACGATACATTCTCCTGGCTTCTTTACTCATCCGTGCTTCTACCCTTGGTCTTTTTTAAAATTTATTTATTTTTTGCTTCCACTTTTCTTTAGCCTGGGTTTCAGAAGAGTTCCCGCCCTGAGGTTGTCAAAACTTGGTGAGAGGAAAATATAAAGTTCCAATTCTACACTTGGAGGGGATTTTCATCAGTGAGGCGGCAGATGTGAAGTGATAGCCGGTGTCTAGAAGGGGCTTCAAGATGGGCCTCGGGCCTGGAGGGTAGGACGGGTCCCAACAACAGCGCAAGGGCCGGTGATTCCTGACATCCACAGCACTCCGCAGAGGCCTTTCAACAAACAGCCCCCTAAATACTCTTGCTCAGAGCAGGGGAGCCTGGCTTGCATGTGCACGGGCTCGTAGTCCCTGAGTGTTCGTGAACCTGAGCGTTAACAACCTTTGTAGGTTGTGGCCAGTCATGGGGCTCCACCGGCCAGGAGCAGACAGAGGTCCGGCTGCCTCTGTGGTGTGTCTTCATTCTCCAGCTCTGTCTGCATTTCTTCGGACACCTATATGCACCCGTGTTAAACATGCTCATACCTCTCCCGCCTTCACACAAAGAGCGAGTATAGAAAGACCTCCGCCTCAACCCCAAGGCCCTGCCAAGTGGGAACTGCCCACCGGCTCATCTCTCCACCAGCTTTCCTGGCCCTGCATCTGGCGGCTGTCTGGGTGTCCCTCGGAAGCTTCTCTCCTGAGGTCCCTGCACAGCCGGTTGCTGGATCCAGCGACATGCTGCAGGATCTGATCCCTTGGCCACTTCACCCTTCTTTGGGTGGGCTTCTCCCCTCCACAACGGCACTCCCCCCTGCCTCTCTGTGCTCCTTCTCAGCCTCCTTCAGGGACCTCCCTTGCCTCTGCCCGGATGGGAGATACTCAAAGTTTTAGTCTTCAGGTTCAGTGGTATCTGACCTCTTAATTCTCCTCCCTGAGGCCGAACAATCTCTAACAACGAATCCGGTCGTGTCCTTCTCCCGTTGAGAATGCTCTTGGTGACCCCTGACGGTCGTCCACTTCCAGCCACGGCCCCTGTAGTGCTCTGACCCGGGCCTGTGCTCTGCCACGCACAGGCTCACAGAGAGCGAGGGAAGTGGCAGAGCCAAGAGACTGAGGCTGCTTTCCACTCAAAGAAACAGAAATCCCTGGCTTGAAGGGCTACAGCCGAGAGGAGGAGTTACTGAGCTGGGGCGTCTGCTCCCAGCCGTGGCATCCTGCTCTTCCAGGGCGGGAGATGGCTGCTGGTCTTGTTGCCCCCACGCTACCGGGGCTCCAGGTGACAGCCCTCCAGGACAAGGAGGAGAGCCATGTCTCCAGCTCAGATTCCTTTTCTCCACAAGAAGACCCTTGGTGAGAAGGGCACAGATGTGCCAAAGCCTGGGCATCACCTTGCAGCCTAAGGCATGTCCTCATGGTGAAGACTCAGGGCCTAGCTCAGTACCTCACAACAAATATGAATTCAGTGCACATCTGTTGAATGAGGGAAGGACTCTATCTCTGCTCATCTTATGTGTTTAATTTATTATTATAATTGTGATAGCGTCAAATGCCGTGACACAAGTCAAAAATTAACATGCTCGGTTTTACGACTTGCATCTGGTTCTACTGAGACTAGGTGCACTTAAAGCCAGATGTCCCTTGTGTTCCGATAAATATTGCTTAATATCATTAATTTTTTGGAAGATGGTTAAGGTTGTAATCATATTTGCTATTGATATTGGTTGATAAAGTTGAGTCTATCCGGAAACTATCCCAAATTTGCAGTTCATCATTGACTGCTACATTTTGTACGACAATCTTGGCTAGAAAGAATCATCATTCTTCCTAAAATTTCTCAGTGTCCACATACCAGGGAATGTAGGAGTTATATGGAATGGAGCAATGACACTGTTCTGCCTTAAAATCTTATGGTGGAGCCGTGTGAGACTCACACAACCACAAGGGAAAGGCGTTCTTGTAGTGTGAGGGGCAGATGGATTTTAAGAACTAGCCTCTTGGACACATGGTTCTGAAAAACATGACATGAATTCCAAATGCTTCTGCTTCTAACCAACTGCCCCACGTAGGAAACATACCAGCTTTGCTATGAATTTTAAACTTCTTTTTAGTTTTATTTTTAAAGTTTATCCATTTATTTTTCTGGTAACCTCTGCATCCAACGTGGGGCTCGAACGCACGACCTTGACATCAAGAGTTGCATGCTCTTCTGACGGAGCCAGCCAGGCGTCCCCTGAGTTTGAAACTTTTAAATGGAGTTAATTCTGAGCAATCTCATTTTGCTTTTGTGAGCAGGATTAAAACAAGTGAAGGAGAAAGTACCTCGAAATACAGTATGTATAAGTATTAGAATTCCACAGAACAAACCTCTCCTCGTATTTCAGAAGGAATATGATGGTCATCTGTTCTGACCACAGCTAGCGTGGGAATGCCCAGACCCACACACAGAACGGTGCTTTGGCCCCTGGAAAGTTAGATGTTTCATAATTAATGCATTCGTTTGGTTGTTGAGTTTGTGACTTGTAAATAATCACCTAAAACTCACAGAACTTCATCCATATCTATGGCATTCTCCACACAGTATCTTTGAGTTGGGAAATAAGCATCGCTACACACAGAGAGAAGTAGTTATGTCTTTATGGCTTTTATGCTCCATCCTAATGAGCACAGGACCCATCCAGACGAAGCTTCCGCCACATTTTGGAAATGATTGTTCTGTGAATATTCACCAAACAAAATGTTTTTTACTTAGTTTCTGTCTTTTTTCTTAGAGTGTTAGATAAGCAAATTTTCACATTCCCCTTATGCACATGCTCTGTTTTTCCTCCCTGTTCAGTTAATCAGGACAAGAGTGGCCCTGAAATGAACAGGATACTTGCACCATTAACTTCCCTGTGATTCTGCACAGCAAGGAGGGGTGGAGTAATGTTGCACAATGGTGAATGGTGGGGGGGCAGAAAGACAGGAGTCAACGGAAACAATATCGTTAGAGGTTCTTCTGGAGCAGGGTTTAGTTTTTGTAATCCTTTTCGAATTGTAGGTAATCGAAAGAAGGTTTCATGAAAATTTTCAATAGGGGGCTACATGTGAACACATCATTGTGTTTAAAAGTAAGACGAAAATCTGTAAAAGTAAGAGCAGTTTAAAGGCTATCTCTGTAATACTTCCCAAACACGTCTTTTTTAAAATTTGGCCTTTGTGTTGTTCCAAAGAAATGTTTTCTCCTATTAGAAACATTAGTGAACTCATGTTTTATTACTTCCTAAAGAATACAAGATCTACAATTGAAGTTTATTATCAGTTTGCCTAAAAGTTACTTTTCTGCTTCATCTGGGTGAAATCCCAATGTAAACAATGGCTAAGCTCAATTGCAACTGAAAAAAAAAAGGGATGTGTGGGAGAGGGGCGGGAATGTGGAATATCGGTTTTCCATCCTGGAAGTATGGGGTCATTTGTTTTCTGGAAAAAAAAGGAACATGCAGAAAATGACTTCATTTTAAGGATTTCTTTAATTTTACCAATGCCCTCAATTTACTGAAGTATTATAACTCAGAAGCAAACCAGATGAAAAAGAAGAACCGGCCCGCTCCTTCCGCTGGGCCACTTTACTCGCAGCCCACGCTACAGGGAAACGGGGACTGAGTGGCCGCCCTCCTCTTTGAATTTCCTCGCTTTTGTAAATTTGTCAGTCCAGCCACGAACTTTGTTTGAACAGAGTTTGGCACTTAATGGAGGATTGTATTGTATTGTAACTCACAGTGTAACACATCTTTCCTGTATTTATTTTAAATAAAGGCTTTCTAGAAGCCAAAGGGCGTAAGCCGTAGGAAATAAAGAAGTAAAGTGTGTGTCCAGACCCTGTGAATGATTCATGTCCACACCCTAGAAGTTCCTGCAAACCCAGAACTGCCAGCAGGTCTCACTGACTGTAGGAGGTGAGGCCCGGTGAGCTGTAGAGTCTGCCGGGAGAAGCCAAGGCCGGCACCGGGAAGATCAGGGGCACCACAGGGAACCTGACCCTTGTTCCGGAAGGAAGGGAGCAGGCAGGGGCGCGTGGGGGCCGGGGAGAGGGCGAGCAGAACCCCAGCCCTCCTTTCACGTCGTGGTTGGGAATATCTACATCAGATCCTGAATGGAAACAGTTCTTAGACATCTGTAATTGGGGATGTGCATCCAAGATTTGGCTGGGCTTGACCATGCCGATGACATCCTATGCAAACAAACAAAATAGTAAAAATCAGTGAAGAAAAGTCGAATGGTTTTAGACATGGCCCACATTTCAAGAGAACGAATAGGACTCGGGATAACATGTCCAATGCCTTCGGATAATTGAAAGCAATGTGATTGTATCATGTTGATTCTATCAGCAAGTACATGGTGAGGGAGACCCTGTCTATTAGGAAAAGAACGGACATGCGTCCACACTAATATGCTGTTCAACAATCGTGGGTGATTTCACATTCTTGTTCTTCTTATCCGCGATAATGCTATTCTTGGTTTGTAGATAAGGCCATTAACATAAATTCTTACTATATTGTAGGTTGATAGTTTTGCTGCCAAACTACCGTGAGGAACACTGTCTGAATATTTTCTTGGTAAAAATAATGTTGGGAATGTGGTCCATTCCATTCCATCATCACTTCTTTCTAGAAAGTGTAGGAGAAATTTCACTTAGGCACCAGAATTAGGACATTCTGTTTTTCTATGGAAACATGCGCTTCTCGTTTTACGGGTTGTGCAAATCTTCTAAAAGTTTAGTGCTTCCCTCTTTGTTTTGGATGCTAGGAAGCTCAGAGGAAAATTCTGACACCTCTAACAACACATAGGATCAACGTTAGCATATCTTAAGTCTGGTGAGCTCCTCTGGATCCTGATTTCATTTTTTTCTACTCTTATTTTTCCTGACCTAATTCCTCAACTACTTATGCTATCCTTCTGTATTTTATATACTAAAAGCAACAACAGTTCAAATCCTTTGAGAAACTAAGACAGATTTCCATAGAGATTCTCCAACCACCAGTGAGTAGGTATTCCTGCCCAAATATGGAACACACATGTGGACGGAAGACCGACAATGTTCCTTGGTGAGTGACAAGTGCCACCTTGGGTGACGCAGACGGCCTGAAGGGTGTGATGTAATGTACACAGGGGCCCACTGCCAATGAACAGAAGAGAACTGGAGACGGGAGGTCATGACATGTTCCTAGAAGGACTAAGAGAAAAGACAGTTTTGGCTTTGAAGTGCTTTGAAAACAGCTGAGGCCGTGGTTGTCTGGCTGGCGGGCCGATTGACATTAGGGTTGGTGGCGCGGGCCAGGTTGGCCCTCAGGGCTGCTGGCTCCGTAGCCCCCGCCCCCGGCCCACGCCAGCTCTGCAGGCTTGGCGGGGTTGTGCACGCCAGGCTGGTCCCGTGGGACCTGTGCAATGGGACAGTGGCACCGGCCTCCTGGGATTATTGTGAGGATGAAGTGAGATAAAATGTAAGCCCC
This sequence comes from Zalophus californianus, assembly GCF_009762305.2. Classification (NCBI taxonomy): domain Eukaryota; kingdom Metazoa; phylum Chordata; class Mammalia; order Carnivora; family Otariidae; genus Zalophus; species Zalophus californianus. The sequence goes on along the minus strand of NC_045608.1, from coordinate 91,420,346 downwards.
ATGACGGTTTCCTACACAATTAGCATATAAGAAATATTCCTGCTACAACTGGCACTTACTCTCAGGCCTGGGTTATAGAGTGTGCAGGTGGGATGACGGGTGATTGAGGGGGGATCCCTGAATGCACAGGTGTGAACGCTGAGGATTTAAAATCTCCTGAACCGTGGTCATCATGTGCTTTATTGATTTATTTTTAAAGATTTTATTTGTAAGTGATCTCTATACCCAACATGGGGCTCCAACCCACACCCTGGAGATAGGGAGCTGCATGTTTCGCCAGTGGAGCCGGCCAGGCGTCCCCTGTCATCTTGTACTTTAAATCCTGCCTGCCTACTTCGTTTTAACATGCAAAATATTTTAAAATTGTTCATCGTATAAAATGCTTCAGCAACCTAATATTGTTTCCCCCTTCATGCTATTGGCATCTGGAGCTGTGCAAAACGAGAGCACACAAAAATGTACTTTTCGGTGACTCAGTACAATTTAGTGACTCAATAGGAGATCCAACTTCTTGTCTCTTTCCAAAATTCCACTTTGCCCCCCCCAAATTTAATTTAATGCCTTTGATTTAGTGTCTGTTTGGGGTACACAAAAACACCTCAGTCCATTCTAAACCCAAACGCCTCTTCACAGCCTGGCAGTGAGGCCCAGGGTCACACACTGTTCTATAGTTCTCACCCGCATCTGCGGACCCACCTCAGGTGCCCGATCTATAAACTTCCGTCTTCCTTTTGTTGGTTTCACATTTTCCTTTTCTATGCTTCCTTCATTTTTTTGGCAAGTAGTCTGGTTGTAAGTCGTGAATAAGCCATGAGGATACTACCCCCGAGAGTGTTTGACTCAAATTCAGCCTCAGGTTCGCTCCACGTAGCTTTAGTGGTACTGGTTTCCATTTGGGAAGGAAAGGGGGCTTTCCTTCATATTTCTGCTGAAGCTTACAAGGAGGCAAAGACAAGCAAAGACAGCCAGAGAGGTCGTTTTAGGAAGAGAAGAACAATGTTTGAGAATTGTTTTTGTTAACCAGTTTATTTGGTAAAGTTCCTGTCTCCATTTATATATAAGCTCCGCGTCTGTTTTGAAGAAGATAAAATACTACCTAGTCACAGCATGGATGGACCTTGAGGACATCACGCTGGGTGAAAAAGCCTGACCCAAATGGAACAAACACGTATGACCCCACTTACCTGAGGCCCCTGGGGGAGTGGCGTTCACAGAGACAGAAAGAAGGACGGTCTCCTGGGGGCAGGGGGAGGGGAGTTGTTTCATGGGCATGCAGTCCAGTTTTGCAAGGTGGAAAGAGTTCTGGAGATGGGTGGTGGTGATAGTTGCACAGGACTGGAGACGTGCTGAACACTGGGCTGGAGCACACACTTAAACTTGTACACTCAAAATACACTTAAAATGTATAAACTTTATGCTATGTGTATTTTACTGCAACAGTCGCCCCCTAAAATGTCCCTAGCCTCCCTCATCAACAAAACACCCTGACTTCTGTACCCTGACAAAGACTCACCACATCGTGACCTCTTCTTTCCATATTGTTCTGTTTCTAACTCCACCGAATGCCTAAATGCCAAAATCTTTCCTTCAAATGGTCTTGTGGGGCAAGGCACTTGGAATCTTGGGCAAAGCCTCTGACCACGTCTTCCTCCTCAGCTTCATGAAGCGTGTGTCTGGCCGGCCCGCAGTCAGGGAGGTCTTGCTGGTTGCCTTGTTTTATTTTGGTTCTCTCAGCAAACTTTGCATAAACATGCACGTATAATCAGTTACGCATGGGGAAACATAATGAGATTGCGGGGCAGAAAAAGTCCATGGTTTTGCTATTGTAAGACAGGGTAGTGTTAATAGGTCACAACTTCTCTGTTAAGTAATTAACAGACTGTAGGGATTATGAGAAAATGTAATAAGAACAACAGTCCCTCTGCTAACACGGGAAATCTTTCACAAGAGGAATGCTTCTTGAATTTGTCTTGCCTTAAATGAATTCTGCTCCATGGACTCCTTCCTTTTCTTCTTCAAACCAGTAAGAACCACATTTGTGGAATTCTGTATCAGCTATCCGGCAGCCAGCTGTTGCTAAAAGTCTTTTACTTACCTTGAAATTAAGAACAGATTTGAGGGCCCTCTACCTGCTGGGAAGTCCTGATGTAGTTACTCCACCCTGCACATGGTAACAGAAAGTGACTGCGACCCCTTGATTTGTTGGTGCATTTTCCACAACACTCTCGCCACACCTGCGAATCTGCATGAACTCTATGACCCAACACCATTAAGGACACCTTGGTCGTTGACTAAAATGTAGGTATGACAATCAGCAAAAGCAAATCTGTGTTGCAGTAAGACTGGTGTCACGGGTCACCGTGGAGCTTGCCTCTGAGCAGACGATGGGCAGGTTGTGAAGAATGCGGGTTCCTTGGGAGATGGGGGAAGATGAGCCAGGTGTTGTCTGTATGGGTACATTTTGCAGAGAATCTTGGAGAGGTGCTTGGCTGATTATTAAACTATCTGAAAATTCAGGCACTGCTTCATGTTTGAAAGCACCTTCAGACTTGGATACCCCGAGAGGTGAAGAAACCTTCACAAAAGTCTTCCAACAACGGGCAGGTCTCCACCATGGCTAAGGAAGCCTAAAGCACAGCCAGTCTGGGGCACCTGGGTGGTACAGTCGGTCCTGCTTTCCACTCAGGCCCTGATCTCAGGGTTTGGGGGTCAAGCCCCGTGAGCTCTGTGTTCAGCAGGGAATCTGCTGGAGATTCTCTCTCTTCCTCTGGCCACCCCCCAAATAAGTAAATCTTGAAAACAAACAAACAAACAAACAAACAAACAAACACTGCCAGTTTGACTCCAAATTGTCCTGAACATAAAAGATCGAACAAGAGAAACAACTTGGTGAGAAGTTACTGTAAACATGGGAGGATTTGGGCATAGATCACTTAGAGGTAGATGTGTGTGTGTGTGTGTGTGTGTGTGTGTGTGTAAGAAATGCATATTATCTATTTCATTACTACAGTTCATCACCTCCAAGCGAATAAACCTTAAGAAACAGAGCTAAGATAGTTTCCTACACCAAGATTTAAAGACCTTCTCTTGGTTACCTCCAGATTCAAGCCTTCTGAAACCATTTTGTAGAAGACTCTTTAAAATATAATCACAACTTTGCTCCCCTTCCACACAGGGGATCACCATATGTTAAATCTCTCTTCCTCCATAATCTAAATGCAGTGTATCCTCTCAGTTTCCAAGTTCTGTGAAAAAAATAAAGATTTTAGGGAAAAAAACCCATCAAGTTAGGATCGGGGCAATATCTAGGAAACCATCAGTGATTCAACAAACAGCCAATTTCCATTTATACATGAAATTGTCACCTACTCCACACAATAGAAAGGTGGTCAACAGGTATACTGCTTCTAAAACAGTCTGTACCTTGGAATACTTGTTGACAATTTAAAGTTTACCCCTCACCCACTCTTAAATCTGTAAATTTCAGTTAGTTCAAAGAGCTGAAAATTACCCTTAGACTTAGGTGCACACTTTTTTTCTCCTTTCTCAGATATAATTTAGAATATAGGATATAAATTTGCACAGAGATAGAATTAACATTAAATATTTACTAATAAGCAGTGCACTTAAATTTTTGAGCATGCATATTTAATAAATATTTTTTAGTTTGTCTTGGATTTCATACTCTAGTTTAGAGAGTTTCAGTTCCAGCTTTCAGACAGACAAGGCCTTTTCTGGGGTTCTTTTTGTTTGTTTCTTACTCTTAGCTATTTTTTAATGGAACCCCTCGAGAACCTTTCTGATCCACATGTCCACCAACCATGCTGCTGCCTAAGCAATGCAGACAAGCCACTGAACACTGTTTCATTAAAATACCATTTTCCTTAGATTGAAGAAGCAGAGTCCCAAATGCCGAACCAATAATTCATTAGACAATCACAAGAGAAAATGTGTTTTCTTCTCCATCTATTTCATTAACCAGAATTATTGTCTGTTATAAAGCTGTAAATAGCCAAATATATATGCAACCATTAATCCATTAATATCACTGACTGTTCTCCACCCAAATATTGTAATTCAACATTTCAAACTAGGTGAACCTCTTTTGAGGGATTTCAGGGATTTGTATTTTGTGCAGAAACAGTGTCCTTAATCTTTCATAGCTACTTTAAATATTTGAAGATATTATTAAAACACTTGAAATTTTAGCAATGCTAAATATGTTGTAGGAGTAGTATGGGAACTCTTGTTAAATATTTTATTTTTATAACTATTTTCCCCCCTGTAATAAGCTAATAGTGCACTAACAAACGAACCACCATCAGTGACTTGGTGTACAAATAATGTAAACACTAGCTTGCCTGCCAGGATGACACCCTCACCAGCATCAAAACCTGCTGGCCGCCAAGCTGCTGTTTTTCCAGAATGTAACCCTGGCCTGTCTCTCGAATTACATTCTCAGATTCTGCATGCATTGTAGAGAAAGGGAGAAAGGAAATCTTTCAAAAGCACAGTATTATTGTAGAACCGGCTCAGCCCTGAGTGAAATCACATGTGGGTGATAAGCAGGCTACAGAAAGGAAGCAAGGCATGAAAATCACAATTGTACCTGGAGAAGTTTGGAAGTTTTGTTGACTGTCCCTTGATCTAACTTGTCAATTTTGAACACATGGAAGTTATTAGTGCAACACTGTAGTCTTAAATAGACCCAGGAATGCAGATAAATGAAGTAGATTTTTACCATTGACTCAAATGCATTCCAAAATAGGACAAACACAACTATTAAAATTCCAAGTATGCATATTTTAATCTCTTTGTGGGTGCACACATATACTAAGTGATGATTTATTTAAGTCTGTATATGCATTTATATCCATGTAATTAGTTCAATTGAGGGATACTTTCATCTGTGCATTTTTACTGGGTATTGTAGTGAATTGTGGGCAGTTCAATACTTTTCTGTGAATCAGGCTTAAATTTGATTAAGAATACATCCCATTTAAGCATTCATCCCCCAAACCTGCAACAATTGTCAATTTATTACTACTATACCTGCTATCCAAATTAATGCAGATCATTAATCACAAGGAGCTTACATTTTAGGATTTGGGGATCCTTCTTGCAAAGTTCTCACCTCTCTTGCTGCCCCCTTCCCAACCCCCCCCCCCCCACGTGCAGAATGGCCCCTGTGTCTGAGAGTCCAGCTTTGCAGGCACAAGCTCCTCCCTTTAAGGCTCATCCTTACTAGTTTCTGTTGTAAATGCCCTAAGTTGGAGAGGGCCTAAGCTGCATCAGCAGAGTGTTAGGGAGCTTTGGGCACTGAAAGAAATTGCCACAGCTGAAGGTAACGCCGGACTGCAGCGCTGATGGCGAAGCCCAGCTATGTCTGTGTCTTGGACAGAATCCATCTCCACTGCGGAGTTATCACGAGGAGAGCAGAACAATATGGCCAGGCTCCTGGTGGGAGAAGACAGTGCTCCCCTCCGCAGGCCAACTCCCTCGGTCTGCGTCATCGCTGATTGAGGGGCGCGCCCCTTCTCTTTCTCCTCTTCCCCTCTCCCGGTTCCCCCCCCCCCCCCCCCCCCGCCCCGCCGTGTATCATGATTGCTTCTTGGAGTCAAATTGGGATTTCTATTCCCAGACTTAACTTGCTGCCACTGACTACGGCCCGCGGAGAGCAGTTGGGGTGAAGAAATGGCTTGAAAAACAGAAAAATTAGAGATGAACTTTTCAAGGATAAAAATAAAAATAAAAGCCCACAGTCATTTTTTGAAATGCCATATAGCAAAATTCTCGTTCTGAAGTCTTTCCAGACTTTGATCTTGATTCAGGACTTAATCTATCCATTGATCCCCAACACATTTACCAGGAAGTTCAGTGAAACGCACACCCTAAGCCATTTGGAATGCACACGCATCTGGGACCACCGGAAAGGATATCCACATAGAGATCTGGACTCGAGGCTTAGTGCTCAGGTGCCGGAGTCGGCTGAAAACGCATCCCAACACGTCTGCACGTATGGATGCGTGCGTGTGTGTCCGTGTGTGTGCGCGTAAACAGCTTCCCGTAACTGGATCTGCGGCAGCGTTAGTCCTTGAGAAGAAGGAGCGACAACTAGCCGCTGGGATCGTGATTCAGTGCTATTAGGGGAAGAATTATCTGTGTCTGAGTCATCGCGAGCCTCCAGACTTTGCCCGCAGTGTGGTAGAACTTTGTGCTGATGAGACAATAGTGGAGCGTGTGCGTTTCCTACAGGGCAGACCATTCCGTGGCTGGGGGAAGCCTCGGGCCTGCGCCCGGCCGCAGGGGCCCGGCCCCCTCCCCCGGCCGCGCAGCCCCCGGAGCACGGCCGGCGCCGGGGTCCCCGCGGGGCGGGCGCGTCCGGGGCGCGCGAGGGCGGCGCGGGGAGGGGGCCGGGCGCGTGGCGGGCCCCGCGCGCCCTCGCGCGTCCCCCGCGCCCGGGCGCAGCTGGCGCGGTCGGTCTAGTGCAGCGCTCGGCTCCGCGCCTCGGGCGCTCGGCTTCACCTTCAGAGGCGCGGGGCGTGCGCGTCCTCCTCCCCGGGCCTGCCGCCTCCCGCCAAGGTAGGGGCCAGGGTGTTGAGGGGGGGGTGCCGCGGGGCCCGCAAGGGGCGGGGGCGCGGGGCCCCGGGCCTGGCCGTGCGGGGGACCCCGGTGTGCGCCGCGGGGGTGGGGGGGCGGGGAGGGGCTCCCGGGCGCGGGGAGGGCGGCTTGGCTTCCCTGTGGGTAGTTGCTCAGCTCCGCAATTCCAGGAGAGGGAAGATGCAACTTCGGGCGGCGAGGCGAGCGCTGGGAGGTGGTTTTTACCGCAGTGGAGGGGCGGGGTGGGGGCCGGGTGGGAGCGCGGAAGAGGCTCTGGCTTTGTACACTTCGTCAAAGGCGACGCGGGAGGAGGGGAGCTCGGATGCGCTCTCCATCCATTAGGAGACAAAGAGCAAATTGCCTTACTTTAAAGTAAAACGCTCTGGCTAATGAAGGTGGGTGATGGGGCTGCGGGGCCCGAGGAGCCGCTTCAATTATTAAGGGTTTGGCTGATGGGATCGATGCTGTGGGCACCGAGCGCTGCTGCCTCGAGTACGTGTTGGCGTGTGTGTGTGGGGGGGTGTTTTGCCTCCCCCTCCCCTGGCTGCATGACCATTAGCTGGGAGCATATAAGTGACCCTAACATTAAAGAAGTGAGTGCGCCTGGAAGGGAAGTTAGGGCCGGGTGGGGGTGGGGGGCGAAGGTTCTCTCAGTGACCGTGAGGGGTAGGGAGAGGGCTCAGGGTGGCAGGGACTCCTCGCAGATGCACGCAGCCTGGCGGGCGTCGGAGTGGGGGTGGGGGAGGTATTGATCGCGATATATACCCGGGTATATAGGAGAAAAGGAGAATGCTGTGGGGCGTGTGTGGTGGTGGTGGTGGGGGGGCGGTGGTTGGAAAAGCGCCTCGTCTGCCATTTCCAGGGAGAACTAACGTACTGAATAGTTACGATCAGTATTTAGAATAAACCGCCTCGTCAAGTTTTAAAGAAACTTTGTATGAATAAGTTTGTTAAAAGCCAGCGGAGTTGGGAATTTAAAACAGCGGTTTATGGAGGAGGTTGGTGTGGGGTGACAATCAGTGGTAGTGGGCAGGGAAGCCAGTGGAGCCTTGCAATTAGGGACCAGAGAGACCCAGCCTTTTACCCGAAAATGTGGGTCTGTAAGTCAACCCCATTTATTATCCGCGTTAATAAGCTCCCCGCAGCAAACCAGGATCAGACCAGGGGCTTCTCGGGTTGGTGTGTCTGCATCTTACTCATTCTGCTGGCTTACTGATAAAGAATTACTTGGTCTCCGGGTGTGCAAAGATCAACTTGCTCAGCCCTCTTTTTAAATATATTCATTCTGTGCCTTATTTAATCCAGATGCACAAAAAGCCATTTGCTGCTTCATTGTTGGTTTACATTTTTTGAAAAGGCGACTGGTGTAACCTGTGGAATTTGAAATGCAAATAGAAGCCTGTGGGAGTTGAGGCAGAACAAATCAGCATTTATAAAGTGAAAAAGATTTAATGTCTTTGAAATCATTGCAGAGGAAAAAAACTGGAGGGGGGTGATTTTTCAGGGAGTGAATTGTGACGTCAGGTCTTTTTGGAAAAGATGTTATTTTTAAGGTCTGAAACCCGGGTATGTAAAGTGCTTACAGGAAAAACAGATTACAAGATTAACATCTGTTAACATGATCGTTTATCTCCAGCCAAAAATAGGTCAGTTCTTTCTTAAGGAAACACGATTGCTGGCGCATGCTTAAATAATAAAATTAAAATAATGAGTTCACAAATTAGGACTGGCATTTGTTATAATCTGATCTGTGAAAAACATTTTTTAATTTCGAGATCAATAAAGGTCAAAGTCTTTTTTGGGCGTTGAGAACAACTCTTCACTCTGCGTCCACCCCTCCGGATGACCCCCTCTTCCTCACTCTTAGCTCCCTCTCCGCCCCCACCCTGATTGCTAATTTCCCTTTTCATCCATTGTGGAAGTACAAAATATATTTAAATGGATATTGTCTGACGCCCCCGTCGTTAAAGAAAGCAAACTCTCCGCGCAGATGGCTAACTTTCAGGGCTCTGCTGTTGTTTTACCATTAAATGAAACGGTAGGGAGGGAAGGAAAAAAAAAAAAAAAAAAGGAAACAGCCTTGCAAAGTCTCCCTGCCCCCTGGGTGTGAGTGACGGCTCTGTCGGCCAATCCGCAGCGGCTTTCTCCATCCCGGAGGTAATTTGGAGTGTGAGTGTGTGTGCGCGCGCGCGTGCATGCGCCCATGTGTATGCACACTGTTAAGTGCTACTAGCCCCGCGCATCCGCAGGCTCCTGATGTGCACAGCTCTGTGCTGTAGACGTGGACACGCTTTTATCTGAGTCTGGGCCGCTAGATGGGTACGCAGCAGTCCAAATGGAGACCCTGCCTCCTCCGAGTGTTCTCCTGCAAAGAATGGGCGTTAAGAGGTGCTTTCCGATTCAAGTCGAAACCTGCAGAAGGGGAAGAAAAGAGAGATATGGTTATGCTTCTCAGCAACCGGGGAATCGAAATGTGCGATTCCTTACGTCTCGTTCCCACGAGGCGGGCACGCCCTCGCGCGCTTGTGGTCCGGGTGACGGAGCCCACTCACCAGGCGCAAAAGCGTACAAAGAACGGGGATTGTTGAAATTGGTGTGAATCCGTAGAAAAGTGAAGGACAGCATGAACCTTACAACTTCATATTTTATTGTGTCACTGAAAGTTCATACTTAGTCCATGGCAAATTCTAGAATGTGACCCGCTCATGGTCAGTGAAAGTTCTGCCCACCCGACTTAAGAGTGCGGAGCGCCTGCTGGGTCTGCACCGCACAATGGGCACATTCACGGGCAGAGTGCGTCACGGGCCGCCCCACGCTTCGTACCGGCCTAATCTGGCACCAGCTTCCCCGGGAATATCAGTGGTGGTGTGTGGACGTGTACGGACCAGACCCAGTCACGTAGCATCTCAATCGCGGTGCTCTAGATGCTGTGCTGCTTCATTCCGGGATGGATGCTGCTGCTGCATTGGACGGGTTGGGGACCCACGTGTGACCCCTCCTTCTCCGGAGACCCCTCTAGGGAGACCCCTCGGAGGGACCCCCACGCCCCGCCCTCGTCCACGCACGGTGTGCCCATCTGCCGGGCCGCACCAAGGTTACCCCGAGGGTCCATGGGCGACCCCAGGCGACCTTCGTCGTACCCCCCTGCAAGAACCTAACTCAGTTACAAGCTAGTGTCCCACCCCGATCCTCCTGCTCCGGCCATTTTCGGCTCCCAAACCCGAGTTCGATCCGGTTCTGCGCCCTCCCCCCCGCCCCCACGTCAGGGAACTCGCGGAGTGAGGAATGGGCAGCAGGGGGGAGGTGTCGCGGGATTAAATCATTCCTATTTATGTATCTCCTAGAGAGCGGCGCAGGGCCCGGGGCGCCGCTGGGGGAGGCGGGGCGGAGGCGGGGCGGGGGCGGGGGGATTTACCTGCCCGCCCCGGGGCGGGGGCGGTGGCCGCTTGTTGCTGGGTTGCCAGGGGGCGGGCTGTGGGCGGGGCGGGTAGGGCCGAGAGGTGGGGGAGGGCCCGACCCGCGCCCCCGCCCCCCGGCGCCCGCCCCCCGCCCCCGTCATGTGGAGCGGACGTCACTCGCCTGCACTGTAACCCAAGAAGTGAAAGAGACGGGGACCCACGGCCCAACTTCGCACCGTAACAAAGGCGGGGGTCCGTGCGGGCCGGAGGGGGACTAGCTGGGGAGGGAGCGGGCTGGGAGGGAGAGGTCGGGGAGTGGGGCAGCCAGGCGGGGAGTGGGGGGCCTGGCCGGGGCGGAGGTCTGCAAGGGGCGGGGGCGGGGAGTGGGGGGCCTGGCCCGGGGCGGGGGTCTCCGCTGGGCCGGACTGCCGGGGTCTCGGCGGGGTGGGGGCGGGTAATGGGGGTCTGGCCGGGGTGTGTGTGTGGGTAATGGGGGTCTGGCCGGGGTGTGTGTGTGGATCTCGCGGGGTGGGAGCGGGGGGGGGGCGGCGGGGGCGGGGGTCTGCGCGGGGCGGGGAGTGGGGGGCCTGGCCCCGGCAGGGATGGTGGGGAGGGTGTCTCCGCGGGGCCGGGGGGCGGGGGGCTGCGTGGCGGCGCGGGCCGCGCTCCGGGGGCCAAGGCGCGGCTGAGGCCAGGTAATTGGTTTCTATTTTAAACTTCACTTTGTTCTGGCGGAGGGGGGGCGGTGGGAAAGGCGTGGCCCCCGGAGGACGATTACATAAGTATTCACACCTGATTTGGTCCGGGCCGGGGCACCGCGAGCGGCTGCGGGTGGGCGGTGTTGGGGCGGCCGCAGGCCGTCCCCGCGAGGGGCTGCCGCGCGTGGGTGTGGCGTCCTGCCTGCGTGGCCTCTTCCCGTCCCGGCGGCGAGCAGCCGGCGTGGATGCGGGGGGTTGTTCCTGGAAGCCCAGATGTGCCCGAGGGCGTGGGGCCGGGCCTGCTAGCGGGGTCCACTGCGTAACAAAGGGCAGGGGCTGCGGGACCCAACAGCAAGTCACAAAAGGAACTTTAGACGGTGGTCTTAATTAAGCATGCCACGGAAGGCATTTCCCTCGTGAACCTGCAGTTAAGTCTGCAGTCCTGATTAAAGATGATTTAAAAACTGGTGGCTCTCCATCCTGTGGCCGTGTAATAAAATGCCACTGAAGTACTGACCGGAGTGGAAGCAAGGCTGGATAGTCCCCCAGCAGGATCCTCTCCAGATTATTTTTTAAGCCGCCCTATTAATATGATTGGAGTATTTTGGTTTAGGAATGTAAGTGCTCCTTTAAGGAACTAGGCATGCCAGCTATTTGATAGGATACTTTCTACTGCTGCGTAAAAAAGCTCACTTCATCATTTTATCATTTGTTTGTTTCCTCCTTCATTTTCTCTTACATTCTTTGATTGTGGCGTCAAAATAGCTGTGCTATTTATGTTTACACAAACCCGCTAGAATTAAATATGCCACATGCCTCTGCTGGGCAGGATTGGGAGCTTCCCCCTCTTGCAGGAATTGGGGAGCGAGTTGCCTGAGCTGGCCTGGAGCCTGGCTCTGAGGGCTGGTCACCGGAGGAGGACATCTTTAGTTTCGCTAGGCTCCCATGCTATCTTGGAGGGGCCCAGCCAGAAGCAGTCGCAAGCCACAAGGACTTAGAATGTTGAGGTGCTGAGCCTCAAGCCTGTGGGGCTAGTATTTTTCTTAGTTCAGTAGGAGGACTTTGTTTTCTTAAATTAGCTAATTTGAATATACTGAAACATGGGGGGCACATTAACATTCTAAAAAAAATAGTCCAGAGGGATGTGTAATAAAAGGAACCAGAGAGAGTGGGAATATGCCTCTCTAAGATGAAAGAAAGCATCAAAGCAGCATTTGTAGTAGGTGTAGAGTTCAGCGGAGAGAGAGGAGTTTTGCTTATTTTTATTTCTGAAAGCTTTTGCCAGAGTCCACTTCCCCAAGTGGCCTAATAACTGAGAGATACCAGATCAAGAACTTGGCCTTGTGTGACTGATATTCATCGCTGGTGAGTAGAGTTTACATCATTGGTGTTAATCCCATTGTTATTGGTAAACAACCTTTAAAGTTGACTGGAAACTGAGAGATTCAAGTTTTCCTGGAACTTTGAAGTCCTATGTGTCTTAACTTTGGAGGATGTTGTCCCAGAGACCTCGCAGGAGGAAAGAGAATGAGAGATGTTTTTGAAAGCTGGCCAATGGGAAAAGCATGTTGTTTCCATGTCCATAAATTGTACTTTATCTTCATTTACCTTAATTGCTCCTACATGGAGATATTTGAGTTTTATAGGTGACCCATTTGATGTGGATGTTGTGTCGCAACAATTATGTGGAAAAGAAAAGAGACTTCTTTAGAGGATACTTGAGAATGAGGTATGCTCTCCCAGATGGTTTTCAGTCTTACCAAATAGGGAAAAGTGGTAATGTGACCGAGGACGTTGAGTAGCGTTTAGTCATGGACTGTTCTTGAAAAACCAGCACTCAGTTTAATGGGTCTTTGTGGATTTTTATGTATTCATTTTCCAGGATACCTAGTGGTTTTATTTGTAATTTACCAGAAGGAATCTTTTAAACAGGCATTTTGTGGGAGTGGCTCTATGTCTGGCTGGGGATTGTGTGTAGAGTTTCAAGGGCATTATACCTTAATGTCCTAGGAATAGGAGACTGGAGTACAGGCTGGTTGCGGTTACGTCCAGCACGAAAGAGCTTGTCCAAATGCTTGCGCTTTCCTTTTATAATGTGCTTGTTTTCACTGTTCAAGACAGGACGCTATTTTGGGTTTTATTCCATTTTCAACCCCAGAGAACAGGGCAAGTGTTAATTATATAATTAAAAGTGGTATTTTGCTTGCAACTAGGTTTCTCATTGAATAAAGCATCTGTATTAAAGGTGCAGGAAACAGAACTTTTTCGTCAGTGTTTGAAGGCCAAATTTAGCTGGAGACATCCAGACTTTCTCAAGGGCAGGGACTGAAGCAGAAGTAGGAGACATAATGGAAGAAAGCAAAAGAAAGTTACATTCATTTGATTACATATCTGCATTATAAATATTTGAATATAGAAGTAACATTCCTTCCTCAAAGGCAGACATCTTACGCCCTGTGTTTATACATTTTAGTGCTTGCATAGAGCTCTTCTGACAGGATCAAGTGGTTCTTTCAGAAGTGCATCTCTTTGCTGCCCTCACCCCTCCCCCTCGAAATTTCCTGAGGCTGTGGGAAAAGTGTAATTAGCTCTCCCCTTCCCGACCAAAGTCCAGAGAGAGCTAGGGGCCCTGCGACACCCTGGCCCAGCTGAGTGTGCCTGCGCTGCCCTGACCCTCGGTGGACTCCTGCTTTGTACTTGAACTGACCACTGAACTAGCAGCCAGTACGTAGACCTTCCTGGATTGCTTACCGCTTGGCACCTTTGACCCTTGCTTCCAGAATTAGTGATGTCCAAACGTGCAGAGTGATTGTGTCACTTTGGCTCCCAGACCATGACTCCGTGGAGAGGAAATGCCATGCCTTATGGGTTTGCATTTTTCAGGTGAAGTGCAGAGTCCGGACGTGTTTGGTTCCGAGGTCTGATCAGACTGCATCTACCTGTATGTTGTGGGGGTAGATAGCAGGCTGGAGTGTCTAGAAGGCAGGTGTAAATGTCGCCTGCAGACAGGTGTCCGCAGGCTGCCATTCAGCTGGCCCAGGAGTTTGGGCACCAGCAAGTCTTCACCTCCTGCTTTGTGCTTGGCTTGGCTCTGACGGTGGCATGGGCCGAGTGCTGTGACTGAGACCGTCTTCTCCCTCCTGCCCTTCCTCTGGCGCTCTCACTGCAGCCTTTCCACCCGATGGCCACCGGCCAGCAGAGTGTTGGCGGCAGCCTGTTACGGGTCTGAATGTGTCTCAGGGCCACGTGAATAACAGCATTTTTTGGATTCAGGCCTTGGCCTCCGTTCTCACTGGTCCCAGAAATAAGGGAGTTTGGGGTGGGAGAGGTAGGACATTTCTCTCTGATGGAGGGGTGACCTCTGCCCGGAGTGGGTTGAGACCCCCCTCCCCGCCTTTCTCACCAAAGTAGAGTGAGTTAGGGGTGGGTGGGGGCTACGGGACATCCTCTTTGTCATCGGACTCTAGCTGGGACTATCTTAGAGTTCTCAGGAGTATTGGTGACTTGTCACAAACCCATTTTAAGAAAGGAATCCCATCAAATGTTTATTTATGAAGAATTTACTAATAAAATTAACCGTAGGGGAAGAATAAAGAAAAACTTTCACTATGAATTTTAAAATGTCTCATCCAGTTCTTTAAAATGCATGTTTATTTTAAAATTAATTTTCTTCTGCAGAGGACTATTTTAGGGGTATGACTTTAATAGCTACGTGAGGATGCATATACAGGCCCTATAAATGCATCGCTTGTATTTGAAATTTGTACCCCCCACTAAGGTATATCGAGTATATTTTAGACAGACTGGTAAAAATTAGCAGTTGCAACTGTCCGTTTTGTGTATTCCTTATCCCTTGCATCTGGCTACACGTGATTTGAACAGCTGAAGCTTTTCTTTCCAAAGCTGGAGCTGGTTGTCATATTTATGTCCAGAATGAGATGTTTTCCAGCGGCATACATTCGAATTGTAAAGAAGTGTAATTTTGTGGCTCTCAACATTCCTTAAAAGTAGTTCTCCAAAAAGATCTGATCTTTATTTATTCTTTGAATCCTTTGGTACTGAAAATCACAAAGCAGGAGTAATTAGAAATGCAACTGCTTTGAGAACGTAAACATGTAAACAGATGTAAAGTAATGAATAAAACACCACCCGGGGAATAGAAAAAATAAATCATTTAGAAACTATATTGGTTTAGATACGTTTTACTGTTTATTTCAAGTATGAGTTCATTCTGGTAGATATTTTTCTTTCTGGGTGTGTGTGTGTGTGTGTGTGTGTGTGTGTGTGTGTGTGTGTATTTGGTCAAGAATTTAATCAAGTTGTTTAATCGAAATTTCAGGGATAGTTATTATATGTGATTGTGAAGTTCAGACAGTTCCTCAGTGGAGTGCTGAACACAGGGTGAGATTTTTTAATATATTTTATTTCAAGACAAAATTAATCTGGCGTGTTATTCTTTCAGAAGCAGGTAGACTGGTCTCTTGCGGATCTGACACCCTAGGGAGTTGCTGATGTCAGCTCAGCCTTTGGATACAGCTGTCCTGTTATTTTCTTGCTCATTTAGGGAATGGTGAGCTTAGGCTAACATGTGGTGTTAGCTTTCAGGACATAGTTAAAGAGAGACTCTTAAATGAGGTTCTCTGTTAAAACTCTGTAGTTTTTCCCAGATAGTCCTTAAGGATTAAAATAGAATTTTCAGCATTATTTAGTAACACTTGGAAACCCCTGTCTTCAGCTCTTCCCATGTTAAAGTAAAGGATATTTGTTTAGGAATTTTCCCCTTTGTTTCAGAAAAGGGCAACATGTGTCTGTCTTTGCCATATGGCACTATTTAACCTATATTGCTCAAGCTGACTTGGCATGGTGTTAGGCATTGATTGATTTCAGCGTTCGAGAATGTTCTTTGAAATTTAGTACAGTGAAGAATGCATCCAAAGTGGTGTGGAGAGGCTGCTCGTGGCTTTAGCAGCTTCCTGTTCGATTGATGTGAAAGGGTAATGAGCAAGTATCGCTTGTTTCTTTCCTGAAATAATTTTTGTGGAAAATAGTTTCGTATTAAGTGTTGACTGTGTTAATTCAGGGAAATACAGAGCCCAGTGGGAGTAGTTAAAACTTCTGTGGGTTGCAAGTAGGCTGATAACTCCCTGTTTAGTTCCTGATTATTTCAGTGATTTTAAGCTAGACCTAAAAATGTTTTTTTTCTCCTCCCTCAAAGACTTGGCTTTTTTTTTTTTTTAAATGGATGGTCGGATCAATGAACAGATGGACAATCCTGTTTCATAGTTTAAATTTCTGTGGTGCTGTTTTGGAATGATCTAGAGGCAGAACAGAGATGCTTTCACTTAGTGATTTGTTTACACATACTGCTTTTGAATTTTTGGATAGTCTTGCGTTTAATTCACCAGAGTGGCTTCTTAGGCGACATCCCGGGAATTTATGAACAGGGAACAGCATGAAGATTGTGCTTCCATTGTTAGCGTCCGGAGCTAACTCGTCTCTCGGTACCCCTCTCGTTCAGTCTGTCTCGTTAGCTTTCATCGTACTGTTTTTCCCTGTTTTAGGGGAAGAAGTAAACACATTTATACTCCGTGTGTGTGTGTGTGTGTGTGTGTGTGTGTGCGCGCACGCGTGTGTGCGCACGTGTGGCTTCAGAGCAGGGCATCTGTGGGCAGGAAGGCGGGCCTGGGTGTCACCTCATAGCATTGCAGCCGCGAGCGTGAATGCCGCTTTTGGTGATGCATAATTTATATTGACATTATCAAGTGACACGGGGAGGACATTTTTATGCCAGTTTGAGAAAATATCATCATTCACATTGATAATCATATTCCCACCAGATTTAGATTCATCATACCAAAGCTTTTCATGTCTTTAGCGTGACCATTAGCATAATGACGATAATTTGTCCCTTTGAGTAACACCACACGTGATTTACATTAGTGTTATTCTGATGAGTACAGCACAGCCCAGGTGTTCAAGGGCCGTCCTGATTCCAAAAATGGCTTTTTACTTTTTAAAGTAAGAGGTGAGGAAGATGATCTTAGTCCTAAAGCCAACTTAAAAAACATGACTGGTCGTAAATAAGTGAATTCCTCACATAAAAGTCCTTGCCATAGCAACGTAAACTTGGGGACAATTCTGTGGAGTCGTGGGATTAGTGGTTTAGCGGCAGGATTAAAATTGGCCTCCGTAAATTACCCTGGTGACAGAAAAGCAGAATCTGTTAATGGTTTTACAGGAAGATTGGCTTCTCTGTTGTTCTAGATTGATGACAGATCACGGCTGCTGACACTCTGAACTTTGGGAAGGAAGGTTAATTTTTCTAACAGCTATTCAGTTTTAAGTGTCTGTAGGAATTGGTTAAAAAAGGAGGTTACTGCAGTTCGGATTTGGGATTTGGTTGGAGATGATGTACAGTCCGTGTTTGAGTTTGGCTGCAAACGGTAGAAGGGCAGTCGTCCATGTGCATTTCAGGCGGTCATATTGTGAGGTCTTCCGACTGTCTGTGGACATAATAGGCCATTTTGGAAAGTGTGGGAGATCTTCTGGGCCACAAAGGCACCTTTTAGAAGCTTATGGGGTGGTGGTTGATGAAGCTGTACCTTCTTGGCTGGCGCAGAGTTCACGGGGCTCCTCACTCCAGGGTATGGTTTCCATCTCCGTTAGGAGCGTGAACGTTAAATCAATTCTATAGAATGACTGTGAAGGAAAACGTTTACTTTCATGACTATTTACCTTTCTTTGTAAATTTGTGTTATTTCTGTTTGGGCTTGTTTTAGAAGTTTCATATTGAGGGTTGTATATGTGTTATAATTGATAGGAAACTTGGAGGTGGTTTGGGGTGGATCCTCACATTTTATGGGAACTGAAACGCAGATGGATTTAGTGGTTCAGCCATGGCCACGGCCATAGAGCAGAGCTCAAACAGGTTTCGGGATTCCCAGTTCCCAATACGTGCTGGAGGTACACAGCAAGGGGAGGTAGACGAAAGCCCACTTTCAAGGTGACCTTATTGCGAGCTCATTTAGCGCTGCAGAGTGTAGACCCGGCAACTGATGGGGTATTTAGGACTGTGGATAGTATACTGCCCCACTTCAATTTTACCTTCTGATGCTCAGCGCTAGCCCCAAAGAGAAGAAAAAATATGGGCTAAATGTTTGCCTCTTTCAGTGGGGATAGCGTGTTAGTGTGAGAATTGGATGGGTTGTCCCATTCCAAGGTTCCTGCAGCATTGCTGAGCTCAGACAAGGAGGGAAGCCCAGGTCACCAAACACCCAGTGGCTGTTTGCACAGTTCCCAGCTCAGCAAGGGGCCAGGGTATAGATTTTCTTGGGAAACCCAGTGGTAGCACCAATAATAACATCGCTTTTTGTGAGACAGTGACTATAGAAAGTAAATGACCAGCATGGGGTAGAAAACCCTAAAAGAAAAAAAAAAAGAAACCACCAAAAATTTCAGGGAAAGGGATCAGAGAAGACAAATGATAGTTGTTGATAGACCACTGGTTTCTCACGGGCATTCTGTCCTAGACTGCGGCAGACGGTGGAGTGCAGGAGTGCTCTGGGGAGCGGGCATCTGCATGGTGGGTGCTCTGAGAGACGGGGCCGAGGGCCACAGACGTCCTGGGGGAGCTGCTAGCTGGGTGGGGTAGGGCGTGGAGCACCTCGCCTTCAGCACATCCTTGGTGCGTGTGGGCAACATGGCAACCGAGAGAAAGGAAGTTGGGCGCGGGAGTGAGCCAAATACAGGGAGACATTCATTTCCCTGTCCTCTCTCTGATGGCAGATGAGGCGTCAGGCCACACACGGCAGCCCGTGGCCCTGGCTGGCTGGTGTCTGGTCTGCTCCCGGTTGCTAAATGGACTCCGGCAGACTATTACCAGTTTGTGGAGAGGTCTCCCTCCCGTCCGCCAGCCTTGGTTAACTTGGGAGCTGGGCCAGGATGCCGCAGATTTTACTTCATTATGCAAGAGCTGCTTAGAAAGCCTACCGGCTTTTGCTTTCTCCAGGTGAGCAAACAGGGCTGATGTTCTAGGTTTTCGCTTCAGAGGAAAAATCAGGAAGTTGAGACCCCAGTTTAGAATCTGTTTTTCCTTTTCTGAAGAAGATAGTACTGAATACCTTTTCATTATTTACCAAAAACTATACCCTAGGTAGTTTGCTGCCTTTCTAGAATTTTTTATAATACATTACGTCCAACATGAACTCAGTTGCATAGATCTGTTTGATCAGTGTTTTACTTTATGGACGTCATCCCTTGTGTGAGGATTTTTGCAGGCTTGTTTGAGTATCTGGTAATTGAAATCTTGTTATTTATATGTTGGCAGTAAGAGTTTGCTGGTTTATACGCATCTCCTTCCATAAACAAGACAAGGAGTACCTGGGTCACATGTTAAATATATAGTGAAACATTAATAAAAATCAAGAACAAGGAAATGAAATAATAGACCTCAATGAGGGGAAAATAGGATTGTATATCCAGATCACAACAGTCTTTCCAGTGGGTATACTTGAACCAGAATTTAGAATCTGAGCTTTCTGGTGACTAAAACTAGGAGTGAAACATGCCATTTATATGTTGAATCGATGACAAGGGCAAAACTCATCGGTTCTCCTGTGGAAGGAGAGCCTCTTTTAGCACAAACACTAAAGGAAACTTTTTTACGTTGATTCTGATATTGGCTGTTTTTATACAGGGTATGGTTTTTTTTTTTTTTTTTTTAATGTGGACAGTGTCTTCGGTGATATTCTTATGGTCAATGCGGAGTGACTTTCGGAAGGTTGTTCTCGTAGTGGCTGTTTCAGAGAACCAGTGGCATAATAACAAAGTCCAAAGCACTGAGAGCTGTTTTTTGAATCACCATGAAAATATGATCCAAGTTACTGAATATTACAGTTTCCCATTATATTAGAAGTTTAATTTTTATTACTAGTGTCTTATTATAGACTTGAATCAAATTTGGTGAATGCCTGAATAAGCAGCCCCCCAAATAAATAGCTCATAAGTGCTTTGTTAAGGCTCATTTCCTTTCCACAAACATTGATCACAGGCCCATGGTGAGCAAGGGAGTGGCACACATTCCTTATGGGTATCCTTTGGTATTCATAACAGGAGCTAGGGAGTCCTTTTAGCTCCTGTTCCCCCAGGAGCATGCTGAGACCCACGCAGGTGGCTTGGTCAAAGCCCCACAGCTGGGCTATCTCAGTAGACCTCTTTGGGGCGGTCACCTTGAGTTTATAACCTTCCTCATGCTTGTTTAAAAAGTGTGTGGTTGGTCTGAGCCATCTGGAATTGTATCTCTGTAGAGATAGATCACTCTGTGGAGGACCAGTCCCCCCACCCTCCAAGCTCCTTTGCCTTCTAGATGGCTGGGGTTACCCAGGAACCACTGCAGAGAAGCTGGGAGCCAGTGTGTAGGTCCCATGAATGGGACCCAGCTGCCCGAGCCTTTGGGGACTTAGAACCTGGCAGACTCAGTATGTCGTCCTATCTGCTCTGAGGACAAAGATTTTGAGTCATCCATCAGGAAGGAGAAATTCAGAGGGTGGTCTGAGGATTCGAAGCAGGGAAGCTCCTGCACCAGCCCCCAGTGGTTCCAGCCAGCTGGTGGAGCTCCCCTTGCCTGTTCCCCAGGTCCGCTTCGGAAGGGGAGGTGCCGCTGGAGCCCCTGGGGGCTTGAGCCCCACTCTTCTGAGCCTTGGAAACTAGAGGTCTGTATTTACAAGACCGCAGGGCAGGGGTCGGCAGACTTTTCCTGTGAGGGGCCAGATAGTAAGTATTTGGGGCTCTGCAAGCCAGCTCTTTTCTGCTGTAGCTGCTCTGCCTTGTAGTGCGGAGACAGCCCTAGACGGCCAGTCAGCACATAAAGAAGCTTTATTTATGGACACTGAAACTTGACATTCCTATGATTTTATGTGTCACAAATTGTTACTCTTCTTTTGGCTTTTTTCCAACCGCTTAAGAATGTAAAAAACGTTCTTAGCCCACAAGCCGTACAAAAACAGGTGGTGGGCAGGATTTGGCCCCCAGGCCGCAGTGTGCCGACATGGCCCGGACGGCGCTGCCTGATGGAATTATAGTGCATCTGTCATTTTAGAGTTTCTAGTAACCACATGAGAAAGGTTAAAGAAATGGGGAAAATCACGTTAGTTTGTCTTATATAACCCAATCTATACAAATTGTTACTTGAACATATGAATGACATAAACATTATTACTGAGATATTTTTTGTTCTGCTTTTACACCAAGTCTTGGAAATCGGGCGTGTGTTTAACACAGCTCATCCCCATTTGGACTAGCCCTAGCTGGCTACCCCATAGGATGGTGCAGCTGTAGGGGGTGTGAGATGACCCGCCCCACCCTAAACCATGGCCAGTTGCTGAGGTGAGTCAGAAATCGTCACTCTGAAAGCTCAGCTGTTTTTCCGCAGGGACACTAAGGGAAGATGCTTTGGGAATGTCTCTGTCGAATCCTAGCAGTTTAATGAAAGGAAGAAAGGTCATTTGTCATCACTCTCAAGACCTGTGCCAGGAACCAGAGATAGCGGTGGTGGGGTGCTGGGGGCTGAGGGGTACGTCCCGCGGGAGGCAGCAAGTGACTTGTGGCCAGTGACAGAGCCTCGGTATGCCTTCACTTCTTCATCTGTGAGGTGGGACGAGATGCTGGCCTTTCTCGAGGCCCAGCAAAGGGGGGTGTGCAGTGCATGACCCAGCTCCCGTTGAGACTCACCAGTCACAGAGTGGACTAAATAAGAGATAAACCTGCTTACCCTGAGACTTTCAGAAGACAGACGGAAGATCGTCATGGTTTGAGTTCATTTTCTGTCTCCTCTAGCGATAATTTTACATCCAGCATATCAACTATGTGAGCGACTTGGTTCTTCCCACTTTCTGTACATCAAAAAACATCCTCTGTTGTTGTTTTTCTTTTTTTTAGAAAAGAGATAGGAATTACTTTATTCAATGAGGTAGATATTATTTATATTGCCCCGTAAGATTTAAACCTGTTTTATCATAATTTGCCACATTTTAGTCTTGTTAATCCCACAGTTTAAAAAGCAAATTTATAAAATGTGGCATGGATTCGCTGCTTGGGCTTATGGTGCATCTGGAGTGAGACCCCAGCTGATTCATCATGTTGTCATTCATTGCTGTAGTGGTAGCATATCAACAAAATGCTGTTTCTGCGGAGGGGCCGACTGTTTCACTAAGATGATGGTTCTGCAGCCACCCCCCGCCTCCGTCTGGTCGGTCCCTTTGCTCCCCTGAGCCCCTGATGGGGTAGGAGTCCGTGCGCTTGGAGCTCTGCACCAGAGCTTACCAAGGTAAGATAAAGTGCCTCGCGGAGATGCAACACTTTTTTTCTTCGGAATGGATCTGGAACAAATATATTCAATTAGTCCTTTTCAAATAGGTCATTTAAATATAATAACATTAATAATAATAAAAATGAACATTTCCCTCTGAAACGGGTAACAAGCATGGTTCCGAAGATCTGTTTCTCGGGAGAATGAAGTCATTCGCTCAAAGCAAAGGGATTTTCTGTAAGAGGATGCTTCTCTTTGAGGGGATGAGGGTGAGACACTGCGCCGTGCGTTTTCGGTCAGTCCTTCCGACAGTCTGTTCGGAGTGATTCCTGTGTCCTGTGCTGGTAGGAGTTCGGGTGAGTACCGAGAGGACCGCGACGTCCCAGCCCTCAGGGACTGCACAACAAGCCGTTCTGTGAGGACTGGCCGGTGTTTTTTTGGGGGGGTGGGGGAGGGGAAAGGTAGGGGGTGACAAGTGTGAAGTTGCAGGAGGATGTTGGGATGCTTACCAGGTGCCACACGTAGGCACAAAACCCTGCCTTGTTGTGAGGAGACAGAGCTAAGCTGGTGTTTATCCCCAGGTGTCCTAAGATGGCTGTTCGATTTGCTTATTCAGTTTTGTCACATTTTCAAGGTGAAGCACAGTTAAATTGCTTCGTCATTCTGGGGCTGGTCCTGTTTTTTGTGGCTTACCTATTGTTCCTTGCCTGTAAGTCCAGACTTTCAGGTCAGCGCGTTTATTATTTTGACTGAGGGTCAAGTTCCATTTCTTGTCCTATCAATCACAGAAATGCTTCTTTTGATAGTTAAATGTTGTTGAGGCACACTAGGATTCTATTTACTATCTTGCGTGTGAATAGCAGTATCAATGTTAAGAAAACTTAATACCTTAAAAAAAAATAAGACCGATCAGCATTCAGGTGGAATAACAAAGTCCAGGTCTACAGTGTTCCACTGTGATGGGAAGTGCTATTTATCTGTTTCTGCTTCGGCGGCCAGCAGAAGAGTGCTTTGGGCGTGTGCAAATTTAGGCACAGGGGTATTTCCGCCCACAGGAGACATGTAAGTCTTCACTGTTAGGATCACCATTTGCTAGTGTGCGGACCTAAAATTCTTTTAAAGGTTTTGCGAATCCACATGCATCTCAGTGAGTTAGATTTTATAAGTGGACCCTTATCTTGAAAACGATTAAAGCCTCCATAGCTGGTCAACCCCTCTTGGCCATGCATCCGGGGGCTCAAGAGCTTAGGCAGTTTCTACCCAGTCATGTGAAATTTATGTGTGTTCTCTTGCCTGAGGATCTGCTGGGTTGGATGGGATTTCAGGATCGTGATAAAGTCTTCTGATTAAAACACTCTTTCTCAGATGAACCATGGCTGGTTTTGGAGGTTAGTGAATAGACACAGAACTGTAGGCTTACATGGAATCACTGAGGGCAGAGTTTCTTTTATAGTTATTTGGAAGTCACTTTGTTTAATTCACTTTAAGAAGTCTGAGGTTGGAGCTAAGGATATGGGACTACATCTTACTTTGATTTGTCAGGGACTGTAGCAGCTGGGGGCAGGCGTGGTTCCTTTCCATAATCCTGTGATGCTGATTTTGTTTCTTCTGGAGAAGTCCCTTTGCTCGCGATGCCTTGGTCTAAATGTCATTATTCCAGGGAATTAATAGGAAGCTACATGTTAATTATTTAATTACACAGAATTCAATATTGACAACTGGTATCCAGTATCTTACACTATTTCTCTTGCATTAGGGGATGAAGAGAGACATAAGCGCTTTGCTTTTAAGGTATATAGAGATTTATTTTTTATTTTATTTTTTTAAAAGATTTTTTATTTATTTATTTGAGAGAGAGAGAGAATGAGAGAGAGAGAGCACGAGAGGGAAGAGGGCCAGAGGGAGAAGCAGACTCCTCGCCGAGCGGGGAGCCCGATGCGGGACTCGATCCCAGGACTCCAGGATCATGACCTGAGCCAAAGGCAGTCGCTCAACCAACTGAGCCGCCCAGGCGCCCAAGATATATACAGAGATTTAAATAAGTTACATAGAGGTCCACAAAATGGTATGAAGATGCATACTTTCCCTTTAGTGCTGTGAAGGGGGCGTGGGGTGGGCGGTGTGGAATTCGCAGCAGGTAACACATTACTTGATTTCTCACAACGCATTGAGCAATTTAGTTAGAGCCAAAAATGTAGGGTAGTGTTCTCCTTGCCCAAATTAAACTATGTCTTTGAAGATAATTATACAAAATGCATAGTTTGGAGACTACAAAGTTTTCATCATTTTTGCCTTCAGGATATTTACAACTTAAAGAGGAAATTGGATTTTGAGAAAAAAGAATATGTTAGCCATTTCACAGTGCAGATATAATTTTATTGTACGCCAGTTACTATTTATTGAGTGCCTTCCGTGTGGCCATCACTGTCTTTGGTATTGAAATACATGAGCTTAATAAATGTATTAAGATTTTTAATATATAAACTTCAATTTAAAACATTAAAATGGGGCCATATGTGAGTTTTTCTGCAACTCATTTTTTTTTTTTAAAGATTTTATTTATTTGACAGAGAAAGACACAGCAAGAGAGGGAACACAAGCAGGGGGAGTGGGAGAGGAAGAAGCAGGCGTCCTGCTGAGCAGGGAGCCCGATGCGGGGCTCGATCCCAGGACCCTGGGATCATGACCTGAGCTGAAGGCAGACGCTTAATGACGGAACCACCCAGGCGCCTCTGCAACTCAATTTTTAAAATATTTATGTATTTGAGAGAGAGAGAGAGCATGGGAGCACGTGCACAAGCTGGGGGAGGGGCCGAGGGAGAGGGAGAGAGAGAATCCTCAAGCAGATTCTGTGCTGAGCCCAGAGCCCAACCTGGGGCTCGGTCCCACAACCCTGAAATCATGACCTGAGCCGAAATCAAGAGTCCAGCATTTAACCGACTGAGCCACCCAGGCACCCCTTCAACTCATTTTTTTTTTGTGTAATATCACAACTTATTCTTTTCAAAGGTTGTGTAGAGTGCAGTTCTTTGCACGCACCATACTGATTTCCAAACGCCCAGCGCCCGCAGTGGCCCCGCTCTGACCCATCTGAATGGGCTGTGGCTGTGAGCAGCCGGAAGGGACGACCAGCACCCACCAGCTGGACACCTGCTGGAGCCAGCTGCCCCTCCTGTGTCCTCTCCCCTGGTGCTGGACACCTGCTGGAGCCAACTGCCCCTCCTGTGTCCTCTCCCCTGGTGCTGGACATTTGCATTGCTCCCATTCTTTCCTAGGATGCAGCAAACCTCTCTGATAACACAGTTTTGTGTACTTGGGGGAATATTTCTTTAGGATAAGTTCCCTGGGGTGGAATTTTGGTCAAGGAGGGGCATTTCGTTTCATTTTATTTTTTTCAGTAAGCTCTGTGCCCACTGTGGGGCTTGAACTCCTCACAACCCCAAGACCAAGAGTCGCATGTTCTACTGAATGAGCCAGCCAGGCTCCCCAAGAAGGGGCATTTTAATTGATATTGTCCCAATTTCTCAGCAAAGATCAGAATGCCATTTTCCATCAGTGTGAGTGATGGCTTTCTCTTTGTTGGCCCTTGATCTTATCAGTCTTTTAAGTCTTGGCCAACTTGATTAGGTAAATATCTTGTGTTAAAGAATTTAAGTATGTTGAGCATTTCTTCATGTTTGCTGATCATTTTATTTCTCCTTTGAATTGCCTGCTTATTTTCTTGGTTACTTTTCCACCGGGTTATCCACACTTTGTTGCTTTATTAGGACAGTAGCCTTGTGCTTTGTGCTGCAAGTATCTTTGTTTATCTCTTTTATAGCTTGCACTCTGTGTAAATTCCTTCTGCTCAACCAGCATTGAAATAGCCCCCATCTGAGTTGTTTCTCAAAAGATGTGTGAATTTGACTGATTTTTTTGCATTGGAGTTGCTAGAGGAATATAACAGATCTTTTGATTTCTTTCTTTTTTTTTTTTTTAAAGATTTTATTTATTAGGGAGAGAGCACAAGTAGGCAGAGAGGCAGGCAGAGGGAGAGGGAGAAGCAGACACTCCCCTGAGCAGGGAGCCTCACGTGGGACTCAATCCCAGGACCCCGGGATCATGACCCGAGCCGAAGGCAGACGCT
Organism: Zalophus californianus; assembly: GCF_009762305.2. Lineage (NCBI taxonomy): Eukaryota > Metazoa > Chordata > Mammalia > Carnivora > Otariidae > Zalophus > Zalophus californianus. The sequence continues at coordinate 91,394,219 of NC_045608.1, read as the reverse complement.
TAACCTACTGAGCCACCCAGGCGCCCCCAGATCTTTTGATTTCTCACATGATTATTGGTCTGGTTACTTTTTCTGTCGACTCCTGAGTAAATGTTGAACATTTACTAGAAAATCAGGCATTTCTTTCATCCATCTTATCAAATGTATTCACCCAGAGTTTTAAAAAACTTTGTAGTATTTTAGTTTTCATTCTTTTGTTGGTCCTTACACCCAATTCCCCCAAATCCTGCCTTTTTAAAATGTCTAAATTAGGTTGGCTAGTCATTTAACTCCTTCACTGGGGTTATCAAAAGGATAGTTACTGATTTTATTTATCAGTTTTACTGTTTTGTTTTTCCTTATTGCTACTTTTTAAAATTCAAATTTAAGAGGTTTCTTTAAGAGGTTACTTTTTGAATTGAGTGTTTCATTTGTATATTTTCTTTATTTTTAATTGCTGTAGCTAAAGTTTTAGCTTTCTTTGTGTCCCATGGATTTTGACACAGATTAGTTTCAGGAGAGGTTTTGGGTTTGAGCTCTGATTGTACCTGCCATGGGTGTTGTTACGGAGACTTTAAAATTTTCCAAATGGCTGAACTTCTGTTAGTTTGGTTTTGCTCTTACTCGCTAGTGTTTGGTGTTGTGGTACCGTGTCATTCTGGAGCTCATGAGCTCGATGCTTCTGAGTGATGGAACCCTTTGAGGCCTTCTTTGTGCTGGTACGGGGTCACCCTGTGCTCTGTTGCTCCTCCAGCAGAGCGGTGAGTGTGGAGGCTGAGCCTACAGAGCAGATACGCCTTCCTCTTCGCTTCAAGTTCTCTATTATTTTTCCTTTCTAATCCGGGTTTTGGAGAGTTTTGTCATCTCTCCCACATCTA